>NW_025335438.1:16979941-16987567 GCF_004798865.1 Varanus komodoensis | reverse complement strand
GCTAAGAAAAGGAAATAGTATTTAAAAGATTAGTGTTTACAGAAATCCCAGGGAAGAGGCTAAGTTCTAACCCTTATAGTCCTTTGATTATTAATGTTTACTTTTAAAATGCATATAAGTGTATAACTTTTACCAGCAACAAGCCCACCATGAAACTGCACAAATCAGTTTATATACATTGGGTCTATTTTATCTGTCCTGTGCTTTGAATGTTTCCACATTCCCACAGCTTTCAATAAAAGTTGTTGCTTTTCCTTTCCTAATTAGGTAGGATTTTGCTGGTTGAGCTAGCATCTTGGAAACATGCTTAATTGTTGCATTACTGATTAATAATGATGATTCATTTTGATAACTAAATACATCACATTTAAAACTTCGCCCATGCTGTGCTCTCATACTACCTTTCATGTCCAGCAATATAACAGGTAGACTATTCCAAATATAAGTATCTCATTTCTAATAATGAGAGCCAATGTGGTGCCATGGTAAAGAGCATGGGACTGGGACTCAGGCGACCTGGGTTCTAGTCCCTGCTCAGCCATGGAGCCAACTGGGTGACTTTGGGCCAGTCACAGCCTCTCAGCCCAACCTACCTCACAGGGTTGTTGTTGTGGGGATAAGATGGAGGAGGAGAATGATATAAGCTGCCTTGAGCCCTTTGTAGGAAAAAGGCAGGATATAAATAAATAAATAAATAAAAAATAAAAATAATGCACACAATGTAAAAATAAGCTTTATATCTGGGAGGAGATTTTCTAAATGTTGACAAGCAACAATTCTCTACGTATATTGGGTATCTGCCTGTGTTCCTTTGGCTGTGACCCTTCCTTTACTGGAAGCAGACCTACATTCCATTCCATTCATACATCATGGTCACAGGTCAGGAAAATTGATAAACAAATAAAAATAGCAATCACAGTCAACACAAGTACAGTTTTTACAATATCTTCACACAAGAAGATTTTTCATAATTTGCATAGCACTCATAAAAATTTGGCAATGATTTCATTAGCATAAGAGAATACATTTCTTAAACAAATTAATACCAAAGTGGAATAATTATTACAATAAAGGTCTATTATTAATGGTATAATCAATTCCATTAATTACAGGGAATTCCCTATAATTCTATGAATTCCCTATAATAGCTGCAATATAAGAGAATGTATTCTACTGTTTCTGCTGCTGCAGCACCATGAAAACATACCTGTTCATTGACTGGAATCATGCTAAACTATCCATTTTAATAATGTTGATGGTAGCACATTAAAGAGGGCAAGAATATATATTCTTCTATACTTCGGAATAACTAATGTGTACAGACATGGGGCTGCAATAATTCCAGCATTTTAGCCTATCCTATAGAGCTTCTCCATCTCTCACTTCCAGTGGGTAACATAATTATCTGTACACAGTAGAGAAGGGCAGCTACCAGGAGCTGCTGGAAAATGCCAACATAGCCACCATTTAAAGGCTCCAGTCCATGCCTTGCACTCCACAGATCAAACCTCCACTTCCACATAGGTGGCTGCATTCTGCACACAGACCAGGGGGAGGGGGGCAGAGCTTCCTAAGAAAAATAGGCGAAATGTTTTTTTCCATTTGGGAACAAAATCCCAAATGGGGATGCCATAACAAAGGAGGGCCAAGGCCTTGGCTTTGAAAATTTATATTGCAGAAGCAATACAAGGGCCACCTGGGGTATAGAAGAATCTCCTGATTCTTTCTGCCAGATCTCCTGCTGGCTGAATTTGCTGATTCAACTGCCTGTCTATGCTGTTCGGACCAGAGCCCGCTACTCTGCACAGACCACAGCCCGGTACATTTGAACTCCTGGATATTGTATATGCAAAACTTGCTTAATTGTATCGCCATTTAAAGTGCATTCAAAATGATTCTAGCTTTAGAGAATGCTAGGACTTTGGACATTATAGTTAACAGTCAGGCTATTTTCAGAGCAATAGATTGCAGCAAATGCAGCTAGTAAATGATTTAACCCAGCTCAGGAAAGTGACAGCAGTTCAGCATCACCAGCATACAAAAGTATAGAAATCCTAGTGTTGCACAGTCTGGGAGCATGAGAATCTAGGTTACAAAAATGGAAAGCTAAACCATTTAGAAACAGATTAAAAGGGAAGGGGCCAAAAGCAACTCTGTCTGACTCCCCTTGTAAAAGGGATTGAGTTAGAAGCTTGTCCCTGCAGACCACATCTGATGCAACTAGAAGTCTGCTTGGACAAACTTCTAATAAGGAATGGTAGGTGCTTGTCCATTTTATGTAGTTTCGACCCTAAGGGTTTCCCCAGGACCTGATCAAAAGTCAATTTAAGGTCTGTAAAGGCAGTAAATAGTTTCCCACCAGAAACTGAAGTATGCTTCTCTGCCAAATGACCCCACACTCAGCAGTAGTCTAAGGCTGAAGCTAAGTCTAAGCTTTAAGCCCAATCTGTTCCTCACCTATTCTACAATTCAGTTCAGACAAACTGCCCTTAAAAGGCAATTCTTTATAGAAGAGAACTTCAAATAGACAGTGCTTTCATTTTGTTTTGGTACCTTCTAAGATGCCGAAAGAACATCCAGGTCAAAAGAAAAGGAGAGGAGTCCCAAATAAATCTTCAGGAGTCCCAGATAAATGCTGCTGCTCATGCCTCCATCCGAAAAGGCAATGCCTATTATAAAACTTAAATACCTTGCAGGAAGTTTCTCAATAACCAAAATAAATCTCTTAGGGCAGGAATAGTTCTCTCACCATTTTTTGACAATGGAAAATCTGCTTGGTTTAGCCCAGATATCTGGCATCCTTCCAGGGTTATTGATATAAACAAAGAAGGCCGGCAATGGAAGAATCCACCAGTCTGGATTCAATTTGGGTCAGTGTCTGGTGGAACAGAGTCTGGGCCAGGAGCTTTGCCAGGAATAAGTCTGTCAATCAAATCTATAATCTCACTAGGAAGAAATTCACTGGACTGCCATTCTGGAACCTCAGAGGTCAGACAAGACCTGTGCAAGGAAAGAGTCTTAGAATCATGAAGTATTGCAGAAAAAAGTTTATCCTTCTTTTAGTTAGATATACAACAAGCAGGATATTCTTGCAGCTCTGACAAGGATCCCATTACAAGTTGCCAAATAACATACTGTCCTTTTGTATAAAACATATTAATAAATTTCATTTCTCTCTCTCTCTCTCTCTCTCTCTCTCTCTCTCTCTCTCTCTCTCTCTCCTTTTGATTAATCAGAACCTTATACTCTCCTTTCACTTTATATCTCTGGTAAACATGTGCTTCCCTTCTCTCAATACGCAGGATAAACCTGCCTGCTCTTATGCTTGAGCAATCTACACTTGTTGTCAAACCAGCTTTTGTTTCTGTGCCAGGGATCAAGCTGTCACAAGAGCCCTCTGTATACTAAAGATTGATATCTCATAATCTTTATGAGATGGCAGAGTTTGAGGTGGCTGGATGAGATCACTGAGGAGGAAGGTGTGGTTTTAGGTGCACTCCAGAGGATGATGGAGGACAGGAGAACCTGGAGGAATGCTGTCCATGGGATCGCAAAGAGTCAGACACAATTTTGTGATTGAACAACAACTTCCATTTAAGATAGTTTTATTCTGTTGGCATGACTAATGAGCTTAACACACACAAGCAAAGTTTTGATTGAATCTGTTAGAATGTCTAGGATGTGGACATTGTCCTACAGAATCATAAAAGAGCAGAGCTGGAAGGGACATATAAGGATCTGGGTTTTGATAACATAAGCTCATTATTTCATGTGCTGCACTCTGGTAGGGATCCAGGCCGTCTTCTGTGTGACAGCCTTTCAGGTAGTTGAAAAGCGCTATCTATTCCATTCAGTAATCATGGTCACAAAGGAAAATTAATAAATAAAAATAACAATAGTAGAATAAAAACAGAAGTAAAATAAGCACGGGAGGAAAATACTTTGGAGGAGGCAGGACATGGCCCCTTTGGCTGCTGGACCAGTAAACAAGCTGATCACGAAAGCCACTTTTACCCAACCAGCTGGAAAATTCTTCTGATCAGAGCTACATGTACAATTGGCAGAGTGCCAGAAAAGTAGCAGACTCATCTGGATTCCCATCACCTTTTTCTGAGGGGTGCCACTGGACACTTACATTTTAGAACAAGAGCTGGAGAAGGCAGTCAAGTCTGCAGAGGGTTTCTTTGAGACTCAGGATAGCTACAGCACTGGCATATCACTGAGGACCTGGTGTTCGTGTAATACAGCCTCCATTGTGCCAGTGAAGGAGGGCTGGTGCACAGAATAGCAGTGGCAAAGAAGCAGTCCTGCTCTGTGCCCCCAAATGCCCGGTCCTCATACTACCCTTCCTAAAAAAAGTCAATTTGTCCAAATGTCAAGGCCATCAGGTTTGTAAACCCAGAGTTTAAGTCAGGTAGGTGTTTCCAAAGGAATGTCCAGGATACAGGCCAAAAGTTTGAAATGAAGCCTGAATTCCCTGGACCATAAATGAGTGGTCAACCAGCCTCTCCTTCTTCTTAGCTTGTCCAGGTCAGCAACCTTGCTTTGAAGAAATGCACTTCTTCCCTGGAAGCCAGGAACTCATTACCAGAAGCACACGCAACAGTCAACAGATAGGCTCTGACCAAACCATTTGATTTACAATACATGAAAACAAGAGCTGTTTTCCTGGACTTTTTCATCGAAAGATTAGAGATTCTCTCACCAAGCTCCATTTCTGTTATAAGATCATATCCGACAGACAACACACCTGGTGAATTAATTATTCTTGCCCATTAGCTGCATTAAACAGCTGTATGGTATCTTTGTGTATGTGTGTGACCTAGACAATTCACAAAACGTTTGGGTCCCTGGCTACTGGCTCCTACTATCACTGGGATCACATTTCCAGTTGGTGTACTGCTTTCCTCTCTCCTGCTATACACCAAGACCCTTGAGAATTATGTAACTCAAGAGAACACTGCACATAGGGATGCATGAACCTGACTGTGCCCTCAAAAGAGAGGTGGAGTTCAAGTGCAGAAGTGTCCTTCCTCTGATTTTGAGAAGGGCCTGTTTGCTTTGCATAGTGCTTCTTGGGCTCTTGCACACCTAACAAGGGTTGGCAATGGTACACCTGTGGCTGGAGATCGCCTGAAGCATCATCTAGTCTAGCTTCAGTGTTTTTCCACACTTCAATGAGATTATAGCTACAACTGATCTCTGCTGGATTCCAGTAAGGTACCCCACTTCTCCCTACCGCTTGGGTGCTGGAGCACATGCTATTGTCTCGGAATGAAAGAAAAGACTGGTGCAGGACCTGTGTGTGGGAACAGCACTCTGGGGCTGATATTGCTGGACCAAAGGCATCTGGGTCTTGCCATGATGCTAGAGGGAGAGAGGGCAGCCAGTGTCTCAGGTTACAGCCTCCTGAGAGATTCCTCATGCTCAGAAGAGAAGGCAGAGGAGCAGAGGTGGGCAGGTGACTTCTGCAATGTCCAGGTCACCAAATGAAGACACTCTGTCGGGGCATGAGAACCAGCCCACACTGGAAAAGGAGGAAGAGATTTCTGAAGTGGGTGAGGGAGGAGATTGAGAGGGAGCTCCTTGCCCTGTGAGGTGCCAAGAGGCAAACAGGAGGCCCAGCTAAAGTGTTCCCGATGTTCCTGCTGCCTAGTTCTCAAGTGGCAGGAGTCACCCTGAGGGTGAAGTCAGATTCTTTCTGAAGTGGTGGGGGAAGGAGGGGAGGTTTCAGTTAGGATTCATTTCTTTGCATAAGCAGAAGCTTCCCCCACATCTTAAGATCAATGCTTCTTTGGTTTCTGTTGTTTTGTGACCTGTAAACCTCTAACTGAGGGCTGTGTTTCTTTCCAAGGTTTCATCAAAATATTCTGGAGAGAGAAAATGGACAAGAGGGGAAATCCTTCTCATGACAACTGTGGGGAGTTCATCTTTACATTCTTATAGGTATTATTTCGGAAGTGAGATGAGTCGTGCCGATACCAATACAAATTATCAGTTGGTATCTGAATCACTGGGAAAGGAATTGGCAATATTGTAGTACTGAGCACAACTGTTCAAGAAATGTTTTATTTCAGGCATTCTATGATGAAACATGCCTCCATGGGAATATTTGGTTGTTGATAAGCCAAAAAGGTTTGCAAATCTTCCAACTGGCTTATTGTGGCTGTCAAGGAACAAGAAGGAAAGAGCTGTTTCTTTTCTGTTTCCTGAAACTTCCACTGCTCTGAGCTGAGGATAATTATCTTGTGATCAATGCTTCCTTTTTACAAAGAGGTAAGGTAAATAAATTCAGTCAACAAATGTGTATGCTATGTTGTATTCTTCTTTCTGCATTCTACATGGAGAGCTAGGAATGGCCAAAGCAGGAGGAGGTCATGATTGGAACAATAGAAAGGACAATAGAAAGTTATGGTGGGGCAATCCCCCACCCCTCAACAAACATTCAGACACATTAATTTATACCCTAATAGAATCTGGGATAGCAGTATATGGCTAAGAGAAAATGTTAGCCCTGTATGCTGCTGCTGTGAGAAGTCCTAATTCTACATGGGGCATAATCTGAAAAGGCTGGAGAATCTGCCAATACCATACTGCCCTTCTGATGTAACCACACTTGGAATACTGTGTGCAATTTCAGGCAACAGATTTCAATAGAGATGAAATCTGTTCAATGAAAAAGCAAACAAACCCACTGGTTTCACACCAGAGTTAAGGCTATTTCATATTGACTCAAGATGACCAAGACCAGAAAATGGTGAGCCAAGACTGACCCCTTATAGGCTTGGTCTATGATCAGTGGTGGTGTTGTATAATGTCACAAATTCTGCTTCTGTAGAACTTTCCCATGGTTTCCAAGCACAAATCCAGTTGGGAAGGATAGATGGTATACCTGTGACCACCAAGTTTTTCCAAAGTGTTCTGGTTTTGTACTGCTTAATGTTACCTACAAGGTTTAGCATATTGCTAAAATTTCCATCCACACTTCCATGTTTCTGATCACTATTAATGGGTATGAATAAGAATGAGAAGCAGTATCAGCAAAGCAATGGAGTTTAAATGTTTTCAGGACTAACTGCTGAGTTCCAAAGGCTGTATTTCTGTGTGCCTGAAAATCTCATGATCTCTATTAGTCTTTTGTGTACCTTTGTTGATTACCTCTACCTCTCAAACACAGTCTTTTCCACTTGTGCTCTTAAGGTCACTTAATTTTCTGTACAATGCAATTTATTAATGAAGCAGGAGAACATGAGCTTAAATAGAAACTCTTCTTTTTCTGTATCAATTCCCTAGCCACTTTATACTCATGGTCTTAATGTAACTGGTCGCAATCTATTTTTTTTCTGAAAGAAAAACTGTCTTCAAAGGGAGGCATTTATTTATGTTGTTGTTGTTAGCATTAATACTATTAATGAAATATGTAAAGCAGTGAATTCTGTTCCAAAGGCAGGTTTTTGGTGTGACTCTGAAGCTCTTCTGCTGCTTCTTCTTACTACTGTTTTAGTGTAGCTGAGCAGATTTCTCCTGCTCACTGTTTTGTACTCATGATCATAACATCCCTTGAGTTTCTCAGCAATGGGAATGGAACAGGATACTCTGGAGCCAAAGCAATGCCTTCTGTTGCTT
>NW_025335438.1:16954854-16979841 GCF_004798865.1 Varanus komodoensis | reverse complement strand
GCATTTAAATACAAAGAAGCTTCCATAGGTAGAAAAGAAGAGAGAAATGAAGAAAAAGAAAAAAGAAAAGAAAGAAGGAAAGAAAGAAAGAAAATCATCTTAGTACAGCTTTTCCTACACCAACAATAATAATTTTCTAGTATAGTAACTTAAGAACAAAAGAATCATGTAACTTTGCCTTTCTTTATCACCTATAAGCATGCCAACCCTTTTAAATCAGTCCTGTTCAAGATAAAAAGTTCTTATTTCTTCTTTACATCTCTACCCCATCTTTCTTCATTTGTTTTGAATCGCTGTAGTGCCTGTAGTAGATCAATATACATTTTCAATGTTTTTTCTCTTTGAACATAGCTCTAAGTCTTTCATACAGCACTTGTGCCTTAAAAATCGAGTCCACTTTGTATCTTGTAACGTTCCCAGTAAACCGTATTCCTTCTGTTGATAGCCACGTAAACATAGTCTCTCTGGAGTACTTAGCTATCTTCTCCCTCTCCAACATAACAAACATGTCCCATGATAGCTTACCTATTGGCTTTACTAATTGTATTTCTTTATCCACTGTTTCAAATTTTCCATCTGCTTGTTACGTTTTTCGTATATTCTGTTCAAATTTAATTTGTGTGCCCAAAATCTCGCTAATAGAATTCTCCAATTTGTCAAAATGTTCTTTTTGTTCAATTAAGATGTTCTCTTGTTGTATTAATATCTTCTCCTGGGATATTTGCAGAGCTGTTAAGAATGTCTGCATTGCCAGAAACGTCTTCTGTAATTCTTCCATCTTTAGCAATAAAAATGATGCAGTTCATTATAAGGATTGCTTTGGCAGAGATCCAATTACTTTGGGAAAAGTCCAAAGAAAAGAAAAAAAAAGTGGTCAGGGGTAAGCTTTATCTTCTATCACGTTATACCACAGTAATTATTTATTCTGATTCTTAAAAAATTGTCACAGTAGAGAGGAAAACACCACTCAATGTGAAAGTTATCTTGGCAAATGTCCACTTGGTCTTGGCAAGAGTCCAAACAGACAAAAAAGAGATATCCAAAATGGTTGCTCTAAGTTTTATCCTTTTATCACTCAATTCCACAGTAATTATTTATTTTGATTCTTCGCCCTTGGAGAGATTAGAGGAAAAAACCTTTTCTTCAGCTCCAACTTGCACAAACCTCAATCTCTCTCTCCCATTCAGTCGCCGCTTAAAACTCCATGGGGGGGGGAATTCCTCCCTCCATCCGAAGGGCTTTTCTTTTTTATGTCAATTAGCGACAGATGCAGCTTTTCCATGGGTAGTATTGCGGGGGGGAAAATAAAGAATAAAGATGCTTACTCCAATAGGTCCGATGGATTTCTAGCTAATATTCCTAAGCTATTTTTCCGGATGTCGAGGACATGAGGGAGCTAAATTCTCCCCTGTATTGCCCAGTTGAGAAATGCCTTAATTTCTCCCAGTGGATGTGGAGTTGCTGCCCCACACCGACCAGAAGAGTCCCCAGGCAATCTATCTTCGGCCTGACAGGGCTTAGATGAGCCTCCCACGGCTCAGCTCACTGCTGAACAAATACTGGTGTGATAATGGGAGCTCCGATAATCACAGCCGTCCCGTCCTGATGCCATACCGGAAGTTCTACTTATTAGATCCTTTTCTGCCCTGGAAAACTCTTGCTAAGTCACTTTGGGAGCTGTGAACTACTCTGTAAAATTATGAAAAAAATTCATTGTATGAAAGTCCACCTTTTGTTAGAAGTTCTATATTCCTGACATGGCTTCAGTACCTTAACTGTTTCTTTCAGAAAAAATGGGCACTTCCGGTATGGCATCGGAGCAATACAGACGTGATTAACGAACCTCCGTTATCACGCTGGTAACTGCCCAGTGGTGGGCCGTGGGGGCTCAATCTAAGCCCTGTCGGGGCTAAGATAGATTGCTTGGCGAATCTCCTAGATGATGTGGAATGGCAATTCCACATTCACTGGGAGGAAATCAAGCCTTTCTCAGCCAGGTAGCACAGGAGGGAGGAAGCCCTCTACAAGCTCTTGACATATCGGGTTTTTTTAGTTTAGTTTTAGCTACTATAAGCACATCGGATTTATTGGGAATTATTTTTCTTTTTTTGTAATGATGCCTGTGGAATAAGCTGCATTCCTTGCTAATTGATACAAAGGAAAAAGAAAAAGCCCTTCGGATGGAGGAGGAAAGGAATCTCCCCCCCCCCCCGAGTTGAAAAGCGGCGAATTACATAAGAAGAGAGAGACAGAGCTCTTTGTAAGTAAGGAAAAGATTTATCTTCCTTAATCTCTCCAAGGGCAAAAAATCAAAATAAATTATTTACTGTGGAATTGAATGATAGAAGGATTCTTCTTGTATTCGTCTATGTTGGACTACTGCCAAGAGCTAACGGCCATATTTCTCTTTCTTCCTGGGACCTCTGGACACCTGCCAAACCTTGGTAATTACTGCTACTATGGAAGAAATACAGAAGACACTCTTGGCAATACAGACTTCTTTAACAGCTGTGCAACTATCTCAGCAGGCGATAATAAAACAGAAGATTGTTTTAGAGCAACTTGATGGTTTTTTCATTGAACAAAAAAGCCGCTTTGATAAATTAGACACTTCTGTTAATCATGCTTTGGGCAAGCGATTTGTACCTGAACAGAATATGCAAAATGTCCAGCAAGCAGAAGGAAAATCTGAAACTGGAAAGACAACAAGCGTAATGGGAAAATTAACACAACTAGTGAACTCAATAAGTAAGCCTTCATGGGATCTGCGTGTTATGCTGGAGAAAGAGAAAATAGCTTGGTTACAACTCAAGACACATTATTTATTGCTGACACCACAACATCTTAATGTAAACAAGAAAGGAAGAATTGGACATGGTTTAACACACTCAGTGAATTTAATAAGCAAGTTTTCATGGGATCTGCGTGTTATGTTAGAGAAGGAGAAATTAGCTAATCACTTAAGAGAGGTTTTGTTTATGTGGCTGCAACTGAAGACTCCATTACAGATATTACAATGTTTTAATGGGGGGAAAAAAAAAAACAGAAAGGTCTGGTAGAGGGATAAAGAAAAAGAAAAAATAAATATGGCAGAGGTGCAAAGGGAAGATAAGGGAACTTTCTTTCTTTTTATTCCAAAAAGGGGTGATTCATATAGGTTGGCATGCTCACATGTGACGTAGGAAGGCTAGGCTATTATTGCTAGTGAAACATTAGTAACTTAGCTTAATGAAATTCTGTCTAAAAGGTATTATTGTTAAATGGATATTTCTGACTGTATCTGTAACTGAAAATAAGAGAACTTATTTTAAAAAGCAATGATTTAAATGGGTTGGCAAGTCTTTATGTGATATGGGAAGGTTAAGCTATTGCTGTTGGTGATATATGTTAAAGACTGTAAACAGCTGGGTTTTTATATGGAGTTAACCATATTTGATTAAATGGTGTTTAAGTTAGATGAAACATTAGTAATTTAGCTTAAAGAAAATTGTTTTAAAAGATATAAGTATTAGTTATCACCAAGTAGAGTAGTTAATTGTAGAGATGTTAAATGGATATTTTTGATGTTACTTATAACTGTGGTAGTGAGGAAGTTATTTATTATTAGAAAATTGAAAAGATCTTGAATTGTCCAGAAATGTTTAGATCGAACTTATCACTGAAGA
Source organism: Varanus komodoensis (assembly GCF_004798865.1). Classification (NCBI taxonomy): domain Eukaryota; kingdom Metazoa; phylum Chordata; class Lepidosauria; order Squamata; family Varanidae; genus Varanus; species Varanus komodoensis. The sequence continues at coordinate 16,976,176 of NW_025335438.1, read as the reverse complement.
AGAAAGAAGATACTGCAATCTTATTTAACTTGGAGATGCTTCCCTTTGACATTGGTCAAGAGAAACAGGATTTTGCAAGAAATGATGAGACTGATTTCACTGATGAAGAAGAGGAAGATAGTGACTTCTATCAAATCTGGAATTACTTTTTTTTTTTTGGCTGGACAAATGGGACTTGGTTCTGATCTAAAGTTGTTTTCAAGTTATTATAAATGGATTTTAGTATGATCATAGAATGTTAAAAGATATGTAGTAGGGGGTTGACCCAGTAAATCCGGTGTGTGCGACGACTGATGTTTGTAGAATTAGTTTTAAAATCTTAATAAAATTTCTTACAAGAAAAAATGGGCAAAAATCCCAGTTGTTTGGAAAAGACAATGAATAGTGGTAGTTACACTTGATTATAATGCTGAACTGTTTTAGCATGTGCATAGATGTTCAGTAGGTGGTCACCAAGTACGTTGTTATACTTGCTAGTACCACATAGACTCTTACAGGAGACCAGTTCTATTAACGTCATATTTGACACATATCAGTATATTTGAAATTCTAGTGCTGGCACTTCATAGGCAAGGACCTGCTCACAGGAAAGCAAGGAGCAGTGAAACACAAACATGATGTAAACAAATCTGACAAAAAAATACCAAGCATTTAAGTGAAAGAAGTGAAGGACCAAGATTTCTTAAGTTTCAAAATTAGAATGTAATTTGGTGCATTACCCTTGAAAATGAAAGTTCTTCTCCCTCCTATCTTTTCCTGTTTTTGCAAGCTCAACACACACATGTAATGCATGTGATTTAGTCCAGGCACAGTAAGTAATATTGTAAACAGAACATATTTTCTTTTAGCTTCTATTTCATGTATTTAATCGAGACTTATTAAACACATTTGTTGTACAAACCTACCACCTGTAGTAGCTGTAAACATATTGGAGCTACTGAAAACACCACAGTGCCAATGAGCTGCCTGTGGGAAATCCACAAGTGGGATGATTTTAACCTCACAATACTTGATGGAGTACCTCTCCCAGCCGCCATCTACTTGGTCAGTACACTCAATACATGGGACTTTCTTCCAAGTGCCAACTCCAGGGGAGGTTCAAAGGGCAGCAACAAGGGGAATGACTTTCTCAGTTCTGGCTTCCAGTCTTTGGAATTTATTTATTTATTTTTCGATTCATATCCTGCCTTTTTCCTACAAAGGGCTCAAGGCAGCTTACAGCTCCTCCATCTTATCCCCACAACAACAACCCTGTGAGGTAGGTTGGGCTGAGAGTCTGTGACTGGCCCAAAGTCACCCAGTTGGCTTCATGGCTGAGCAGGGACTAGAATCCAGATCGTCAGAGTCCCAGTCCCATGCTCTTAACCGCTACACCACATTGGCTCTCTGACTTCCCCAGTAAGGCCCAACAGGCACCAGCCTTTTCAATTTTTTCAGCACCAGGTTAAGATGGCCCTTTATGCTGAGACCTTTAAAATATACATGGATATTCAAGGGATTGACGGAATAACCCATCCTATTTTATAGTTTAAAATTTTGTTCTTTATTTTTTGTATTTTGAAATGACTTTATGGTATAATTCTATTGTTTTTATGGGTTGCAGTAAACTGCCCAGAGCACTTTTGCTATTGGGTGGAAATAAAGTATAATAGCATGTTCCCACTCATATCTTGTCTGTGCTTTTGCCTTCCTCCAATTGCTATGGTGCAATTCCTTCCACAGCTGATTCTCCCACATCAGCTTCAGCCAGAAGCAAGCCACCCTCAATATTAACTTGTTAATCAGACTTGGCTCCTTGCCAGCACTCTGTGTGGGTGTTTTCAGCATGAGCAGGTGAAGACTGATCTGGGAGAGCTGTTACAGTAGCCTGCATTATGCTGAAGTAAGGTGATTACTTCACCAGAAAGAAGAAATTACCAGAGATACCCAATTCCCGGTGTCATTTACCAGTTTACTGGTCTTGCATTAAAAACACATACTTTAATGTAATTATTGACAAAATGGAAAGTGGAGGAGATGAGGAAAAGCTTAAAGAATTGGGCACTGTTTGCCTAGTACAAAGTTTAAAATGGAGACACAATAGAACCCTTGATTATCTTAAGGGTTGTCATGCAGAAGATGAAACAGTGCTGAGTTCTCTGTTGCTCTGCAGATCAGGATTAGGACCAATAGTTGGAAATTGCAGGGAAGCCACTAAAATGTAGGAGAGTATCAGTGGTAAGAGCTGTTGTACAGTGGAACAGACACCATAATAAGATATACAAATAGGCATAGCCACCAAGGTTTTTTTAATGTACATTAAGGTATGGGTATGTAAGTATGTCTAGGACAGCAGATTTAGATCCGGTTTGGCTGGAACATGATTGCACAAACTGAATATCCACCAGCTGAATTTATTTTATTCATGTACACATATAATATATATGCTGCCCAGTAACTGAAGTTCTCTGGATAGTTTACAGGAATTAAAACACAAAAAATGTAAAAATGCATAGTATAGAATACATATCTTATAGGAATTAAAACAAACAAAACCCCAATAACAACAAAATACAACCAATACAATTCTATTTTAAAAAATCATAAATCAGCTTATCATACATAAAAATAAACACTTAAAAGAATTTAAATGTGAAGGCAAAGGAATAAAGTCCATAAAGCTAAAACAGTATAGAACCATAACAGAAGCATAACAGTATGTCTGGGAAATCAAAAAGATGCTTGCTTGAGGCTAAAAATACATTAGACACCAGCCAGGCCTCTCTGAGGAGGACATTACACATCAAAGAGCCACTCCTAGAGGCTCTTTCTCTCATGGGGAGCAGCACTTCAGGAATACCCTTATATGATAACTTCATGGAATGGATGTGCTCATGTGGAAAGAGATGATTATTTGGATAAAAAGAGCCCAGTCTAAAACACCTTGGGGGAATAAAGCAAAGGGAAACTGGAACATAAACGCCATGGAACTGAGTACAGATTTCTCAATGCCAGCTTCAAGATTTGCCATCCAGGTATAAGCATAACTAAAAGAACTGGCCATCTCTGATTTGGACAACCTCTCCAGAAGACAACCATGCTCACTGCTACTGAAAGCTTCAGGGAAATCAAGAAGAATAAAATGCACACACAGCCATCTTTCTCCCATCAAAAGTCCTCACTTCAAGACCCTGAACTTCAGGGTTAAGTCAGCCTTCATCTCTGACTGCATTTGATCTAGAAAATCAGTTATATCCAACAGTGCCTGGTTGGCCAGCAACAATTCTCTTGAGCACTTTACTCAGGAATGAAAGATGCCATTCCTACAATACCACACATGAGCAATATTGCTTATCACCAGAGGAAAATTGACATAAACAAAAGACCATTAGTTATGGAACGAAGAATCATAACTACAGAACAGTTCTAATTAAGACAGAACAGTATAATTAATCCTGAAATTACTGTGTCAACTTTATATATTTCAGACAGATGGGATGTAGTTCTTTGTAAAGAGTTTGGTAACATTTTTGTTTCTGCCTTGGAATAGGAATGATTAGGAGGTTCACTACAAGAGCTTTCTAATTAGATCATCATTATATAAAACTTTTTTAAAAGGTTGCACATTATTAACATCACTTACTCTGGAGTTGTCAGAGAATTAGGGATTCAAGCAAAAATTTCAAGATACTAAATTTGTCAAAGCTATTAAAATGCTGTGAACACATGAAAAAAAGCTGGTCATCTCTGGATATGATTTGTCTGAAAAAGTCCAAATCAGCAAATACAGGTTCTTCTTCAACTAGCCTGCAGAAGAGTTGTAGCCCCACACATCCAAACTTGCTGAGATAAACAAGTGAAGGGTACTCCATCTATGGCTTTGATATAGGTGTGCTGAATTTGTAACCTATTGAGTGATGATTTCTCAAAAGCAAACTAAAACAAAAACAACCACTGAAGTTTTAGAGGAAAACTGCCTAATTTTGTAAAGAGGTATCCCATTAATTGTCCTTTGGATATTTATGAAACCGTTCCAATAGAGCTCTTTGTATGCTTCCTGGTATTTTTTGGTGTTTATCTCTGAGCTCTTTTATTGCAGTCTTTATCTGAAAAAGAGAACAACAAAACAGAAAAGAATATTTTTATAAACCGTTTGCATTGCCCCAGCAGGGTATCTGAGCAACATTTGTATTAGACATTTTCAATATCACCAGAAGTTTGGAACTGGGGCTGAAGCAAATATTGAAGTAATTTGAATTGCTCATTTGGCAACTATACCCCCCCCACATAGTCCCTTTTCATTTCATCTTAATCACTTCTTAAAAAGCTAACCAAGGTATTGCCTCATTCTATGAGCCACTGCACTGATACAGGAACATACAAGATTCTCAGCAGGCTCATGGAGATGGTACAAAATGACAGCTCACCGCTTACCTCTATGCCAGGGTGAGTAACACACCTCCCATGGGCCACATGTGGCTGCCACTGTCTTCCAGTGTGATGTCCTGGCATCCACAGTTGTCCCTATGTATGTTTATTCTTTCAGGACAAATGGGTGTGGTGGGGGGGAGGGCAAAGAAATTGCACTTGGCCATCCAAGTTGGCAGCAAACTGCTACACTGACTTAGAATAGACATATTTAGGATCAAAAGAAGCTACAACAGCTTAGAATTGACTTACTGTCACTATTTTTCTTTACTATCTGATAACTTTGGCTATTGGGCACTACAGAAATGTAATATCCCCACCACCATCACCACCACTGCTTTTAAGCTGTAATTGCTGTTCCACAAGATGGCTATCACCAGAAGGGGGCAGCAGCAGGCCTTTGTGATTCAAAGAGTTTTGCAGTGGTGCCCTCACGCCTCTTTTTGGTGAACTGCAGCATCAGAGGCATGGCAAGCTGAATGAAGAGTTCAGTCTCACTTACAAGGGACAAGGTACCGCTTTGAGCTGCAAACATTTGCCCAGCTTAGCAGACAGTACAAACCCATACAAGTTTACTCAGATGGAAAGTGGGTATAGGACTGAAGGATAAATCTTGCTGCATGAAGAAGTCAGTGTGATATACGATGACCACTCAGGTGAGCAGGTGGGTTGGCAATGGACACTTGGCTCTTGCATTGTAGGTTAGGCAAAGGGGATGCTCCTTCTTTTTGACACAACACAGAAAGCAACTGGGCAAGCCACCAAGACAGGGGAGAGCTTCTTCCCTCCTTCCAAAGCCCTCTACACTTCCATACAGGGCAGCCAGGGTTTTCATGTCAGCTCAGGGATCCAGAAGGCAAGTTCCTTCCTTCCACTCTCAGCCTACCATATTTCTGTACCAAAGGAGTACCAGGCCAAAGCCTCAGCAAGGAAAAAAGGGGCATTTTTCACATAGCTGGTCTGACCCAGCAAGGCTCTGCTTATGCTCTTTTATTCGCTGCTGCTCTGGTACATTTTGATGCTACACAGACAAGGAAATGTTTCATGACATTTATTCATTCATTCATTCATTCATTCATTCAAAACATTTGTATGCCACCCAACCATGTCCAGCAGGGAAATGCAGTGACCTGCTTGTAGCTGGTATGGGCTGTTCTGTGCTTCTGTTTGGCTTCTAAGCATCACACAGGATGGGGCTTCACCTCCCCCAGACCTAGCTCCAAACATTGTGGGCTCGTGGCAAAGAGATCAGTGGTTTTACCACTGGCCCTTTGCATTTCGTTGCTGGAAGTGAACAATGCAACCAGCTTAGAAATCAAACAGGATGGCAGAAAGGAGAAGGGAGCACTCAATTCATGTGCCATCAGCATTAGGTAAGCAAAGCTATTTTGTAAAATGGTATATTTTCTGGCCTCATTTATCAAGTTGAATTAATAACCCCAAACATGCCTCTCTCCACTTCAGTTGTATTTGTCTCCAAGCAAGGACTCCCTATATTTCCTTTCCACTAAGACTTGACTGTGAGCTCTCAGCATGTGTACATAGGAATTTAAATAGCATTGCAGCTCTGCACAAGCAATTCAAACATGACAGGTCATCTCAAGTAAAGTTTTATCACCCAAAAACAGGAGCAAGAGAGAATAGAACTTTGTTCATCCTCTTATTAAAAGTAGTATATTGCACACAAGCACTATAATTTAGAATATAGGTTTCAAAAGTACACCAAGCTTGCCTTTTCAGCTAGTTCTTCAGCTGTTATATTTGGATCATGAGGAATAGGATCTCCTACATATGAGCAAAATTTGACTGGGAATCCTCCATATACAGGAACAATCGGCCATCTGGTACGTTCATATAGCCACTTGAATGGCCCTGAGTGTAAAATGTAAAATATGCTCATGTTTTTATACATTGTGTTGCTGGACAGGCTCATGAATGAGACACTTGGATGTTAAATGAACAGAGGCCATGCAGTTGACACATAATTGTGCAAAACCATATGTCCAGATTGTCATGCACAATAAATACCAGGACCTCAATCTAATACACAGTGCATACATGTTTAAGTTGATTTCAGTGGGCAAAGGTGTGCTAGGCTGCAGCCCAAGTAAATTTGCATCAACTGGCCAAGGTTCAAGCAAAACTGGACACCTAAATTCAAAAATGTTGAAAAGGAAGACTCATGCAAAAAGACAGGGGAACATAGACAGAGAAAAGAAAACCAGGATATGACAGCATGGTAAAAGTCCAAAGCAGAGAGATACATTGAAGAAATAGTACAAAGATGCATGAAAGCAGGAAGTTTGAAACAACACAAATATTCTAGGACCAAAAGTCTAAACACAATTTTACAGCAGTCCAACTGCAATCATTGTTTAGTATGAGTATGTAAGCATATGCCAAAATGCATGTGGAATCCATCTTACATATTTTTCCAAGGGTTCTGTATCCTTCCCGTAGATTTTTTGTAAATATAGGGATGACAGGCTAAGAAAGGTGGGAAAAAGGTAGCAACAATTAAGAAAGTATTCCAACCTCCTCTGTTTAAAGACCCTGCATTACTTTCACAATATCATCCATTAATAAAGAGGATGCTGCATCATGGATGTTAAAGCCATGCACAAAGAGTACATTGTTCCTTTATGGCAGAAACCATTCAGTTAAAACCAGCATGGATATGAATAAAACCTGTTACTTTCATCATCAATATTCCAATTTCATTAAAAATTGGAACATCACTACATTCAGATGTCATAATAAACCAGTCATTATGCAGATGAATCTGGGGATCTTACAGACTCTGCTCCCTTCTGGCATATCCTTAAGGAAATCAGAAGCTCACCCTTCAATTTTCAACACACCACAGTTAGCATTAGCATTCCACACTTAAAATCTGCAGCAGAGTTAGAGAGCACTTTGGAGCAGATTTTTGGGGGACGAAAGAGAAAGTTCTACTGTGCAAGCAGATGTCCACTCACACAATGTTAGTTTATGCCCGTCTGATTACTGTTCCACATAAAGATTGCATAATCTCTACTGTGGGCAGTTTTAAGTGGAGCTGTCCAGCAGATGAGTTCCCATTGTACAACAAAGCCAAATAACCTTTAGATTTTTCCCCTCCTCATACCTGGCTACATGGTTCAATCTTAATGTATCTTATAAAAAGAATTATTACTAATCTGCTGCAAATACATTTCCTTAGAGCTCACCACCAAAACCTTTAAATGTACAGCACATGGTCACTCACCACTTTTGCATCTCTGGCCACATGTGCAAAGCCTGTGCGGTTACCCCATAAGAGACCATAATTCTCGTCACTAAAGAGTGCTTCTCGGGCTCCACCTGGTAAGACTCCTAATAAGCAACCATTTTTCATAATTTCAACACATTCCACTCTTCCATCATGTGTAAGTCCTTGCACTTTATAAAACAACTTTATACCTGTAAGAGAGAGAAGCAGTGTTACACAGAACATGCCTATGTATATTCTGTACCTAGGCCTGCCCTCCTCTGATGCTTACTTGTGTACTGAGGTTCACTTACAACAGGTGTCACCTTCAAATGCATATTTATTTGACACCAAATGCAAGTATCAAATAAAATGCACAGCTTCCTAGACTTATCACAGCTTCCTGAAATGTTTTTATAAACAAAAAACTTGATTACAATGACATTTAATTTCCACCTTAATTCAAACAGTACAATGTGACTTTATACATGCTGACTCTTAGGTTATTGAACTGAGATCACCTTAGAAGGGTTCACTCATCAATACTGCTTCTCATCTTTACCTAAAAATAAAAATATATCAAGAAATAAAATATGAAGTAGGACCAGCAGAAAGTATATTGGGTACCAATGGACATGTATGTAGACACACTGGTAACCATGACTAAGTCCCACCAAACACTGTGAGTCTTACTTCTGATGTTTTTAAAAGACATGTATAGAATTGTACAAAGATTTGCTATGAAGTACTAACTCTGACCCCCTGATTTATATAAGAGGAAGACTAGATGTGACATATATGAACAAAGAAGGGTCAGAGGCTTTGAAAAGGCCATCTCAAGTCATAGGCAAAGCTTAATCTTCAGTAATGTCAAGGTATACTGAACAGAATGCAGAAGTAAACTAAAGCCTAGGTAACCACAGCAGAAGTAATTGTGAGAAATCTGGGTTACTCTGGAGATAATTGGACACTTCGTAAATTGCCCAGCTGAGCACACCATAATTTGCCATGGGTCAATTATTTCCAGTCAACATGTCCATGTGTGTCCAAGAGAAGCAAGCATTCCTTGATAGTACAAAAAACACCCAGATGTTACTCTATTAGGCCAAGTGTGTAATGTATTACAGCAATTTTAATTATGGTGAAAAAGTTACAGATTTTATTTGCTTTTATACATGTTTTTGTGTACATTTCTCAGTCAAAATTGGCACTTTAAAGATTTGCAATAAACATGCACGTGCATTACATTTTACCTGGTATTTTGGAAAAATGGTAATCAACCACTGTGTGACAGAATCTGCCTGTTTGTAAATGAAGTCTAGATACGAAGTAGTAATAGTCTAGAGGGAAAGCTCCATGGTAAAATACGACAAGTCCTGGTCCTTCTGGTATTTTATCCATCCCATGCACCTCATAACCTGTTCAAAGTACAGAACACAAGATCTTTGGTTTTGCTTCAATATAATCATGGCCTTCAGATTAGCAGGAAGTAGCAGAAGCAATTGTAGACAGTGTCAAATACAGCTACTGAGTCAAGATAGAATTAATTCTCTATTCTAATAGTATTAAATATTTTGTATTCTATCATACAGAGCCTTGTAAAACTGGTGAAGACTTTTACTCTTTACTATCCATAGGAGTAGTGTGGGGTGAAAATATTTTATTTTTCCATGAACACTGTTCCATTTCAAAAGTTCATTAGTAAAAAAAGCTAATGAACTAATGCATGCCAGTCTAGGCTAGCCTGGTGATCTCAAAGGCATAAGTAATGTTTTTCAGGAAATTAACACATGTGACAGAATACATATATGTCATTGAAATACATGTGCGTAGAAATAAAATGGAAATGACAAGTAGTGACAGCAAACCTGAAATTGCCCCAACAATGGGATGAAAGAGAGTTGAATTCTGTTGAAAAAGAAAAGCAGCTGTCACCACATCATTGACATTTCTGTAGATTATTAAAATGAATTACTGTGTCAAAAGTTTTCAATTTATTGCTTTCCCCCCTTAAATTTAAACAATGCAAGGGAAGTACATTGTTTTATATTTAAATCTTTACAACTATTTTAAGAAACATTTCTATATAACATTTCTAAATGGTTTTCAATTATTTGGAGTCCTTGCTTTGTCCATGGAAATGTGCTCTAAAGTCAGACTTGGGACTTCAAGCTTGGAGAAAGCTCCTTCCTACTTTACAGCCAGAAGCATACTGGTTGTTTCTCTTAAGTCACAAGTGCCAACTCAGAGAAGCAGCTGAGTGAGCATTCCAGGGATGGGGAGGGGAGGAGATCAGCAATGTCATGGTACAAGGTATCCTGGCAGTGCCTCAGTCTCCTTGCAAGGCACAACACTTTGATTTCCCCTTCCCTCAAATATTTCAGGTCAAATTTTTATGGTATTTAAGTTATTTTTTAAAAAGCATAAGGCATTCTTTTTTGGCTTTTGTTTTATGTTGTTTTTGCTTTGCTTTGTTTACTAAATACAAGAAAAATAAACACGCTAAACTAGATCTGTGTAGAGCATAGGCAGGCAATTTTTGGCCTTCTAGATATTTTGGCTGTGGTTCCTATCAGCATAATCAATGGTGAGGGATCATGGTAGTTGTAGGCCAAAAGTTGCTTAATCCTGCTCTTGGGTATCGGAACCTTCAAATATTGCACCCTAAAGTAATATAGGGGCTGAAGCAACTCCCTATGAGAAATGATTATAACATTAGCTTAAAGATGCAACGGGGGGAAATGTACAAAACTGTACATAGTGTGGGGAAGGCTAATAGGGAAACGTTTTTTCTCCTTCTGTGATAATACAAGAAAGATAACTCATGGGTTATCTCATGGAGTTGATTGCTGGGAGGTTAAAGGATTTTTTCCCATACAGTGTGCATAGTTAAACTATAGAATTCACACCAACATTGGATGGCACACCAATTGCTGGGGAACATGAGCAGAGGGTGCTCTTGCTCACATGTCCTACTTGTGTGGTCAACAGAGGAAACTGGTTGACCACTCTGTAAACTGACTGTTGAACTAAAGATACCTCTAAATAGATCCAGTATTGCCCTTCTTATGTTCTTAGATCAGTTTCCTCTTCAAAATTATGAATCCAATTGCTATTCGTGCAGAATATAGAGCAGTATTGGACTGCTAACTTCAACTGTGTATCCTGTGTAATGCTGAAACATGCTGTATCTGTTATCTAATACCCAACATCCATGAAGCACCTAAACTACAAAAGTATCAGGCAATCCCATTCATCCTGTTCTGGCTTGAATAATGAGCATGCATTATTGAAAGTACTCATTTCCAGATGTCAGAATATTTCTAAAAATATTCTACCAGCATGGAAAAATATTTGGAAATATGGAAAATATTTCCATGAGTGTTTGTAATTATATAATTATAATGCTATCACAGGAAAAAATATCCAAGTTTCCTGTTCCTATGGCCAATTACCCAGGCACCATAAAGAACTACTGCCTTCAAACTGATGCACTACTAGGTATTTTGAGAGTAAACATAGTAAGCACAATACATACTGTTGCACCTTTGTACAAGAATGACAAATGTCATACTAACCTGAAATATTATTAGCACCAAAGAAATTATGTTCCAAGTTGGATGAGCATTTCCAAACATAGTAAATTCATATGAAATGAAATAATAAAAGAATAAGGCAAATGTTTCATAAATGCTGAATATTAGCATTGTTATTTTAATAAGCAGAATCTGAAATGATGAGCTAGTACCAGTGACTAGGACTGAAAACCTTCAGACATTTACAACAGACCATGTCCCCTTGAACTCAGTGGGGGCTGACTTTTGAGTAGGCATCCACAAAATTGCACTGTAAGAGGAGATTCAAGATGGCATCGGAACGAGATGGCTGTGATTAACGGAGCTCTGTTATCACGCCGGTATTGCTCGGCAGTGAGTCATGGGAGACGCATCTAAGCCCTGTCAGGGCGAAGATAGATTGCCTGATATTCTTTTAGTTGGTGCGGGATGGCAATCCCATATCCACTGGGAGAAATACAGGCATTTCTCAACCAGGCAACACAGGGGTTTTTTTTTTTTTTTTTTTAGCCCCTGAAAGTTCTCGACATCTGATGGATTAATTAGCTTATTTTAGCCAGATAAACATCGGACGGCTGGTAAGCATTCTTATTTCTTATTTCTTTTTGTAATACTACCCATGGAAAAGCTGCATTTGTTTATAACTGACTTCAGAAAAAAGAAAAAAATAAATCTCTCCCGAAGTCTTTAAGCGGCGACTGAAAGAGGGGAGAAAGGAAGACTTTTATCTGAGTCGAAGCCGAAGAAAAAGATTTTTCTTCTAATCTCTCTAAGGGCGAAAATTAAGATGAATGACTGCTGTGGAAATTAAATGATAGAACAGTAAAATGCAGAAGGATCATTTTGGATAATTGCTTGGACTTCTGCCAAGATTAACTGGACATCTGCCAGGATAATTTTTGTGTTGTGTGGTGTTTTTCTCTCTGCTGTGATGACTTTCTGGTGAGCATTTTTACTTTCTTTTTGCAATATTACTTGTGGAAAAACTATATCTGTTATTATTCGGCATAAAGAAGAAGGAAAAGTCCCCTTTGAAGAAGTAAATAACATCTATTGGGGAATTAAGCTAGCAGCCATTTTTGGCTAGTTTCCATTCCTTCTGGGACTTCTGCCAGAAGACACTGATGACATTCTTTCCTTTTTTTTAAATAGTCTTTTGCTGCCCACCCCCCGGTGGCTATTGGAATTATTGCAAGTCATTTCCATTTTTTTCTTCTTTTTTTTACTGATTTATTCAATTTATATTTTTTCTCCCCTCCTTTTTTTTTTTTTTGGTATATTGAAACTTCTTTGGTGAACAACTTTCATTATGAGGAAAACTCAGCCCTCTTCAGCACCCTCCCCAGTTGGTCAAAGTCCAATTCATCAGCCTAAGACAGAAGATGTTGCAAAAAGTTTAAGAGAGTTGCAAATGACGATTTTGGCAATACAAGCGGCTTTAACAACTGTGTCAACACGGCTGGAAAGCTTATCAAAGGAGCAAAAAGAACGACTCAATAAATTGGATAGTTCTATTAAAGAGGTGACAACTCAACTATCTGATGTTCGACTTAAAGCGGAACAGAATACACAAAAAATGCAACAAGTATGTGAAAAATTGGAGACAGTAGATGAAGAAATATACTTAATTAAGCAAACAAGTAAGTCAACATGGGATTCAACTGCTGCATTAGAGATGGAGAAGGCATCTTATTATCTAAGATTTCAGAATATACCTGAGGAGAAAAATGAAGACCTACAAGAGCTTATAACTGACATGTTGGCGGAGCTTTTAGAAATCGAAAATGAGGTCATGGGTATGGGAATTGACCTTGTTTTTAGGGTCAACTCCACATATACCAGAAAAAATAAACTTCCAAGAGAAGTTCATGTCAAATTTGCTCTAAGGTCCATAAGAGACAATGTATTGAAGGCCGTACAGAAGCAGCCGTTAAAGCAGGCATGTCCAAAGTCCAGCCCGGGGGCCAACTGCAGCCCATTTTCAATTTCGAGCAGCCCGCAGCCTCTTCTCCCCACCAGCTCAGCCTGTCACTCATCCCCTCCGGCTGGCATTTTTCCCTTCACTGCACAGCGGTTCCCGCAGCTGTCCCCTGCTGCCTCCTGCTCCTTCAAGGCTGGTGGTTATATTTCACCAGAAGATGGCAGTAGACTTGAGTCAGCACTCTCACCGCATGACCCTTGTGACACAAGGCTTGTGTGCCCATTTCTAAAATGGCGACTGTAACTAAAAAAAGGAAAGTTGACAGCAAGGGAAATTGGGAAGGACAAGTGGAAACTGGAGTATTTTTTCACTGAAATACGAAACAACTGTTCTGCCTAATTTGCCAAGAGACTGTGGCTGTTTTCAAGGAATTCAATATCAAGAGGCACTACCAGACGAAACATGCTAACTACAACAAGCTAACTGGGAACGAATGCAGCGAAAAATTGAAGGAACTGGAAGCTGCTTTAACGGCACAGCAGCGCTTTTTCACAAGAGCCCGTGAGTCAAATGAAAATGCCACAAAGGCGAGCTACGAGGTGGCAACGCTGATTGCCAAGCACTGCAAACTGAGGGTGAATTTATTAAAGACTGCATGATGAAAATGGTGGAGAAAATTTGTCCTGAGAAGAAGCAAGAGTTTGCCAATGTTTGCCTGGCTCATAACACTGCGGTATGGAGAAATGAAGACGTTTCATCTGATATTAAGAGATAGTTAGAGGCAAAAGGAGTGGAGTTTGACTTTTTTTCGTTAGCCTGAGACGAAAGCATGGATGCATCTGACACCGCTCAGTTACTGATTTTTTTGAGAGGAGTGGACAATGACATGAACATGAGTGAAGAGCTACTTGACCTCCAGAGCCTTAAGGACCAAACAAGAGGAACAGATTTATTTGTTTCTGTTTGTTCCGCCGTAGATGACATGAAACTACCGTGGAATAAAGTCACTGGGATTATTATGGATGGCGCAACTGCCATGGCTGGCGAGCGAAGTGGATTATCAACCCTAGTCTGTAACAAAGTCAGCGAAGAAGGAGGCAAAGCTATAAAACTCCACTGTATTATTCACCAACAAGTTCTCTGTGCCAAACATCTGAAATATGATCATGTTATGAAACCGGTGGTGAAGGTTATTAATTGTATTCGCTCCAAAGCCCTGTGCCACCGCCAGTTTCAACAGTTTCTACTCAACATCCAGGCTGAATATGGAGATGTGTGTCACAACGAGGTAAGATGGCTCAGTCGGGGGTCTGCACTGCAGCGCTTCTACTCTCTTAGGGAGGAAATCGGACAATTCTTGGCAAAAAAGGGACAACCCATGCCAGAGCTATCTGATCCTGTTTGGCTGGCTGATTTTGGATTTTTAGTTGACATAACACGACATCTGAATGTGCTGAACACGAGCCTTCAGGGGCAAAATGCAGCGGTAAGCCAACTGTATTCACATATCAAAGCCTTTGGGACCAAGCTGCTACTTTTCCAAAGGCACCTGTCACAAATGCAGCCCAATACCACACATTTCCCATCTCTGCAGGAAATAATGACCAGTTTTCCACAGAACAATATGAGTGCGCAAATAAGGCGGTATGAAGCAGACATCTCATCTCTGGCTGAGGAGTTTCAACAGTGCTTTTGGGATTTTGCAGCTATTGAAAAGGAGATCACGCATTTTTCATCTCCTTTCTCTGTGGACCCTGATGACGCTCCAAACCACCTATGAGCTGGAGCTCATTGAGCTGCAGTGTGATGCCGAGTGTCGCAGTCGGCACCAACAGCTCCCTCTTGTCAACTTTTACCGCCAGCTGGATAAAGACAGGTTCCAAGAGATTCGAACATTTGCTAAGAAAATGCTGAGCTTGTTTGGTTCGACATACTTGTGCGAGAAGACATTCTCGGTTATGAACATTAACAAGAACCGCGTGAGGACGAGACTAAGTGACTTTCACCTGCGTGACATCTTGGGCATCAAAACCACTGTTTTTGAGCCAGACCTGGCCTATATAATGCAGTCGAGATCTCAGTATCACCCTTCACATTAGTGCAGTTAAGTTATTTGTTTAGTCTTTCATAAAATAGTTCATTTGCATTTAATGTTAATAGTTCAAAGAATGACAGGCTGAATGGTCGGCCCCCACGCATTTTCACCTCACCAAATCTGGCCCTCCTTGCAAAAAGTTTGGACACCCCTGTGTTAAGAGAGATGATTGTCAGGACGTGATGGTCCTGAAACAGATACCATGGAGGATTAGAGAGGGACGAAAGAAATATCTATTCCTTACTACCAAACTCATCAAGAAAAAAGTTATCTTTAGGTGGCTAATACGAGAAGGAATATTTTTCACATGGAACTCTGTAAGATATAAATTGGATTCAGTTTTTAAAGCACAAGAGTTCTATAAGGAATTCAGAGCCATATTGAAAGAGGAGGATCCTGTTGTCTCTAAAGGAGAAAAAGGTGCCGAAGCAAGGGAAACAACAGCGTACCATTCTGAAGAAGGTGAAATACTGAGGGTTGATTCACAACAAGAAGTACAAACTTTGGAAAAAAAGGTAGACAAAGACAAGTAAAGACAAAGAATAAGTAGATAATTTTATTTAAATATGGCTCTTAAAAAGGAAGGGAAAATTGAATTGTTTTCCTTAAATGTTAATGGACTAAATGGACCATCTAAGAGAAGAAGGATTTTTGCTCAACTCCAAAAACGAAAGTTAGATATACTTTGTTTACAGGAAACACATATTAAGAAACGTGTTAAACTTCTGGAATGCTTAAAACTGGGAAAATTGTTTGTATCTTCTGCATCGCAAAAGAAAATAGGTTTACCATTATATGTTAAAGAAAAATTGGACTCTAAATATATTCTTGCTGATGAGGATGGTAGGATCTTGATGGTAGAAATTACAATTAAACTTTAAAAGGTGCTCTTAGTGGCAATATACGCATCAAATGACCATCAGGAAACTTTTTACCAAAAATTACATACATTACTTTTGCAAGTGGACTACCAGACTGTATGTGTAATGGGTTATTTTAATGCAATTGTGGATAAGGGAATTGATTACAAGAGTGAAAGTAAAGGAAAAAAGGGTAGGAGGATGCTTTCAAGGTCTTGTTCCAGCTTGACTGAAGAATTCAGATTGATAGATGCCGGGAGGCATAAAAACCCAACTTCAGCCAATTATTCTTTTTACTCAAACAGACATAGGTCATGGTCTAGAATTGATACGGTTTGGATAACTCCAGACTTAGTTCCAGATTTAATAGAAGCTGAAATGGAGACAAATTTTGGGCAGATCATAACCCTGTATCTATATCACTGAAAGGAGCTGCAAGGACACCCAGATGGAGCTTAGATAAAGCGTTACTAAAAGATAAAAAATTTACAGAAGAGATAAGCAAAGAAATGCAAATATTCTTTCAAATAAATAAAGCGGAAGAAACTTCTTTACAGAATGTCTGGGATACAGCTAAAGCCTATGTCAGTGGACTGATAATAACTTACTCAGCAAAAATAAATAAAAAGAAAAAGCAAGAGTGAACAACATTAGTAGAAGAATTGAGGACACAGGAACAAGAACTGCAGGAGGATCCAACAAAAAGAAACCTTAGGGTCCAAATGAATACTTTAAAGCATGAATTGAATTTCTTGGATACAAATGAAATTACTAAGCAAATGAAATTGGCCAAACAGAATTTTTTTGAAAATGCTAATAAACCGGGGAGATGGCTAGCATATAAAGTAAAAAAAGAAAGAGAGAAGAGACTGATTTTGAAACTGAAAGACGGAGAAGGATGACTACAGGTACAAAATACACAAATCAAGAAAATAGCTGAAGACTTTTTCTCAAGGTTATACCAGGAGGAGGAGATTCGGATCAAGAAGGCTAAAGAATACATTCAAAAGGGAGACTTACCAAAACTACCAGAAAAGTATCAAAAATTATTGAATCAAGAAGTAACAACTATGAAAATAACAGAAGCAATTATGCGACAAAAGAACGATAAAACCCCTGGTCCAGATGGGCTACCAGCTGAATTTTATAAATCTTTTGAGGGAGTTTTTGCTACATTTTTAAAGATATATGTAATGAAGCACTGTTAAATGCTAAAATACCAGCTACTTGGACAGAGGCAAATATCACATTAATACCGAAAGAAGATGTGGACTTAACACAGATTCAAAATTATAGACCTATATCATTACTAAATGTGGATTATAAATTTTTTGCCTCTATACTGGCAGAAAGGTTGAAGAAGTTTTTAATAGACTTTATTCACCCAGACCAAAATGGTTTCCTGCCTAAAAGCCAAATGAAGAACAATCTGAACAATCTTGGATATCCTAGAATACTACGAGACACACACGGAAAAATCAATGGCTCTGCTGTTTTTGGATGCCCAGAAAGCCTTTGATAATGTTAATTGGCAATTCATGAAGCAACAGATGGCTCAAATGGAGTTCGGGGGGAAATTCATGAATGCGATATCAAGCTTCTATCGGCCAGGATTTTAATTAATGGAGAACTTACAAGGGCTATAGAGATACAAAAGGGTACAAGGCAAGGATGCCCGTTGTCACCCCTATTGTTCATTCTGACTTTAGAGGTTTTGGATAGAAATGTCAGGGATGACGAGAACATTAAGGGTACTAAATTTAGAGACAAAAATTATAAATTGCAAGCATTCGCAGATGATTTGGTCTTCATAACAGAGGAACCTTTTGTAACAATCCCTAAATTTTTACAACGGATTGAAGAATATGGTGAGGTTACGGGGATGAAAATAAATAAAGAAAAAATGAAACTTTTAGTTAAAAATCTTATGCAAGATCAGAAAAAAAGACTCCAAGGACAAGTGGACTTGCAGATTGTTAAAAGGGTTAAATACTTGGGAATCTATCTTACAGCTAAATGTACAACTTTAGACAAATATGATAAATTATTGAAGGGTATTAAAGGTGACCTGGAAAAATGGGCCAATTTACAATTGTCTTTGATGGGAAGAATAGCACTTGTTAAAATGAACATACTACCAAAACTTTTGTTTTTGTTCCAAATGATTCCCATAAAAATTGATTAAAAAAATTTTGAGGATTTAAATCTTCAAATTTCAAGATTTATTTGGAGAAAAAAGAAATCAAGGATTACATTTAAAATGCTTCAAGAAACCAAAAAGAACAGGGGTTTTGGTCTTCCTGATCGGATGTTGTATTATTAAGCGTCTATTTTAACTTGGCTAAAAGAATGGATAACTTTGCGAAATAAGAGAATTTTGTATCTTGAGGGTCATGATTTGCAAATGGGTTGGCATGCTTATATGTGGTACGAGAAGGTTAAGTCTCATGGGACTTTTTTAAGTCACTTTATTAGAAGATCATTAATATCAGTGTGGGAAAAGTTAAAGTCAAAATTGTATAATAAATTACCAAGATGGCTTTCACCTATGGAAGCTTTTGTGTATCCAAATGTATTGAAGTTTGAAGGGATCATAAGATTTGATGATATTTTGGACAAGGATGGAGGCCTGAAACTAGATCAAGAAATACAAGAACAGGGACTCAATATCTCGTGGTGGTATAAGGTGCAGATGCAATCAAGATATGCTAAAGATTGTAAAATATGGGGGTTTTATAAAGACCTAATAGCCTTTGATCAAGTGATGCTAAAAACAGATGAGAAAATGATTAAAAGAATTTATGAGTTCTTACTTGGCAGGAAAATGGAAGGGGAACAGGTCAAGGAAACTATGATAACATGGGCACAAAATTTTGGATATAATATTGAATTAGAAAAGTGGCAAAAGCTATGGGAGAGAAACATTAAGGTAACTTTAGCAACTTCGTATAAAGAAAATTTATATAGAATGTTTTATAGATGGTATTTGTCGCCAAGTCGATTAGCTAAGATGTTTCCAAATATGTCAAACAGATGTTGGAAATGTAATCATGAGCTACTTTTTACCATATGTGGTGGACCTGTGAATATGTGAAAAAGTATTGGATTAAAATACATAAATGGCTTGAGAAAATGCTACAAAAACCCTTAGCCTTTAAACCTGAAATTTTCTTGTTGGGCATTATACCAGAAAATATTAGCAAACAAGAAATGTATTTGATGCTACATTTAATCACAGCGGTGAGGATTGCACTTGCTCAATACTGGAAGAGTGAGGAATTATCCACTGAGGAACTGATTTTAAAAAAGATTTTGGACTGTGCAGAAATGGACAGATTGACTCTATTACTGAAGGAGAAAGAAGATACTGACTTCTATCAAACTTGGAACCTTTTTTATGATTGGCTGGAGAAACAGAACTTGGCTTAGATTTAAAGATGTTTTAAAATTTTTATAAATTGATTTGAATTTGATTATAGAATGTTAAAAAAGATATGTTATAAGGGGCTGACCCAGTACGTCCAATGTATTTGATGATTGATGTTTTTAGTTTTTAGTTTAAAAATTTTAATAAAAATCTTTATTAAAAAAAATTGCACTGTAAGAGTATGACGAGCCAGAAAGTCCTTCTCCAGTTCACATCTTAAGGGCACAAATTTATGGGAAGCACAAATCTATACATTGCTACTCAGAAGCAAGTAGTGCTGAATTCAGTGGAACTTGCTCCCAGGTAAGTATGCAAAGGATTGCAGCATAACCATGCAATCCTATGCCTGTCTACCTCGAAATAGGTCTCACTGCATTCAGTGAGGCTTGCTGCTGGGTAAATGGATTGCTGCCTAATATAGTAGTATCCACCTTACAATAGGTGAGGCAATAGTAATCTACCTTACAGGGCTGATGTCAGGATTACTAAGAAAATGTATTTGAAGCACTGTGGTCACTTTAAATTTATGATATAAATACTAAGTATTACAATCCATTTCTGTGGTACTTTAAATAAAATTTTTCAAAATTTTGACATTTTTGTTTAAAGTACAAACCTGTCCACTTGCAACTTGAAAAAGGAAGAGAATTATGCTTACCGTGCCAAGCTCTGCCATACATATCCCAAAGATAAGAAACTGCCCTCCTTCCATCTTCCCATGATTTGCTCTGATCATCTCCCTTTAAAATATTTTTTATCTTATAAATATGCAGGAGACCGTTAGAAAGGTAAATAAAGCCAAGAATGACTAAAACCGGTGAAAGTAGGAGTATGCATGGTGCAAACAGCCACAAGGCATATGTTGTGTAATCTGAGAAACTGCCTAGGTAGTTATTTGGATACATCCATTTTTTCAGTAGGTCCATCAGCCAGGTCAGATCTTCCTGTCCGAAAGAATTAAACGACGTTATGCCGAACATCTTCCATTTAAAATGAACGAATTCAGCGGGAAGAGAAGTTTCTTCATGCTGGTCCTAGAGACAGAAGATGCACGTTGTTGGATGCAGTGTGAACAGCAGAGACGGCGTCATAACACTCCGAAAATGTACGCCAACACTGTCTGCCTTCTAGAAACGGTCCAGACGGTCCAGTTCCAGTCTCGTGAGGCACTGAAAATACAGGCTTAGGCATGTCTGCTCAGAAGTCAGTCGCGCAGCGATCAAGCCCAGGTCAGCCTGGATCAATATCCGCATCAGAGAGGCGTCTCTTCCGCCCCCGCCCCCCCCCCATCACTTTGCATCGTCTCTCCCTCCTGCCCCCCGCGGTCCTATGACTTCCTTTCGGCTTGGCCAAAGCGCCTCCCGCCTCTCCAGCCATCCCCCTCACGCAGAAGGGCGCTTCTCCCGCCCCCCTTGTGTAAGATTGCGGCCGAGCTCCCTGCTCGCCCCGCCCTCCGGTTCTGCCCGCGCTCACCTGGCACCCGCTGCGGACCTCCGCTCCGCATCAGAGGGCTCTTCCGACCATGGGAGCTGGGCACCTACGCGCTGTCCCCGGAGATCCGCCGGGGAGTCCGGGGGTCTGTTCTGGGGCGAGACAAAGGCCCCGCCGCCGGCTCCGCTGGCCCCTGCGCTGTTCAAGGAGAGCCGCAAGCGGGGAATCTGCAGAGTGGATGCCGCGCGGCGCACCGGCACCGCATAAACTGCAATGCAGTGAGACGTTCCGCGTCATCGCCGAGGAGCTGCGGAAAGGGGAGGAGGAGGCCTGACCAGACTTCTCTCGCCAAAGTGGCTCATCGGCCCAGCTAGGCA
>NW_025335438.1:16814573-16954754 GCF_004798865.1 Varanus komodoensis | reverse complement strand
AGTAGGTCTTAACATCAAAACAATAACATACACATCTATAATCCTATATATGCCCAGTCACCTGCCTGGAATGGACATGGCAGCAATCAGTCAGCCCTAGCATGCCCATACCCATCCTAAGCATGACATCACCCCTGTTCGCCACTGTCCCCATCACCTGCTGCTCCCTGGGTGGTCACCACAGGGGCTTTCTGCCCCTACTCCACCTTCCTTTTGCATCATGCATCTTTTTAAAAAAATCTCAGTAATCTACAGACTTCTGGTGTCTACTGCTTCAGACTGCAAGTGGAGGTTGACATATTTAGATACTCTACTAAAAGGGGAAAAAAGCTGCTTTAGTGTAGCAAGATAGTGTGCTTATAGTTTCCTGGATGCTATGCTGTTTTTAATAGGAACTTCATTTTTCAAAAATCTGAAGGTGAGTCTTGAGAATCAATCAGCTACCTTCAAAAATCACTTCTTCCATAACTCTTTCTCTCCCTCTGTGCATGTGTGTGAGAGAGAGAGACTAGAAACTATCTTCAGATCACAATCTGAATGTGTGGAGAAAGGAGATAATCATTCCCACTGCTTCAACCCCCAACTTCAGCACATTCTGCTCAATGTAGAAAGGTTCTGTACATGCATATAGCTGTATATGCCTTCCATATGAACATTCAGAGATAGAGGGCAGGCTCATCGAACACCATCTGATTTCCCCTTCCTGTGCCTGCAGTGAATGTAATGAGAACAAGCCATCCCTCTCAAAAATGGAATGCCAGAAAAGCTGGTATAAAAACAGAATGCACAGTGGGTGGAAGAAAACTTTACAACATTGTGCTAATGGAAAATATTAAGGTGTGCCACTGGAGTACAGAACAAACTATGTTGTATAATGTAAGAGGGTCAGACTAAACACATTAAGAGCTACCACCATTCTGTCTCTGAGTACTTTGGCTTCTTTGTAGTTAGTATCTAATACAGTTGAGTGACATGATGTATCACAGTGCATTCTGCCTTAGGTAATGATATGATGTGGAATGTAGATATGGTATCATGTCATCAAGTATTGTTTTTATTGGAGATTACAATAAAGCCCAAGTCAACCACCTCACTCCTGTAATATCTAGTGCAGTTTAAACACACACACACACAAACAAAATTATGTGGCATTCTAATGCCTTCTTAGGGTAAAGTCATATAATATTGAACAATGTTGTACAATTCAAAACATAACGGGGAAATATAAAAAGCAATAAATAAATAAATAAATAAATAAATAAATAAAGAAAGAAAGAAAGAAAGAAAGAAAGAAAGAAAGAAAGAGCCGGTGTGGCGTAGTGGTTAAGAGCGTGGAACTGGGACTAAGAGGACCTGGGTTCTAGTCCCCGCTCAGCCATGGTGCCAATTGGGTGACTTTGGGCCAGTCACAGACTCTCAGCCCAACCTACCTCACAGGGTTGTTGTTGTGGGGATAAGATGGAGGAGGAGATGTAAGCTGCCTTGAGCCCTTTGTAGGAAAAAGGCAGGATATAAATCCATAAATAAATAAATAAAAATAAAAATAAATAAATACAAAGCCTGTTCTACTGCACAAAATTTTTGATCTAATTAGGGATTAGCTCTAAAACTTGTGAAACAAGTGTGCTTTGGAGTATGTGCTAAGTGTTTGCTTGCCCCTGTTGAATGACCACAACTCTCATCTATTTTGGATTGTATGGAGAAATGTTGCTGGAATTAAGGATGTGATTTCAAGCTGGACCCCACTTCCTTTCCTTTTAAACGGCTGAGAAGTACTAGAGGATGGTACTATATATATACCTAAAGATTAAAGCAGCACACCCAAAATAAGTTAACACCTAGAATAACCGTTCCCAATATGATATGCCATAGATATGTTCACCTATAGCTCTCATAGGATTATGGGAGTTATCCAAGAAACTGAGAAAGCACCAGGTTGGTAAAAACGGCTGGGCTTGTTCGGGCATTATGGGAATTGTAATCCAACATTTCTGCAGAACACCATATTGGAAGACTGCTGTACAGGGCATACACACAAGCACTGGTACTAAATTAAGGTTAGGCAACCATAGTTGTTGAACTGTGCACTATGTAGGAATTCCTTTGTTCCAAATTCCTTTCGTTGGGCCTGCAGCGAACGGCGAAAACACGCTGCCGCCTAAAATCCCGCACTGTTTCTTACGGGTAGCGGTCTTTCGTCGAGCAGAGGGACGGAGAAAAGCTACTTCACAATTAAACAGGAAACCCTGTCGCCACAGAATGGGCCGCAACAGGATCGAAATGGTACAGATTAACGATCTATTATGGTAACCCCAATACAACACGGAAAGTTCTTTCTTCCAGTCTTCATCAGCCTCCTCGCTCTGTCCAGGAAGCACTAGGCGATGGGCAAGCGAACTCCGGACTCTAATTGGTGCTGCACTCATGGAGAACCACTTCCGCCGGAAAGGCCTATGCGCGCTGGGTCCCCCGGTGTGGTTAGACCCGCTCGTGTGGAGCTTCCTTTGAGAAGTGGCTGCGGGGTTAGCATGTTGCGTGAGGCGGCGCGGAGTCTGGTGGCAGCGGAGCTGCTGCTGGTTCTGCGGGGGGAAGACGAAAGCTGCGCCGATGTTATCCTCTGCTTGTGCAGCCGGGCCTTCGTAGAGTGAGTCCTGGAGGGCAGGGCACGGCGCTTGCGGTTGGCATGGGTGGGAACGATTTGCATGTTGGCTGTGGCATCTCTCGGGGCCAGATTATACCTTATTTTAAATAGTGTAATCCGGTGCCTGCGTATTTAGAAATAAAGCCCTTGAGGTCAAACGCAGGGAAGTGTTTATATGATGACATCCTAAATCTCACACTGGGATTGCTACACGGGCCGATCCGGATGGAGACTAGTGGAAGTAGGGAGGCTTTTAAAATCTGCATCGACGCCCCTACCTGCCTATTCTAGAATAAAAATAAAAAACCATAGATTTACTAGTCCCAGATTTACAGTAATGCTCTGTTTTGTCCTCCTTTGCATACTTACTGGAGGAGAGCACCTGTGACTTCGGTGATAATGATAGCAAAGGAAGCAGACCAGGATTTAAGCCGCAATTGATACACTACTTTTAGGGAGCACTTGTGTACTAGCTGTGACCTATTGATTTCAATGAGAACTGTGTTCAAGTAACTTAAGGCTACTGGTGATCTAAGGGGTTTTTTAGTTTTGTTTTGTTTTAGATTTTGTTTTGGTTTTGTTTTGCTAGCCAGCTGTGAGGTAAAAAGCTGGATGTTCCTCCTACTTAGTAAAGAAAATGCTGGAGAAAGCTGATTATTTGGAGCTTAGTTTTTAGGGTACTGTAAGGCTTTAGAGATGAGTTTGTAAACTGAAGTATATAATTGCAGAATATAATCGTCGCATGGCTAACAGAGCATTATACAGAGAGCCAGTGTGGTGTGGTGGTTAAGAGCCTGGGACTGGGACTCATAGGATCTGGGTTCCAGTCCCCGCTCAGCCATGGAGCCAACTGGGTGACTTTGGACCAGTCACAGACTCTCAGCCCAACCTACCTCACAGGGTTGTTGTTGTGGGGATAAGATGGTGGAGGATAGATGATGTAAGCTGCCTTGGGTCCTTTGTAGGAAAAAGGCAGGATATAAATCGCAATATAAATATAAATAAATACATGCAGTATCTAGTCCAGCCATCCCTAACCTGATGTCTTCTACATGCATTGGACTATGTCCGGCATGATAAAAGTTCGTGGTATCTGACATATACAGAAAGCACCAGGTTGGGGAAGGCTGGGCCAATGCTTCATTAACTGCAGTGGCTCCCAATCTGTGAATGGGCCCAATCCAGGGTGTTGGTTTTGGCCTTTAAAGTATTTAAGGGTACATGTACTTCACAAGTGCCTGTACCTATTGCCAAGATTCTCACCACAGGCTCTTTTTCACATTTCCTTTGCTATCTGAGCTATAATGGGTGGCTGCCAGGAAGAGTGTACTTTCAGCTGTTCTACTTAGGCTTTGAAATGCTTTCTTTAGAGAGATTTGACTGGCACCCTTTCTTTGCAGTGCCAGGCAAAGACCTTATTTCTTAGGCTTTAAAACTATTGTTAATTGTTTTGTTTGGATGCTGCTCTTATGATATATTTGAAGAACAGAGGGTTAATAAAAAGTAAAATGTTGGGATTGAAGACCACTATTCAGCAGTTGTGACTGATGAACATATTGGTTGTTCTCTTCCTAAGGTAATAGTTTTCACCAGTCATTCTAATATAAGTAGGATAGTTCATGGTGAATTTCTGAGCTAATGTGAGACTGCTTAGAGGATGCCTTTTATAAAAACATTTTCCTAATACTCTGCTTCCATATTTCATTTACGGACTTAAAAATAAGGTGTTTTCTTCCAGGGACCGAGCACTGTACAAACTAGGCCTAAAGGGATATTATTTCAAAGATGTCAATTTAGGTAAGATATGCCTGAAATGTTGAATTAAAATACTGTGCTCTGTAAAATAAATACTTTTTATGCTGTATTATCTTGGCCACATGCTGCTTATATTGTTTGATTTCAAATACGTATTTGCAAAGCCCATGTAAGAGAATATAACAAGATATAAGTAACAGCTCACAGAGAAGCAATGAAGCTGTTGTGAACATGACTACTGGCCCCAATGCCTGGGAATAGCGAGTGTTGCAGTCCAGTGTACTTGAAGGACACCAAGTATTGGAAAGCCTTGTCTAAACTACAAACTTGAAATGATTCAGTTTTTCCTGGTAGGGAAGATGCAGGTAATAATTTTGTTGGCAATTTAGGACTTTTAAGATCAAAATAAACACCATGAAACAAAGTAGTAACCAGTATTGCTATGGATGTTATTTCATATATTCACAATGGTCTTTTTTGACAGCAGATATCTAGAACTTTGCTCAAGTTGATTGAGCACTTTGTTGGTCACATTACAAATATACTATCAATACTCTTGCAAAAACTTGGAATTTTTTCCAGGGAATGGTAGAGGACAGGAGAACCTGGTGTGCTGTGGTCCATTGGGTCACAGAGGGTCGGGCACAGCTTTGTGACTGAACATGACATGACATGATCATATCTTCCTTCAAGCTTCTCAAGGCTAAACATGCTCAGCTCTTTCAACCTCTCCTCATAGGGCTTTGTTTCCAGTCCCTGGATCATCCTTGTTGCCCTTCTCTGAACCCTGTTTAGCTTGAGGCTTTGCTAGAAATAAACATTTTGGGAACTTCGATCTTCAACTAATAATTGATCTAAGCCAATAATTGTATCAATTATTAATTAGAATTGGTACCTTCAGGTGAGCCTCAACTGAAAATTTAATGAATATCTCAAGGGATGTTTTTCTTAATGATAAATTAATTGTTTCTGCTTAGGAATGTAGGCTGTATGTAACAGTCATGTTCTAAATGTATGCTGGAAAATGTTTGCTAAAGGAAAAAATTGCAGTTGCACTTTTTCTACATCAAAGATTTATGACTGACTGAGGCTGGAACTGAAATAAGACTGTAACTTTATATTTTATATGAACAGGGGACGTTCAGATTACTGAGGATGATGAAAATGAGGAGAAATATCACACCTTTAGGAATGCTGACATATCTACGAGTCATGTTTCTGAAATGGAAGATACTGAACTCGATTCAGAGACTGAGCTCATGAAGAGTATGGGCTTACCTGTACAATTTGGTACTGTGACATCCCATAAAGCAGTGGTGGTAAAGCCCAGTTTATTTTCTGTTTTTCTGTGCTAATTTAAATTATTTATATGGCAGAAATGACTAGTTTGTAATAACTAGCAGTATTGGATTGTATGTGTTTTTATTAATCTTGATTTTGAAAAGTCTTGTACATTTTCATTGAGCATTTTTAAAAGTATGACTAGTATTTGAAAATAAGTCTAGAGAATAGATTTTTCTCTGAAACCAGTAAAATGGCTGTCATGCTTTTTCTTTTATGTGGCAACATGCCTTTTCTGGGATGGTTTCAAATCTATGGGTAAAAATGATTAAGATATTGTTTCTGTTGGATAATGGTGAATTTTCAAATATAAACCTCCCTAAAAGGTTTCCAAATACAGGCCAAATTATATATTATTTTGGCATTAACTAAAAAGAAATGAACTTCCATTTGGGAATGCACAGTGTTATAAACCATCTGAAATTTCAGTAAATACTGAAATTCCTATGCTAAAAGTAATAACTTGGCCAGATTCCCAAAGACTTTTTTTTAGAAAGCTTCTCTTCTTCATCCTGGCTCTAAAATTCAGATTAAAGTTAAATTAGGGACTGGCTTTAAAAAAAAGGTGTGTTAAGGAAAAGTTGGAGTGGAAATAAAAAATCAGAATGGGAAATCTTGCTTTGCTGCTGAGCTGAAAACATACAAAATAATATAGCAGAACAGCAGAAATGAATATGGTGATGCATTTGTAATCAACTTAGTTGAGATTTAAACAGTCTATATCGTGTGGCATTAGGAAACTGATCAGCCAGATCAACATGGTAATCCAGAACCTGATGAGTGCTGTATACATATTTGCATGGCTACTCAATTTCCTTTCATGTTGAATTTCAGTCTTCTGAGCATATTGGCAAGAAAGGTAACAAAGTGGTGAAGAAAAAGAAAAAGAAAAGGATGCCACAAAAAGATATTCTTGAAATAATGCAAGAGACTTTGGAAGAGGATCTTGATGATAATTCTCTTTCTGATGATCCATCTTTAACTCAAAAGGAGGTTAAGACTGATGAAAGCTGTGAAAATGCTGACATTCTGCTTGATGACTTTCAGAGGAAAGAAAAATGGGAAAAATACTGGCATGACTATGGGGAAGGACTTCTCTGGCAAGGTTGGCAAGAGAAACACAATCTAAATTTGGAGGTCTTATCGATCGCTGAGCCTTGGAATAATCCTGAAGTGAAGGAAGAATGGGAGCAGCACTATAGTGAACTTTACTGGTATTACTGGGAGCAGTTTCATTATTGGGCAAGTCAAGGTTGGACTGTTGACACAGCACCTAACAGTCACATGGAAACAAAGGCAAGAAAAATGGAAACAAAGCATCCAGAAAAAACACAGATGAGTATTGCTGAGCAGTGTGGAGAAGTGCTGGATTCAAACTTAGATTCTCTTCTCCCTTCCAGTACTGCCTGTGATGAAAATCCTGCCCCAGATGATCTCTGTAATAACAATATTCTTACTGAAATCAGTAAAATAAATCTGAACTCAAAAGGAGCAGAGCAGAGCACATTAGAAAATGTGGTTTATAAAAATGGTCATCAAAGATCAAGTATAACAACAACTGAAAGATGCTGTCCTGGTAATTCTGGTCAGATGGAGGACTCTGATAAAGGAACAAGGGAAAGAAGCATGCCTTCTGAAAATGGGCTTTCAAACCAGCCAGGTCGGTAGGAGGCCTTAGTCAAAAATTCCATTCTCCCTTATCCAGAATAGGTATGATGTAGCCCTATGTTGAGGGAGAAGTTTCCTTTATAGGCAGTATGACTGTGGATGTTTTCTCTTTCCCTTGCAAGTATTTCTTCCCCTACCTAATAATGCTTCAACTTTCACGTAAGAGATGTGTATTGGTGTAGGTAACACACTAAAGGCTCTCTCTTTAAAATTAAGCACTCAACTTCCAGACACTCTGGTCTGCTTTGAGATGCATGAGCATAAAGTACAAATCTTTCTTTTGGCTTAAAGAAATGTGTGTTTGTGATCTGGTCATAGAGATGGCAAATATTAATTTTAAGAAATTGAGTTTAGAAGTTACTACAAGGCTTAGCTATTTCATTTTAATCTGAGGTCTGTGCTTGAAACTTTAGTTGTAAGTGGGAAGAAGGAGGCTGGCTTGTACAGTGTTCTGTCAGTTGAGCATTAAACTTAGGCTGTAAGGTGACACTCAGCCCATCTGGCACTCTGTAACCTTTGGGTTATTTTTCATAGGTAATAACTTTGAATAAATGTTTTCTGTAGACTTTAGTATACACTTGAAGGAAAAACTGAAATCTAATTTGTTACCTAGTAATTTTAACACTTTCAAGCCATAGCTTCCCCATAGCCATAGCTTCCCCAGGAGGAAGGGGGTGTTTTGGTTTAGCGTGGGCCTCAAAGGGCTCAAAATTACTGTAGGAGATCCACAAAGTGTTGAAATAATTCGTGAGAACATGCAAATGATGCAGAATAGATAATGAAAAATGCATGGCATGCATGGAATAAATCTTTTTTCAGATTTTGTGTAAGGAAAAATAGTTTCTAGGGACCCAGGGCTTAATCTTTTAACCACATTTTATACAAGAAACTTTTCTCCATCTAGCCTGCTATCCAAGTGAATGTAAGAATCTGAAAATGTACAATTGGAGTACAATTTCTAGGACCCTAATTTTTTAAAAGAATGATACCTGCACAGTGTTTTCATGAAAAATAATATTTTCATTATTTGGCAACATTAAAAAAACTTTG
Organism: Varanus komodoensis; assembly: GCF_004798865.1. Taxonomy (NCBI): domain Eukaryota; kingdom Metazoa; phylum Chordata; class Lepidosauria; order Squamata; family Varanidae; genus Varanus; species Varanus komodoensis. The sequence goes on along the minus strand of NW_025335438.1, from coordinate 16,946,299 downwards.
TCTAATGCGTATAGACAAAACTTAGGAAAACAGTTGACATCGTTATGTAACAAAGTATGAACGCTATTTCAATGAGAGTAAATTGTCCAAATACTGTCCTTGTAATGTGTGAAGCTGTTTACATTTTAACATACCTTTTAGTAAATATTTTCTATTACTAAATAGGAGAAAACCTATTTTAATTTTACTGTTTCAAAATCACATTCTTTTTTTAGAATTTTACTCATTGGAAACATCCTCAATATTAATTGCAGAATTTGAGAATTTTTTCCCACTGGTATATATGGCAGAATTATGAGGCCATTAATTGCAAGGCATCCTAAAAGTATAACTAGAAAACTTGCATTCATAAGAAGCTACATTGAGCCTTCAGTGTTTTATCCATGCAGAGGGAAAGCATTGGAACCCAACTCATTTAACTGAGATAGCTGCTCTCTTGAGCTGACTTTGTGCTTTGGCTCAGATCCAGGGTGGGTCTTTCCTTCATTTTTCTCAGATAATTTACCCACAGATGGGATATGTGACAGCCCACTTTTCCCTTCAGTGAAAAAATTACCATTTCTTGTAAGGCATTTCATCAAGGTTGAGGTGTCAGCAGCACATAGTTGAGTGGCAAGGCAACAGGGAACTTGGTTTTCCAACCAACTGAAGTCTTAAGAATAGTGCACTTGAATCTGTTCAAGGCTCTGGTGTTTAAGACTCAGAATTGGCCAACAGGAATTGGGGTGGCCTACACTTATACACCAGAATTAAGTTACTTGGGAGAAGGCTTCCAAATTTCTTTCTGATAGTTTCACTATTTAAATACATTGTGGCACAACCCTCATTTTCTATTTTAGCTTCACATGGGTCATCTAGAGCATACTTGGATGCTACAGGAGGTGGAGGGTCACACAATGACAGTGATGATGATGATGATGATGATGAGCAGCCACCTGAACATAAACATACCAAGTTAAAAAGGAGGCAAGTTATCAGTCACGACATTCTTCCCTTTGTTTTTGGCATTCTTTAGCCTTCTTGAGCACTGTAGTATTGTCTTTAACATGCAGTTACTGTTTTCATACGCTGTTTTGCTAGTAATTTAGAGTGTTCAGCGAGCTCCACTTTCCCATACTATGTCTATTTTCCCCTATTCAGAACATTTTAATTCTGCAGAGCAGCATTAAAAACCTTTTGTTTACTTTTAACCGGGTGTCCTTCATTGAGTAATGCTTTAACACGTCCTGTATTCAGCAGGGAGTTGAACCCAATGTCTTTATTGGCTCTTTCCAACTCTGCTATTCTAGGATTCCATAATTCATAGAAGTATGCCAGTTGCCTAAGAATAATTGTTAATTGCTTTGGGGGACCAAAGTAGTTACGAGAGTTTCACTGAAAACCTGAATATTACGTTTGAAACATGATTTAGCCAAAACAAATAACAGTTTAGTTGGTCTTGAAGTTGTCTCTACAGATTCGACAAGTTTCTTATACTATGTAGCTCATTGAAAAAAATGATTGACCCTTAATTCAGAACAAAACTGGCAATGAAGATGTATCTTTTTCTCATCTTGTTATCAATTGTGACAAATGTTTGTCAGGTTTTACTGTATAGAAATGATGCTGTACTTTACTTTGTTTTATTGTAAAACCGTCCTGAGACTATTGGGTAAGATAAAAGATATGAATGAATGAATGAATGAATGAATGAATATTGTAATTTCTTTCAAGTCATGAACTCGATGCTGAAGAATACCCTCAGACTGATCCAGAAGAAATTTGTTGTCTTCTGGGACTCAAGCATGGCACAGGACAAAAGTACTAAGTATATTCATGTTTTCCTTTGTTTCCCTTAGAAAGTAGAACAGTTTGCATGATTGCAGGTCAGAATATAAGCCACAGTGCTTTATTTCCCTTGCTGTGCATGCCAAGAGAATTAGCATAATTACCTTGGCATGCCCTGTTGTGCAAATCAGCCTGGATGGACATTTATCTAGAATAGCCTATGGGCAATGTAGTTCACAGCAGTATCACCCTTGCTGGGTTTACATAGCACAACAAGGCACACTTGAGATTAATTATGCACATGATGCAATGTAAGTTACGTTAGTGATTACAACCTGTTGGATACTGCCTAGTGTGTCTAAAAGTGAAAGTGATTGTTGGGAGAAACCAGGCCTTTTTACCTGACACTTAGCATGTTTACTTGGCATAATTTAAAGGAGGCTTCCATGTATAAATGGTACTGCTGAAAAATACACCGAGAGTAATTTTTTTCTCTCCCGAGTATAGGTCATCTTTCCAAATATATGTTAGACACGCCCCTCCAGTTAAGATGTAGTTGTTGACTTTAATCCATTATTCCCTAGATATGGAGGGATCTCTGGCTTCAGTGAACGAAAAGTGACTCATCTCAACAAAAACATGAAATCTAAATCAAAGTTCTTGGACATGCGGAGAACAATTGAGACTAAAAACAAGCATATATTTTTTACTGATGAACCTGAAGTAGTGGTGGTAAAGAAGAGCAAGACTTTGAAAAAGGTAGATATTTCTTGTGTATTACTAGGGCATGGTGGACAAAGTGGGTTTCTTTGCTAGGCAGTTCATTATAGCACAATGTGTAGGGAGTACCCTGGTTACGGAATGAATTCCATTCTTAAGAAAATGAAAATTCCTCTTTAAGTCGAATTTGTATGTAAGTCAGATCATGTTGGCCCTCCACAATCATGGGGTTTAGGGGCACAGGACCCTCACAAAAGTAGGAAAACTATGGATATATTTACCCCCCAACTCACCACTGCCCCCTTTTTGCAGCAAGGAAATGCTAGAAAGATTTTTCCCTCCGGATGGGTGTGACAGGAAGGCAGGAGGTCTCCTCCTCTTCCCTTTTGCTTCCTTTCTTTCTCTGTGGTGATGACAATTTTCCACAGGAATTTTTTAAAAAATTAATAGACTTTATGGCAATCTGTTCACAAGTACAGGTTGTTCATAACTTAGACATTCATTCCAGCTACTACCATTCAAAATGTAAAAATGTAAGAAACGTGCTTATATGCTGGTTTTCAAACTTAGCACTGGATTGTGTCCACAATCTAGAATTTATAGTCTCTAGGAAGAAGGATAAACTGGCACAACTCTATCTGCTCTTTTGTATTTTCTTATATCCAGTGCTTTTTTGTAAGAAAAAAGGTGCCAGAACTCATGAAATTATTTACCTTTCTCATGTAGTCAATCACTGTACACACCCACAAACGTCAGTAGTGTAACGAAACATAACGGTTGCCGCCCACAGTAAGCACTCAGCACATGACCAATCACAAGCCAAGCAGTGCCACAAGCCAAGCAGAGCCATCACAACCAGTGCGGACAAAGTACGCATGCATCAGATTCGACACACAAGCAGCCCGCATGCACCATTTTAATGATTTTGCCGCCAACCTGCTACACTCGACAGGGCGATTCAAATCCACGTGGACCAAACATCAAATTTTCAAAAGTTACTTTTAAAACTTGGAAAACCTGTCGGAAAAAGGTGCCGGGACTCCGTTCCAGTGCGTTCTATGACAAAAAAAAGCACTGCTTATATCTAAAACAAAAAGTATGCTGCCTTTCTAGTGTCAATGCACTTCTGTAGACAGTGAACAAAATGAGTACACAAATTCTGAATCCAGAATAGAAAATACATGCGCAGGGTGTAATGGAGGCATTGGATAAAGCATATCCAGCTAACAAAGCAAACACCTGTCCAAACTAGTTTTTTTTTTTTTTTTGGCGGGGGGAGGATACAACTTGAGTCTGCTGTGGAGGAAAAAGTTCTCTAGGTAATGCCAGAGAGAAGGCACTGTTTTACTTTAGGTAGTCTGCTCTAGTCGCCAGTGCTTCTAGTTCTACACAAGTGCAAAGCTGAAGAATTATGTGATATTTATCCTTGACAAGTATATGTTAGGAGTTGCATTCAGTGTTTAAGAATGATACAGTGATGAAGCTCCTCTGGAATTCTTCAGACATAGGCAAGTGCAGGAGTATTTACAGAAAACCCTAAGGGTGGAAGAACGCTAAATCATTCTGATGAGGATGGAGTATGCTCAGCAGCCACAGAGTACTGAATGTTGAATGGGTGGACAGACTGTGGTGTGGGAATGGACTGGACAGTAGTAGCTGGAATCCTAATGTCTGTGCCCTATATTGCAACATTCTGTTGAAAGTTTCACTTACAGATATATAACAGATACCCCTGATAGATAATGTCAAGGTATTCTAATGTAGTATGCTATATGAGGACTATATTAGTGATCCTCATTATGTTTTGGTTGGTTTATAGATATGTACGAGTACATAGTGAAAGAAACTGCAGTATATGCACCCAAGAGCCAGTTGACAAGACATATAGTTGCCTTCTCTATGTACCTCAAGGTTTGATTTTATCATAAGATCATGAATTAACATTTAAATAATTTGGACATAACAAACTATAGTAACAATACAGGGACATATAGGAAGGGGCCTTCATATGAATTTGGTAGGGGATGCATCCATAAGCCCCTGGAGTGTTGCTGGGTGTCAAAACATTGTTTGTGTTGATAGTGTACTTTTGCTAACAAAATCTGTTGTTGTTTTTTTAATTTAGCAACAAGAGTATCTGTTCAGTTTTAAGATAAATTACTGTTGAGTAAATTGTATTTTTGCAATTTGTGGTATTTCTAGGTAGAAAAGTTCTTGGAAGAAGTAAATAAACTCACGGAAGAGAGTTCTCAAGTCAGTGTTCATCACACAAGTAGTGATTTGGAGGAAGAGGAAGATCATGCTGACTCACAAAATAATTTGAATCTCCAGAACAATGACTGTTTGTCCCCTGAGTCAGATTCTGGCAAGCTTGAAAGAAAGAGCATTAAGAAAAGTGGCAAGGAAAAAGTGGTAATAACAGCAAGTGACTATAACACTCAGGACCCTAGTGAAGAGGCAGGAAGACAAGAAGAATGTCCTTTAGGAAGAGAGCTAGTTGCCCTGGATATTCCAGACTACCTGCAGATGGAAACAGAAGGTGTGGGATAATTCTGAATAATGTTTTTAAGTTTGTGTATAGTAATAATACAATATTCTAAAAAAAAAAAAAACCCATCCCAGCTGTCCCATAAGCATAGCTACGGTTTACTCACTTTGCTGAGACGGTGCACTGGGGAAATACCAATTGGGAAGTTTAAAAAAAAAACTTTATGTGGGTGGGCTGCAGAGTGTATTTGACAATGACTCCATGTGGCAAGATCTACAGAGCCTGGAAAGTACCACTCACTGAGAAGGTAGATATTCTTGTTATCATCATCGTCGCTATACTGCCTGTAGCCGAAGCTCTCTGCGCAGTTTACAGCAATAATCATAGAATCATACACTCAAGTCACCCGTCGAGATCCTAACCAGTCCTGACCTGCTTAGCTTCAAGATTAGGTAGGATCAGCCACCTCAGGCTATAGAGAAGCTATATATTGGGGAGGGAATGCTGTTCTAGCAGTGGTGTTTGCAGTGCTGGGATAGTAACCCTAAAGCAGCTGGGATCATTGCTTCCTCACCACTATCACTGGAGGGCATGCATCAGTCCTCACAATTTAGGTCACTGTGGGCTTCTGGAGAATGTGCTTCAGTTCATTAGTGTTCATCTACTCCATTTCTGTGGAGGTAGTGTCAGATTTTATTTTCCTGGGTTCCAAGATCACCGCAGACGGGGACTGCAGCCAAGAAATTACAAGACGCTTGTTCCTGGGGAGGAAAGCTATGGCAAATCTAGACAGCATACTAAAAAGCAGAGACATCACCCTGCCAACAAAAGTGCTTATAGTCAAGTCTATGGTTGCAGTGTATGGCTGTGAAAGCTGGACCATAAGGAAGGCTGAGCACCAAAGGATCGAGGCCTTTGAATTGTGGTGCTGGAGGAGACTCCTGTGAGTCCCTTGGACCGCAAGGTGATCAAACCGGTCAGTCCTAGAGGAGATCAACCCTGACTGCTCTTTAGAAGGCCAGATAGTAAAGATGAAACTCCAAATACTTTGGCCACCTAATGAGAAGGAAGGACTCCCTGGAGAAGAGCCTAATGCTGGGAACAATAGATGGCAAAAGAAGAAGGGGACGGCAGAGAATGAGGTGGCTAGATGGAGTCACTGAAGCAGTTGGTGTGAGCTTGAGTGGGCTCTGGGGGCTGGTGGAAGACAGGAAGGCCTGGAGGAATGTTGTCCATGGGGTCGCGATGGGTCGGACACGACTTCACGACTAACAACAACTCCATTTCTGAGACCAGGCACCAGCTTTACACCTCCACTATCTCATCTCATGTGAGTTTAGTGAGAAAAAGAAACTGCCCTTGATTTCATCCATATCCTGATAACATTGTACTCCAGGTCCCTGGGTAATCTTATTCAATGATTTCATGCAGTTGTTAAGCAGCATGAGAGATAAGAGAGAATCCTAAAGTATAAGTGGCAGAGGGTCGGCAGATACTCCCTAGAATTGCCTTCCGGAAGCCGTTGTTGTAGTGTCCACTCTTGCCCGCATTAGTCAAATTGGTCAGTTGCATTAAAAGCTGTTGAGAGATCCAAGACAATCAATCTGGTGCATTCCCTTGTCTTTCCTAGCAAAAATCATACTATGACTAAGGCACTTACACTGCTAAAATGAGTTCAAAATCCCTGAATGAAATTGATCTAGAAAATCAATTTTATTATATGAGTTGACATTCACAGAAAGTTAGAGGAAATACAACAGTATTCGACACATTTTTGTGCAGGTAGTTTTCAGTTCAAATTTTCTGTGTGGATTTCTTCATTCTTTTAAATTTCTGAGTTGGGAGGTCTTCTTTGGGAAAGCTGATATTGTTTTGTGTATTTTTTCATGCTGATTTTTGTTGATATGTCTTTTTTCATCTTATTTGTTTCCTTCTATGTTCTGATACATTTTCTCCAGCGAATAAATGTTGTGTCCATTTATGTTTGATGGGTACAATTGTTGCAACAATACAGCATTGCTGGAGCTTCTGTATTTTCTCAATGCTATGCCATCTGCTGAATTAAGTGATAAAAGTTTCAGTGAATTTGTGTGTTCTTGATGGTGTTCTTTGAGCCATTCAAGAGAAATGAGCTAACTGTGCAGTGTGGTTTTCCTGGTGCAGGTGAAGTAAATGCTACAGGAAAGAAGAAAAAGAAAAGGTTGCAGAAGAAGAAAAATAGAAGTGTGCGATCCCTACCCCCTGAAATAGCCAGTGATCCTGAACTGGCCAAATATTGGGCACAGCGGTATAGATTGTTCTCTCGATTCGATGAGGGGATTCAGTTAGACAGAGGTAAACTCTTACATACAGCCAAACTTGTGGACTGTAATCTACCATAATTTGAAGTTTTGTGATGATTCACTCGTAAATTGCTGCTGTCGTTGCAAACAGACCTGATCTGTTTGTCCCAAACATGCCCGGGCTTGTAAGGCAACAGACCCAGAGTTCCTTGATTTGTTTGACAGCAACAAATCAGAAATTGGATTCTGATGACACAATACTCCATCTTGGTTAGTTTTACCCACTCGTGTAAAGGGCAGAACAAACTTGTTTCTCATTCACAGTAAGCCAAAAATGCCTGATCTTGTGATGAGCCAACATGGCCTCACATTCCTGGACTATAGGAAAGAGGATTTGGAAATAGATTGGCCTTCAGTTTTATCCAGTGGGGTAGTTTGTATGTTCCTAAATTGTATAAGTCAGCAAGCCATGAAATGCAATATAGTACAGATACTGTATATCCATATTTGTCTTTTTAAGATTCAGAAATGTGATAATTGTTCTCTCTTTATCAGAGGGGTGGTTTTCTGTTACTCCTGAGAAGATTGCAGAACACATTGCAGAGCGTGTAAAGCAGTCCTTCAAATATGACATAATAGTAGATGCATTCTGTGGAGTGGGGGGCAATGCTATTCAGTTTGCTTTGGCATCAAAAAGAGGTAAATATCCACCCCAATTGCTTCTCTTCATGTCTGTGTGTACATTAATTCCATTTGCCACATACTGAATATTTTTTGTGATTGCTCTAGTTAAAAGCATTTCTTACTCAGTTTAATTTGTTTGAAAAATTAAATCATGCTAAAAAAAACCTTCATGTTTTACTGAATATGGTGACTAAACAGGGAAAATACAAAAGGTTTTGTTTCAAGTAAGCAATTTGTTGCTTGTCTAGTGCTAGTACTAATGTTGGTATACAGTAAAATCTGTATCTGCTGTTACAGTTCCCGCAACTTCACTTAACTGTGGTTGAGCATTGTCTGAAAAAATTAAATAATGTCAGCTCTCCACGTTCATGGGGGTTGGGGTCACAGGACCCCTGCAAAAGTGGAAAAAACACGAATATCTCTAGGAACTTCCCCAAACTCACCAGCACCTCTTCTTTGCACCAAGGAAATGGCAGAGAGATCTCCCTCTCTGAATGGGTGGGGCAGGAAAGTAAACTCAAACTTCAGAGTTTAACTTTCATAGATTTGATGATTTGTGAGTTTGCCATCAATTAGTGAATGGGATTTTTTTTTTTTTTTTTGCAGCTTATGGCCTGCTTCAGAAAATTGTCTCCACCATAGAGAGAAAGGAAGCGAAAGAGGGGAGAGGGAGGGCCTCCCAAAGCATGCTTTCTTGCCCTGCCCATCCAGAGAGGGAAATCTCTCCAGCATTTCCTTGGTGCAGAGAGGAGGCACTGGTGAGTTGTGGGGGTGGGTAGAGACATTCACAGAGTTTCCAATTTTGCGAGAGTCCTTTGCCCCAGTCCTGACAAATATGGACTGTAAAGTGTTCACTGCTATCCACAATTTTAGGTATCCACTGTGGGGCTTGGATCTTATCCCCTGGGTATATGGGTGTCCTACTGTATGTTTCCATATGCTTCTAAATTTATATAACATAACTGACCTAAGATTTGTAATTGTTTAATAATTGTGTAATTGCATAATTATTTGTCATTTTTAGTAATTGCAATTGATATTGACCCTGTGAAGATCAGTCTTGCTCACAACAATGCAAAAGTGTATGGCGTGGCAGACCAAATAGAATTCCTGTGTGGAGACTTCATGAAGCTAGCATCCACTTTAAAAGCAGATGTTGTGTTTCTGAGTCCTCCATGGGGTGGGCCTGAATACACTGCTGCGGAAACCTTCGATATTCAAACTATGATTTCTCCTGATGGATATCCTTTTTTCCAAGTCACTTTGTCATAGCCATTTCTGTAGTGCTAATAGTATTCTTCTCATGAGAGGTGAAGCATTGTATATGATAATATTTGAAGATTTTTTGAATAATTGTTTCAAGACCACAGGTTCACTATTCCTTAATCTGGAATTTCAGGATGCTCAGAAATTCCCTAAACTGTAATAATGGGTTTCCTGCTGTCATTGTTACAGAAAGTCTAAAGCATATTTGTTTTATCTTCAAGACGTGTTGTGGCCTAGCACCCTCAGCCACCCCAAAGCAGTGTCAGGGTCTGTTGCAGTTGTTCCCACGTGTACGGGCTGATACCACCTAGAGTAAAACCAACCCAGTTTCTTCAGTTTTGAAATATTTTTGGTCTCTTGGGAAATACTGGCCCAGGATATCTGTGAGGTCTCTTAACTGGGGCAGGTTGGGACAATATTTTATGTAAATTAATAATCCACTCCAGATTATTTTTGTGAGTTCTTCTAGGGTGACTTTGCACATATACCCACAATACTGCAAACAGTAATTCCCATGTATTCCACATATACATGGCACAATCTTAAGGGTAAGTGTTTTAGGGTTAGACCAATTAACTATATGGGATACTTGAGGAAAAATAGATCTGCTTCTGAAGAAAAATGCATAGAAAGCTGCCATATACTGAGTCAGATCATTGATCCATCTGGACACTGGCTGGCTGCAGTTCTCCAGGGGTTCAGGCAGGATTCTTTTGGTGGCCCTGATGGAGGTGTCCCAGATTGAACTCAGCATGTGGAATACTAAGCTACAGCACTTAGGTTCTGATCAACACATGTAGCAAAGTAATTGGGAATGGGATTGTAGAGCTCTGAAGTAGTAACAGTATATTTCAGACTGTAAGTCAGGTGGAATTTCCCTTTGCTATACCCCAGAAAACAACCACGAATATGGAAAATTGGTATAGTAAGGAGGGTTGACCTCTAGACTTTTTACTCTGATGTACAAGTATTTTATTTCTGTTTGACTTCAGAAATTGTTTTTAATGGATGAACATTCAAACATTGTACGGTGATCCTGCTATGTGATTCTGCTGCATGTATAGATGAGGACTCTGATCAGATTAGTACAAATGAAATTCATTTAACCTGTAGAAGAATGTGTGTTTTAGAGAATTACTTTATTAAAAGGACCATTCCACTTGAAGCAGGATTTACTGTTTTCTCCTTAACACAGCTCTACATTTGAAATTTTCAGGCTGTCACAAAAGATTACCAACAATATTGTGTACTTTCTTCCTCGTAATGCTGACATAGATCAGGTAAGATGCAATTTGCAGGTAGTTAGTGTAATAATTTGTAGTGTGGGATACAAGTTAGGAAGTCACATGTTGTCTCTGCCTGTTTTTCTTAGGAAGGCCCCTCTTCTTAAACTCAGTAGCACCCTCACCACCCAAATGCTTTTTTTAGTTTCTAAAAATGTTTTTTATGAGGGATTTTAAAAAGAAGTTGGAGGTCATTTGATCAACGTTGGAGGTCATTTGAAGATTTAAGAACAGGTAAAAATAACACTCAGTAATGCTGCTGTCATTGATGGCTTTAAAAAGCTGTACTTTTTCATAGAGAATAGAAACATAGAAACGGAGCGAGTCGGAAGGGGTCTCCCGGGCCATCTAGTCTGACCTCCGGCACCAGCCGGCTCCGCTCACGACGTGCCCACCATGTGGACATCCAGCCTATCCTTGAACACCCGCACTCCCAGGAGACTTTCCCCAGTCTGGCCTTCAATTGGCCAAAGTTGGCCCTCTTGAAGTCCCAGCTTCTAGTGCTCGACCTGCTACATGTCCCCAGTCCCCTGATCTCAAAGCAAAGGATGGAGTGGTCACTCGCATCCAGAGCTCCCCTAATCTGTACTTCAGAATAGGTATATCCACAGCTATCAACAATTTTTCAGAAGTAGCATACCTCTAAATCAGTGTGAAAAACCTGTAACCCTCCATCTGAAATTCCCAGAAGGCTTAGCTAACATAGCTAATGGTGAGAAATGATGGAAACTCTAGGACAAAGCTTCTAGAGAGCCACACATTGGTCTTCTCTAGCAACTTGGTTCACACACCTGAGAAGGCTTTTACTATCATGCTTTGCATTCCTGGAAATCGTTGTCTAGCCATTCCAAGATACTGGATTCTGGATCAGATGCGATTAGAAAAAATATTTCTTTTTGCTGTAGAGGTATGTCTACCTTCCTGTGTGGTAAGGCTGCCGTTTAATGTGGCCTGGAATATATCTTTTGTCATGGAATTTCCATTCATAAATAATCATGTGTCTTCTTCAAAGTGCATTCATCACATCAGAAGTCATTCTAAGAGTCTTGCATCATGTGATCATAGTCTTATAATGCTGTACTTGATTGTGCTGCACTTCTTTACAGCATTTGACTTATGCAGTACTACAGATCTTTGATGGGAGTTGCAGCCTGTCACATCTGGAGGGACTGTCCATCAATTTTCCAACAATCCCTCCTTTGAATAGAAGAGACATTGACCTGGTTCATACAACATGACAAGCCATCATAGGTTAATTATGGCAGGTTGTTGTGTGTAGGAGCTCAAATCACCTTCACAGAGCTACTTAGGTTTTTACCAGCAAGCCTTCTGACAACCCATGACTTGCTCTGTGGCTTGTTTGACAAATGAGGGTTTGTCATGTCGTCTGAACTGGGAGAGGAACTTTGTGAAGTTTGCAGGATTGTCTTGCAAGCTGCTTAGCAAGAGTGGCAACACCTCCTGCTTCTCTTTGTGATCTTACCTGTCCCAGCACTACTGGCAACCCCTCCACTGATGCCCAAGGGGCACCTTTGGGTGACCACTGTTTTATCCACCCTTTTTGTTTTTCAGCTGCAGAAAATTGCATGTGTAATTGTGTTTATATTTTTTTTAATTAGTTCTTTGGCAAGTAGCCTCTTAGTATTGTCTGATACGAATAGTCTCACTTGGTCACTTTGCTGCTTGTTTGTTTCAGCTGCAAAGTGAAGTAAATAACATACAAGGAAACTGTCATGGCAAGATTTACCCAGAGTTACTAGGAACCAATTGCCGATCAATTGAAAAGCACCAGTAAAGGGAGAAAACATGGATACAGCAAAAGTATGGGAGACACAGTATCTTCCCCCATCCCAACTTTGTGATCCTCTGGCTTTTCAGTGTTGAAGTGATACTTCTCAGTATCTCCAACTTTTTGGCACTTCAAGTCACCAGCTGCACCAGAAAATACAGATATTAATTCCCCTCCCTGCTTTCAGAAGACTTAATGCATCATTACTTCAAGGAACACACATTTTGTGTCCAGTTTAGCCCTTAAATTTGCAGATACTTCTGTTTGGTTTTTATAACTGTCAGAGACCTGCAGTAACTGCAGCAGTATCTTCTCTAAAAAGTGGAACTGGAAGTTAATATCTCCCTTTCCACAGTAACTGGAAAATGGAGGAAGTATTGAGAAGGTAAAGGGCACCAAGAAGTGTCAGTTCAGCACTTAAAAGCTGGAGGATTATACTCACGAGGAGATACTGCTCTCCTCCTTTTTTGGTGTGTACCTTCTTTTGCCTCTTTCCCTTTCCAGTGCTTTTCAGTTGACAGTCAGGTAATTTGACCCTAGCAACTGTGTGCATATTAGCCTGTGTGTCATCTTGCAGTGTCATTTTGCATTCCTTTTGACAGATGAAAAAGATAGGGAAATTGACCAGAGAAATGTTCACATGCCAGGTAGCTACAAGTGAAAGACTGACAGATACAGTAATAATTAAAGATACAAATATAGTTGCATGGTGTTCTTGGAGTGAATTAAAGAACATACAACCCCAACTGTACTTATGTGAGGCTGCAAAAAAGAAAATAAAAACTGGTTGCAAATAAAAATGGGGGCTGATCAGAGGGGGAGCAGTTGATAAGATGTATTCTGCCATAAGGAGCACTGGAGCAACTGTTGGAGCTGGAGGACCGAGGGGGAAGGAAGGGGAGAGCAAGCCAGTCATTTGTTAGGTCTGCCATGAGTTGTTCCAAAAGCAACCCAATTACCATATTCACAGGTTAGCAGGCTTGTGAATGCAGCTGTTACATTTTCATTTTGGTTATGCTCTTGACATGGCTATACATATAATAATAAGTTCCTTGAGGCCTGTCCATTTAATAAATAATCATCACCTGCACTAAAATGTTGTGACTTTGTGTATAGAATTAGATTGTGTGTTAGAGGCAGGATTGATGAGACTTGAATATATTGGTTTCTTTTTCCTCTAGAGGGAGCAGTCCTACCAAAAACACACAGTGTAAGAAAATAAAGTATGTTGTAAGCTAATCAAATGAGAGGACTGTTTGGTGCTAGAACCATAATTGGTTTTGTTTCTATGTTCACCATGTCAATTTTTCATGGGGTACATGTTTGGCATAATTTTTTTTGTTTGCAAAGCTCAGGGCCGCAAAAGCATGGCTTCAACCAAGGCAGGATGTTGAACTCACTGAGTTACATGGGCTTTGGAGGAAGAAATGGGAGGGAAGGTGCAAAGTGCAAACAATGAACCCAATCCATCATCTGTCAGGCACATAATGGGTGTGCTGAAAAATTACTAATCCGGCATGGTTTATTGCCTGACTGGCTTGTTATGTTGCATGAATTCAGCCTTGTGCATGCCTCCACAACCACCTGTGGACTATATGAGAACGTATCTTAACAAACCACATACGTGCAGAATTCATGAATTAACTAAATGCACTGTTTGTTGTTAGTTGTGTAATCCAGTGTTTCCCCATGTTAAATGTCAAAGTTCAGTGAACTTTGGAGAAGTTCGGTTGCAGGAATATGGCCAATCTAGAATTAGATCACAACCCTTGGTCACTTACATATAGGTAAGAATGGAAACTGCTGAGGAACTCTTTTGGAGAGTGGAGATATGATACTAATTACGACATGAATTGGCTCTCCAAGTCCCATTGAAGTTGCCCCCTACCTAGTGCTAATCTTATTACTGGCACTGTAGGAAATGACAATTTTATATACTAAGGCTAATCTTGTCTCTTCAGAAGGATGCCTGCCCTTATAACCTTAGTAACCCTTATAGCCCTTATAAATCTTTAAAGACTCATGCAACTTATTCCGAGAAAGTAGTAGGCACCTTGTAAACCTCCAAGTGATGTTGAACTGCAGCTCCTGACATGCCACACAATTGTCTGTGCTGCCTGGGGCTGATGGGGGTTGCAGGCTAGCAACCTGTGGAGGGTCACAGGTTGCTCACCCTGAAGGAATGCTTCTTAAAAAGTTGCTGCCTTTGCCACATAGCAAACCATACTTTAAAAAATGTGTAGAATTTTCAGTGCAAAGAGTGTGGTGGGTATCTGGTCTAAGGAAAAAAATACATTAGCAGCAGCCAGACTAATATAACCCTAATATAAAACAGCTTCTGTCTGATTTACTATCTCATCACCATCACAAAATGTTTGAATTAAATTGGTTTGAATCTCTTCAAAGCCTGTAATTCTCAAAGCAAGAGTAGGAAATTGTGTTTCTGTTGAGGGCTGTACTCCTTTGCACTCACCAAGGACTGCAATTTTGACTGGTGTTGGAACCAAAAGTGGCAAGGGGGATGGTCCCCTTCCCTTTGTCCACCCTACAGAGCGGGTGACTGGGGAAAAGGCAGATTGCTCTTGCTGGAGAGCTATCCAGATTCCTTGCAGAGGTGTTTTCAAAAGAGGCTGAGGGTCAGAGATTGCCAATCCCTGCCCTAAATAAATCTAGTCACTAGCTGGGGGAAAGGCAGATAACAGATTGCCTCTTTAGTCTGAAGATCTGATTCAGACTTTGATTGTGAGAGCTTTGATTGTGTTTCAGACTTCAATAGAAGTAAACAAAAAATCATTTCTGAAGAAGCCTTTAGAGTCCTCTGTTGAGTTATGGGCTATTGAGCAGTAGATTTTGAGAAATGACCTAAGTGGGTTTTCTGGGTTTTTTATCTGCAAAGTTCTACCCTAAGAAGCAGCTTTGGAAAGAAGGCTCACCAAAGAAGGGCAGAACTGTATGATAAATCCAAGACAGGTTTATTTGTGAGAAGAGTGAACACAATGTGATTGGTTGTTCTTACAATGTGGTAACCTGCTCTTTGTCCAATTGAACTTAGCAGTTTACAATTGCTTCCCAGGAGGTCTATAATTCTGGCTGCTTTATGTGTCAAATTACCTTGCTGCTTCATCGTGGCCTCTGTGCATCACACATACGGGTGCTGTGCCTGCACAGTGCCTAGGCCAGAAAGATTGAAAGCTAACGGTTTTGGTGGGAAAACTCCGCTCCCCTCCCCCTCGGTAGTATATATAGAGCGGGGTGTCTGCCATTTTCTCCAGTCTCCAGGCTGTGCCTCGTGCCTGACTCTCACTCGACTCAGTATTTGTTCTTTATTCTTATTGTTCTAATACTCTTCGTTGTTGTTATTCCAAGTTATTATTCCCTTGTTATACTTTTCCTCTTTCTTCGTTCTTACCTATAAATATATATATATATATATATTATCTTTCCCTCTCTCCTATATTTTATTTCTTCCTTTTCTGAGATGGTGCAGCGGGCGGCCTTCTGCAAATGTGCGGAATGAGGGTCCAAGATGTCCCCGGCGGACCCTCATGACTTGTGCCTCCTTTGCCTCGGTGAGGGGCGCAGGACGGATAAATGCCGCCATTGCCTTGCTTTTACTAAGCAAGAGCGAAAAAATAGGGAGAATCGCTTGTGAAGGCTCATATGGGACCAAGTGCTGATGCAGTCGGATCAGCCTGCAGCAAAGCCCGGGCCGGCACATGCTCCACCTGCCAAGCGCAAGGTCGTACCTGGACTGCTTCGGGCCAATGCCCAGCCTCTGTCTCAGGCATGCCCGGACAACGCCCTTCGTCCACGCTGCCCATGCCTCAGCCGCAGCCATCAGATGATGGAAATTCCCCCTCCAGGGCTCAACAATCTCTCTCTCCCCCGCGTAAACAGCAGGAGAAGAGGAAGCACGGAGGGTTGGATCACTCTTCTGCCCACAAAAAGGCAAAGAAAGACAAAGCGGCTAAACCGCCCCATAAGAAGAGGCATAGGGATTCGGGCTCAACAGCACCATCGATCCTGACGACAGCTTTGGTACCAACACCATCGGTACCGATGCTTCAGGCGGCCATGCAGGTTACCCCACCGGGGTCTCCAACCTGCCCCTCAACAGGGTCTACCTATTGAGTTGCCCGAGGAACTGCATTGTGAGTCTATCTCTGATGGGGAGATTCAAGTCTCTCCTCCCAGGGCTCGGTCTCTGACCCAGATGCCTCCAGCGAGAGCTCGGGACCCATCTCCAGCTTCTCCACCACCACCTCGGTCCCGGATGGGCGAAAGGCGAGAGGAAGGATGGTTCCAGCCCTACTATAGTTATCCATTGGGCTGGGAAGATTACCACTCCTTTGGATTTCGTCCTCAGCCACGGGACCGTTCCTCACTCTCCGCTCATGAGGACATGCCATCCACCTCGAGACATGTGGAACCTGAACATCCTACTTCACCAGGGACTTCCTCGTCGGAGCCGTACCACCTCGGGCCCGACTCTGACTCAGATGCAGACTCCACTTCTCCTGATGTTCTTAAAACATCTCAGGGGCCATCGTCACCTGAAGAGCCCCACATCTCGTTTGGAGAGCTCATGTCTAGACTTGTTCGGTCGCTCGAGATCGAGGCGCAACACCAGCCAGATCCAAGCACCGACAAGTTCTATGACATTGTCAGGGGAGAGCAATCACCTGCAATTGTCCTGCCGCTTATTACAACTTTGTGGCAGGCGATGACTCAACCTTGGGACTTGCCATCGCAGACTCAGCCCACAGTGGGAAGATACGAATCCATGTATCGGGTCCGGGAGAGCAATATACCCTTCTTGCTTCATCCCAAGCCAAATTCCGTGGTGGTTGAATCGTCCCAGGGCAGGGAAGCCAGGGGACATACCACCCCCTGGGATAAAGAAGGCCGTAAGATTGATACCTTGGCACACAGGGTCTACACGGCTGCAGGACTTGGTCTTCGTACATCTAATTACGAAGCCACCCTGGCCAGGTATCAATTCTTTATTATGCAGAGGCTGAATAACATCGTCACCCCCCTGCCTGAACAACAACGGGATTTGGCTAGGACCTTCATCAAGGAGGGTATGCAGGTCACTATACAGCAACTATCCACAGCCTGTCACCATGTGGATATGGATTCGAGGGCTCTTGTTGGGGCCATCTCACTGCGAAGGCATGCCTCGTTGAGGAATTGCAACTTCCCTGACAAGATGAAGCGGTGAATAGAGGAAATGCCCTTTGATGGCTCTTGGCTTTTTCATTCGCGGACGGACCATAAGCTCAAGTCCATCCATGGATCCCGCATGACAGCAAGACGGATGGAATTGCCAGGACAGCAAAAACCTAAGTGGACATGGTTGTGTCCATCCTACCGCTACCAGCCTCCGTAGAGACAGTATCAACAATGTCCTCAAAGCAGAAGACAACAACCCGACCAGTGTTTCCCACAGAGCTGTCGTTGTTTCGACATGAAAAAGCGCCAATGCTGATGGGACGGGTGAACCTCTCCTCCACCTCCACACCCACCTTTCCCCCTCCCTTTTGGGGAACGGGTGCAAGGCCGACTCCCCATTTGGGAGTCCATCACATCTGATCAGTGGGCCTTGTCTGTCATCCAGCTCGGATACAGAATAGAATTCGATACCATTCCTTCGTTGAGCCCGATTCGATTTACACCGCATTCCCCGGTATTAGTCGACGAAGTACACCATTTGCTTCGTAATGGCGCGATTCGACGGATTTCTAGCTCCGATGGGCTGCACGGATTCTATTCTAGAAATTTTATGGTCCCAAAATGGGATGGTGGTCTTCGTCCAATCTTGGACCTCCGAAATATCAACAGATTTATCAAACCAAAGAAATTTCGGATGACTACCCTTCAAAATATCCTTCCGCTGCTGAGGAGAGAGGATTGGTTTGCCTCACTGGATCTGAAAGATGCCTACTTCCATATTTTAATCCATCCAAGCCATAGGCGTCTTCTGTGTTTCACTGTCGGGACTGACATATACGAATTCAATGTCCTCCCGTTTGGTTTGGCCATGGCCCCGAGGGTCTTCATGAAATGTATGGTGCTAATGTGTGCACATTTAAGGCTTCAAGGCATCCAAGTGTATCCTTACCTGGATGAGTGGCTTATAGTTTCACAGACCCACGAAAGTCTCCTGTCAGCTGTTGAGGTGACTTGTGCACTGTTGGACAATCTAGGACTCTGTTTTTACCGTGAAAAATTATCCCTTGTCCCTATGCAGGTGATAGATTTCATCGGAGCTCGTCTCAATTCCACGGTAGCGCGGGCGTTCCTCCCCCCGGCTCATCAGGACAGTCTCCGCGTCTGTATCTCTCGGATCCGACAGAACAACGTTGTCCCAGCGCTCTCAATCCAGAGACTTTTGGGTCACATGGCTGCCACCGTCGCCATTGTCCCAAACGCCAGGTTGAAGCTCCAGCCTCTTCAACTCTGGTTCAACAAGAACTTTCGTCCACAGCGAGATTTGCCCAACAAACCGCTTCAAATGCCCCACACTGTCATACAAACATTGACTTGGTGGACTGTCCCAAGCAATTTAAATGTGGGTACTTCGTTCATAACCCCTCACCCAACACTGACTATATACCGATGCTTCGCTGATCGGGTGGGGTGCGGTATGCGCATGACTTCGATCCCAGGGCATGTGGAACTGACAGGAGTCATTGAGTCACATCAGTTACCTCGAGCTCCTAGTGATCTTCAAGGCACTTCAGTCCTTCGAGGAAACTGTCTGCCAGCAAGTGATACAGATTACGTCTGACAGTATAGTGGCGATATTCTATATCAACAAACAGGGCGGAACAAAGTCCACTGCCGTGGCCCGCCTGTCTATGGACATTTGGGAATGGTGCATCCCAAGGGGTATAACCCTCCATCTTGCTGGGACTGACAATGAGGAAGCAGACACTCTGAGCAGACACATGTCGTTCATCCATGAATGGGAATTATCAGGTCTGCACACAGTTATTCCAACTTTGGGGACATTCGGACATAGACCTATTTGCTACCCACAAGAAGAGGGTGTGCAAAAGATTCTGCTCCAGAGCGGGAATAGGACCGGAATCGATGGGAGACGCCCTTACGATTCCCTGGACAAACCTCAGAATTTACACGTTCCCGCCTATTCCTCTACTGACAAAGGTTGTATCGAAGATTGTACACAACAATGCCACAGGAATACTGATAACACCTTGGTGGCCTCGTCAAGCGTGGTTCTCCTCTGGATCTCGAACGTCACCTTCCTTCGTCTTCCATCCAGACAAGATCTGTTAACTCAACAAACCCAGACCTGCCCTCATTGAACCTCACAGCATGGAGAATTCGTTGACTCAGGACACTACTTTGGGACCGAGATCTACTAGGTCACTCGATACCTCAACTCACGACAAATCAGACCTCCTCACTGACTCGGTACCGAGGGAGGTATCGTCGAGACCGAGCTCTTTAGACCCACACATTCTAAGGATTCTCGAGTCTGCACTAAGACCATCAATTTGGAAGTCTTATGTGGCGAAGTGGCATCGCTTCTCATCTTTCGTAGAATCACGTTCGTTTAGTCCAATGACAGCTTTGGTGGAGAATATTCTTCAGCTTCTGCTGCAGCTACATTGTTCGGGACTTAAACCTTCCTCAGTTAAGGTCTATGTAGCTGCCGTGTCACATTTTCGTGGTACGGTACAAGGATCGTCGGTATTTTCACAACCACTTATAAGGAAATTTCTGAAAGGACTGCAATATCTTCATCCTTGTATTTGGCCTGTCATGCCCACATGGAGTCTTTCAGTCGTTCTTCAGGCACTTACAAGACCACTATTTGAGCCCCTAGCGACTGTCGATATGCATCTCGTATCATGGAAGACGGCCTTTCTTGTTGCAGTTACATCAGCTCGTAGGGCCAGTGAACTTTGTGCTCTTCGAATTGATCCACCTTATCTTAACTTTCATAAAGAGAAGGTGGTTCTGAGGATGGATCCTTCTTTTTTACCTAAAGTTGCAGCGCCATTCCATCTGAATCAAGAGATTGTGTTGCCTGCCTTCTTTCCGTCACCGTCGAACCCGATCGAAAGGTCGTTGCATATCTTGGATGTACTATGCTGCTTGGCCTTTTACAGATCATGCACAGAGTCTCTTAGACGTTCTAATAGACTATTTGTAAAGTACTCTCAATGGGACCAAGGATTGCCTGTTTCGTCTCAGAGACTATTGAAGCGGTTCAAACCATTTTGTTAGCGTACCAGCTTGCAAAGATGGACTTACCTGTTGTTCCGAGGGGTCATTCCACTAGAGCAGTGGCTGCTTCCTCCGCTTTTGCCACGGGTATCCCAATCCAGGAGGTCTGCAAGGCCGCAACTTGGGCTACCCCGTGTACTTTCGCAAAGCACTACCGCCTGGATGTGCGTGCCAGAAGAGACTGTTCCTTTGGGAGGGCTGTTCCTTCTGCCATTCTTCAGTGACGACACTGCCCATCACCATCTCTGATAAGCTTGCTATTCACCCATATGTGTGATGCACAGAGGTCACGACGAAGAAGAACAGGTTGCTTACCTGTAACTGATGTTCTTCGAGTGGCCATCTGTGCATTCACACAACCCACCCACCGGCCCCGCTCGGTGTTAGTGAGTGGTTTCTTCATCAGTACCGTATGATGGTGCTTCGGTACCTGATATGTTATTACATTATCAGTACCGTGGGCTATTGCGGTGGTACCTGGCAAGTTGTTATACCATCTTCTTCCATAAGGTGGTGAATGTTCGGTCTCCAAAGACTGGAGAAAATGGCAGACACTCCGCTCTATATATACTACCGAGGGGGAGGGGAGCGGAGTTTTCCCGCCAAAACCGTTAGCTTTCAATCTTTCCGGCCTAGGCACTGCACAGGCGCAGCACCCATATGTGTGAATGCACAGATGGCCACTCGAAGAACATCAGTTACAGGTAAGCAACCTGCTTTACTGGAGTAGATCTGTACCATGTGTCTTCAGATCATTCTTTGAGCCATCCAAACCAGCTTGTACTGACTTATAATTTACAAGCTCTTTGATGAAGGAGGTGGCATTGGCAAACAAGCCATCTCACCAGATTTCAGGTGGTTTGTTAATTTAATTGACCATTTATTCCTTGTTAAGCTAGAGAACAATAGCAGAAGTAAAAACAAACAGACAGTGGCCATAGCTAAGGTCAAACCTGTTTACTCAAAAAGCTGATGATGGGGAAAACCTTTTGCCTCCAAAGCGTATATGACTAACAATCCAAGACCAACCTGTCTAGATTATCCAGAAGATTCTTTTAGTGTAGCATCTTGTTTCCAGCATCAACCATAGAGATGCTGCTGAAAAGACCACCTAAATTAAAAAAGCATCACATATACCTTAGGAATACAAAACAACAGTTCCTTTGGATTGAAGAGGTTCAGTTTAACTATCTTGGCTAATAGCCATTGATAGAACTCTTCACTGTGGATTTGTCTAAACCTTTTTACAGTCTTCAAAGCCACTGGCCATCACCTTATCTTCTGATAATGAGTTCCATAAACAAATCGCAATTTATTTGCAGAAATACCTTCTCTTGTCTGTACTAAATGTGCCACCTATCAGTTTCATTCAGTGAGCCATAGTTCTAGACTTTCCATTTGCCATGCATAAGTTTATAAACTGTCATGTTTCACCATAGCAGTAAATGACTTTCATGGTTTTTGGTGTGTGCTTCTAAAATTCTATGGAGTCCCTTTTTAACTGACCTGGAACATATACACCATAATTACTAAAGGATGAGTCATCCCAAACTGGGTGCTCCTCAGTTCCTGTCAGCTTTTTCCCAGAAGTCAGTGTAACAATTCTTTTGCAACCTTTTGATTAAGTTCTAGCAGTGTGGTTCTCTTATGGTTCAAACAGAGTGAATCTTTTGTGTGCAGATTTGATTATCATAAAATATTTCCCAGAGCACAATGATTTGGTTTGTGAGCCGCTCCGAGGCTTCGGCGAATGGGGCGGCATAGAAATTTTCTAAATACATACATACATACATACATACATACCATAGTTTAACCATATTTTATTATGATTACATATAAATTTAAAGCTATGGGTTGTTAGCCGGGCAGCATATATATATAAATAAAAATACCATAGTTTAACCATACTTTATTAAATTATGATTACATATAAATTTAAAGCTATGGGTTGTTAGCCATAGTTTGTTGTTGAGTTGCAAACTGTTGTTGCAACTCAACAACAGTTTGCAGCTGTTGTTTAAACCCTGGACTGTTAATATGTGAACCCGTAATGTTAACATGTGAACCCATTATTGTGGGTTGTTTTGCTAAGCTACAGCGCAAAAGTGGGCAAAACCCTCAGTCTGCTAACATACTGCCAAGGCAACTAGGAAAAATTAAATAAGTGGGCAAAGGAGGACAGAAATAAATAACAGGAAGTGAGAAAATAAATGACGTTTGTCCAGTTGTCTGCTCAACAAATCCTGGGTGAGGTTAACAAAATCATGGTTTAAATAAATCAAAAGTTAGCATTACATGCAAAGCAGGTGACTTAATCTAAATCCTCTCCCACCTTATCTTCCCCCAGACTATCTCCTTTCAACCTCACTCTGACATCCAGAAGTGAGCTGGGTTGGAAGAAACTTTCCTAAAACAAGGGAGTGTAGAAAGAATTGGTTTCAGTTAATTTCAAGTAGAATTAGATGCACAATTTAAATGTGCATGATGAAAATACATGAATATAAATGTGCTGGCTCTTAAGAGTTCAACTAGATTTCAACAATGTCATTATAAAATTTCAAAATAATTGAATATTGAAAACTGCTGCCACAAGCTATAGTCATGGCTACCAACACCAGTGGTGACTTTAAAATGAGAACACACAATCATCAGTTACTAGTCAGGATGGCTGTTATCTCCATTATCTGAGACAGCATGCCTCAAAACACAAGTTGCCAAGGAACATTCAAGAGGGGTAGTACATTCAAGTCCTGCTTGAATCCTCTTTCAGGTCCTGTCCAATAGGCATCTGGTTGCTACTGTGGGAACCAGGGTGAAAGACTAACTAGACCTTTGGTCTGTTCTAGCATGGTTCTTCATACATTGTGTAAGAGACATGCATGTTGTGCAATGAGTTCCAGAGTTCCCTGTGCATAGGTAGGAAGGAGAAGCAGCTGGCAGGAGGGGCAAAGCACTGTATCAATTAGGGACATGGATTCAAGAAACAGAAGAAGTCAATAGTGATACTGTTACTCACAGACTCTTCTAGAGTTTAGATAAGACAGCAGGAATTTGTGGAGACCTTAGGGCACCAGAAGGGTAAAATATTCCTCAGGGCCAATATTCTATATATGGCTCATGTACCATGGCAAAAATAAAGAGGGGGTTACAATTTGTCCCATTTACTACTCCTTAATGGTTTCCTTTTTACTTTTTAGGTGGCATCCTTAGCTGGACCAGGAGGAAAAGTTGAAGTAGAACAGAATTTTCTGAACAACAGATTGAAGACCATAACCGCTTATTTTGGGGAACTAATCAGACAAGATGGATCCTGACTTACTTGGGAGAGTGTACCACTTGTCAGTGCAAAATGGATCATTTCAAACTTTTAAAGAATCATCATTTTCTCATTCAGTTTTTTCTACAATCAGTGACTACTTTGATTTTTTATTTTTTTTATTTTGTAGAGGGGAAAAATGACTGTGAGAGAAGCGTGTATAACAATAAAACATTTTTGTAACAAGACTAAGGTGTTTCTGTGGTAATCAAAGTGAAATGAGAAATGAATTGTTAAATAAGTAAACTTCCTCCTTTATCTAGAGGCCATATTCCCAAACTTGCATTAGTCAATTTCAGAAGCTAATCTATCTGTCCAAGCAACAATGTACTTAAATTCCACATTTGATGATTTTTTAATAACAAAACAGGGTGTTTCCATCTGTCTACCCATCAGTCCTTTAGAACTAAGAGCATGAAACCTAGATTCCTGAAACTTGCCATGCATGCTATGGGGACTAAGGGAGCATGCCCCTTGGGTTTATTTTGGTTTTTAATGCATTAATTTTAATTAAAGAGTGCATGAAGGTGAAGCCTTCAGTAACAACTTCAGCCTTCAGGAGGAGACTTCCCTAACTAGCACAAAACTTTGTAGTCTGTACAATTAGAACTCACAGCAAATTAATAGGCTGTGAAACAGTTTTATGCCTGCCATATCCTCCCTGATGTGGGGCAGCCCTTTATTCTGCCAGGCACATTAAGGGTCCACCATGGCAAGGCCGGTCCTAGGGGTGCCAGCAGGCACTCTTTCACTCAGGGACGATTTCACTGTGTCAAAATAGTAAGGGCTTTTCCAACTTATGCAAAGCCAGGCCCTTTCACTAATCAAAAAACACCCAAGTTTCAATCTACTGGTATTTGAGTCAGAATGAGCTTAGAGGACAAGCAAGATGAAAGGATGGTAAGGGTTATAGTTGAAGGGAGAGTTAATATGCAGAAAAGTTATGCTTTAAAGGCCAAGAAATATTTGAATATGAAAAGAGGTAGAAATGATACTGGAGATTGGCTGTAGGGTTGAGATAAGTCTTGGAACCCATCCCTCTAGCATTCAAGGCCTTCCTCTCATAACTTGGCCCAGTCTTAGAAAGTGAGCCAAGCAAAGAGGAAGGCTTCAAAGGTGGTGCAGCTGGCAATCTTCCACGTGCAGCAGCCACAAACATGACACAAAAGAGGGATGCTGCTTGTGCAGCATGTGCGGCTCAATTCCTGGAGAGCATTCCATGAAAGCTGGGTGCACTCACCAGGAAATCAAACTCAGGGCTGTGACAAAGCAGACCCAATTCCCTCTCCTGAAATGGATTCCTCACATATCACTATTGTGAGTGAAGATTGTTGGATTGGCACAGTTTTTTGTGGTGGAAATAGGAGGGTGCATGGGTAAACAGATGTGGGCCACATTGATATATTTTATACTGTTTTAGCAACAGTGATGTTTCCATTGCTGTCAAAACACTGTTAAATGCTGTACTTGGGGGTATGTCAGCTGTGTTCCACCTTGATGGATTGATTCAGACTGCTGCTGTATGTCCTGAATACTGAATAAAATCTGACCAGGGGCAGGAGGATCACAGTTTGACCATAGTTAAACAGCTCAAAGTAAAAGAATCCCTGAACAGTTGTCTGCTGCTAAATAATTATGATTGTCACAGTCTCTAATTGCGAGCATGGGTGGTTAGTGCAAACAGGATTGTCAGTAAAAGAGGTCCACTGAGAAACAAGAGGATGGAATTGGAATGCCTTGGGCATCACTGAAGTTTGAAAAAGTAAAGGGGTATGAACCCTACCCAGCAGTGCAATGATGACTGAGCTTGTTTAATAGCCATAGAATGTAGAGTGATCATTGAAAATAGAAAAATTTTGGAAAGAAAAGTAGAACATTGTGCTAGAATGGAATGGCTAACTAGAATCCAAACAGGAACATTCCTTTCAGGCAGGGAGATATGCTGCAACATTGTAAAGCAATTCCACCTGTCTTGAATAATATTGATTCTGTCACAAAAGTTTTATATGGAATGATCTAGTCATGCACTTCTCATAGTGCTGCCTTTCTTTAAGGTAGGGAAGATCTATGAAAGCTGCATATGTGTGTTATTCTGCTATCCTAAAAGTTAGTAGCATCAAGGTCAAGAATGTTGCTCTCCTGTACCAACAAGACAAATACTGTTATAACTGTTCCTGCCTCTCTCTGCATTGTTGGGTAACCTTCCTTTGGCCACTTGAAGATGCTTATCAAAAGTTGCTAGCAGAATGCTATATTACACGTCATTAAATGTTTAAGACTGATGGTATTTTTCACTTGAACTTGGAGCTTCTGCGTGCAGTAATTTAACTGTATTCTGCTATATGAGCTCTATTAAATTAAGTGTTTACAATGTTTGCACTACACTGAACCATATATTATCTTACACCACCAGTGAAACCAAGCTTGTGTAAAGCATCTATCTATCTAGTATTTTTAATAGGTATGTTTGTGCATTGGCTTAAATGAAGCCAATGCACAAACATCATGGGCCCACTGGGAATTTCCCAAGGGTACTGTAAAACTTAATTAGGTAATTCCTGTACATATTTAGCTTTGGAAGAAATTGGTTTATATTTGGTCATCTTTATCTGACATGTAGAGACATACATTCAACTTTGTTCAGATATTGTTCCTCTCCCTAAACATTTGATTTCAGACGGTTGTTATATGAAACCCCTGTAGCTTTCAGAATTGATGCCTGAGTTTGATGGCTTTCCTTGTTCTCATTATTCCCTCTTCCTTTTGAGTCATGTGTTTTAGATTGTAAGGCTGTGCAGCTTGTTTGCTTATTTTCCATTTCTTGCATCCCCTTTTCCCTTTCTGTTATTTCTTTTGAGACTGCAGGCCTGTGGGAAGGAACTGTCTTATTCTCACTGATCATATGTAAGTCACTCTGGAAGCCTTCTTGTCTGAAGGCTAAAAATGCTTTAAATAAACATTATTCATGCATTTACAATGTACTTTCCTTCTATATGTATATGCAAGTAGATATTTAAACACAGGGAAATGAAAACAGCCCAGCAGGGACTCATTATTAAACAGTTTGGTGCGTCATGTATCTGACTTTGCTAGATAAGTGGACAGGATATCCTGACATTGCTGCCCAGTTTTTCTTTAGCCTCTTTGCTCTTCCATTTGGCAAATAGGGACAGAAAATATTGCAGGAGGGAAGAAGGTGGCTTTCTCCAAGGTCAGCCACCTGGCACAAATCTGGAAGAAAGGCCATGTTTCAAAGGCATTACAAAGATTTGGATAATTTTCAATGAACAGTGTGGTAGGAGAGGTATAGAAATATTGGCCAGTGTTGTTTAAGAGGCAGGCAAGTCCAGATAATTAAGTGGTTTCACTTTAAATTTGCATTATGGGAAATAAAAATCCTAGAGATCTGTTGTCAATTGCTCTTTGCACCTGTATTATTACTTGTCATCCTGGTGTGAATGGCTTTTGTTTTATGTATTTAATTATAGTTTTGTATGATCATTTCCTTTGCTTTCTAAAGGACTGCATAAAAGCTGGATAAACTGGGCACAATCTCTAAGCACCTCTAAAGACTGTGGCAGTGGGTGAATAAAGCAGAAGATGGTTACCTCCTCTCAGCCTGTTGCCACCCATGGCACAGTGGATTTACATCTGATTCTAGATACAGGGCACTATGAACCAGCATCCGGAGTAAAACAGGGGAGTGTCTCATGATGAGCAGGAGAAGCATGAATTATGAGGACTGATGACAGGAATTAACTGAAGCAGGAAAAGGATTCCCAACAATAAAATGATTTAAAAGGCAACTGGAATTCCAGCCTAAGGTTATGATCCTTCCAAAATGAAGTCCCATTTTTCTCATGTGAGATAGTTAAACACATGGGTTTAAATGGGTTTAACTGCCTCACTGAAAGCAATGGGGACTCAGAAATGCCTAACTTGGCACAGCTGCATTACTTCTATAAAATATTCTGCAAAACATTTCCCTCTCCTAAAATTGAGAGCAAATTGAATTGTACTTTCCTTATAGGCCTGAAAATGTTCTTTGATTTCTTGCTGAGCTTGCCCTGAATGTTTGCTTTTGGTTCCCAAGATATTAATCTTCTATTATGCTTACATCACTTAACATTGTCTAATCAACTGTTTTACTTATTTCCTTATAATAGAATTCACCTCAAGTAACCAGTTCAGGAATGTTTGGTTATGAACAAGGTTCTTGCTTCTTAGTAGCCACACTGTTCACAAAAATAAGTGTACTTCCTTATTCTCTGGGAGAAAGGGATTTAAGAATAATCACACACTGCCGTTTGCCTTTTAGATTACCTGATTAAAAATCTTTGTTGTTGTGCAATGAGCTAGAAGTTCATGAAAGTCCACAATCACTTATGAACTCTTGATAACTTTGGGTTTGTAGGTTCTCCACTCCTATCTTTTCTCATTCAAGTACTGTATGTGCAGACCACATTCCCATACAGCCTTCTCCAAGCGGTTCACAACAAAGCATTATGAAAAAAACACACAGTCCTATTAGCGATGTACAATTTTTCTTTGATTCCATGTATGTTTCACAGATTGTCAGGGGTCTTTTTTCTGTCATCTGATCATTAACGAAACTGGATTTTCTCCACTTCAGAAATTTACACAAAATTGTCTTACAATTTGTGTACCTTCTTCTGGTACCCAATATTTTCCATATGCTAGCACTTAGCAGCAGAGGATAGAGAGAGATTAGAGATGCATAAAATGTTGGGGATGTCAAAAAATGAAGCATTCATATTAGCATATTTTTCACTGAATTTTGTATGACTAAATTTGTGTACAATTGTGAATAGTTTTTAAAAAATGGTTTGCAGGTCCATGCAACTCAGTTGATGTCAGTCTGCTGCAAAATTCCATAGGTAAATGCATAGAAATCTGAAGTTTTAAAAAAAATTCTTTCACATTCCTAATTCCTATACACATTAAAGAAAATAATAAAATGTGTAACATGCATATAGTATAATATAAATATCAAAACGAATGATTAATAATCTCATTATTAAAAACGGAAACCCCTCTGGTGTTTCTAGACAGATTATTAGTCATCTATGGGTTTTACAAGAGTTTCAGAGGGAAGGAGTTCCAGTTGTCAATTCCAGATGTTTGTAGGAACAGGATGAAACAGGGTGATGGCGAGTGGGTAGCAGAACTCTCTTTGGGCAATGATCCAAATTAGAAAGACAATATGGTTTCCTAGGGTACAAAAATGGCTGCCTGCTGGTCCATTCATGCCACTGGTCCATCCAGCTCAAGATTATCTACACTGACTGGAAGCAGGCTTTCCAGAGTTTAGAGAGGTTTGTTTCACAAACCAGGGTCTGAACCTGCATGCAATCTGCCATGTGTTCTGGCAGATTACAACTGAGCCGTGGCCCCACTCCTCCTTGTAGCTACTGGCAGAGGAATATCCACTCTTGAGTCACACAGGAAAGGCTGTCACCACTTCCCTGCTCTACCGTCGTCATGTAGCCATCTATTTCCACCAGCAGATTGAAGGAATAACCTACTGTCTTCGGTGTTTATGTAGAGTAATTTGCGCACTTTTGTTCACTGTTTTGTATATGGTATGAGGTCTGCAGTTACAGAAGGACAGAAATCCATCCACTTTACATAAACAGAGGAACAACTGCTAAAATCCAGTTCATTATTGATGCTGCCTACGTTTAAGCGGTTTCCCCCCCAACAGTAGTTACACCCATAAAGCAGAATATAACCTGACCTCAGATTCATGTGTTTGAGTCTATAATAGCTTAGCTCCAGGGCTTTTTTTGTCATAGAACATACCGGAACAGCGTTCCCGCACCTTTTTTTTCAATGGATTTTAGGAAGTGATTTTAGCAGATCAGCAGCAAACATCATTAACATAGTGCCTGCAGGCTGCTATTGTGTCTGCTGCTATCTGATAGTGAGAGATAGCTGCTTGGGATGCTGCTCCGCTGCTGCTCGGCTTGGGATTGGTGTGTGTGCTTACTGCCGGCAGCAACATCAGTTCGTCCGGCACCTTTTTTTTTTTAAACAAAAAATGCACTGCTTAGCTCCATTTGTCATTACAGATGGGGCACTTTCATAATAACACACTTCACAAAGATCTCTGCTTATCATGTCAGGTGTAGTCTTAATGCCTACTGGAGTAGAACGATAGCCCAGTGGTAAAACTATGCTAGGTCCAAGGTCCAATCTCTAGTCTCTCACAGGCTGGGAAAGATCCTCTGAATTCTTGGAGATTTTTTGCAGCTAAGGTCCAACTAATACAGCATTTGTCATATATTTTGTTCTTACACGGTTGATTTTTCTTCAATAAACAGCCATCTGTTGGCAGGAGAGACATACTGGGACCATGGAGGGGGCTGTAACTGAGTTTCCTGCCACAGTCCTAACTGGAACCAGGCCCACCCATTTGCAATGGGAAAGAATTCTGTTTGTCACCATAGAGGAGCAAAATTTTGGTCCCTAACACTTAAAATCATAAATACAATGATTTAACAGGATAAATAAAAATGTTTAAATGTCAATATATAAGCAAAGCAAAAGCAAGATCTAAATATATAATGGAGTAAGATTTATTTTTCTTTGTTTAACTAACCCACATGGTGCACAAACATACAAAATGAAGTCTTTGTTGTTGAGAGGGACTGTTCTTATTTAAAAGCACACCTAATCATGTTGTTGAAGATATTACAATCATCTCGTGGACCTGCTTTCTCTGTACTTCTCTCCCTCCCCAAAATTTCCAGGAACATATTTTTACACCTCAGGTAGGCAGTGGCTCATGTCCATCAGGGTCAGGTCGAATGAGTAAAATAATTTAAGTGCTATTTTCCAAACTGTATTTTCCTAAAAACCTATCTTTGTTCATTTCTTCTTTTGTGTCCTGCCATATCCATCAGATATGTTCATAACTCTACTTTAACTCTGATCTACTGGTGGAAGTGCAAAACTCACAAATCCAGTGGTAGTTCAATGGTTGATAACACAAACTGATTAAATTTGGCATCTTGCACAGCCTTTTCAAACCTAGTCCTGCTGTCTGAGAATTATGGGAAATGTAGTCCAACACATCAGGATGGTGGGCATTATAAAAATTCCCTATTATGGAATTTGAACATGCAGGTGAATTATATCCAAACAGCTAAGGCATTTTTGGATTTTCAGATCAGATCATGAACTGCAATTATTTGTAAAAGAAAAGTACTGTAACAGTTGATTCAGCAGAAGATAACAACTTAAACACACGATGAAATAGTAAGGCAAATGTAATCTAATCTCTACTTTCAAAGGTTACACAACCAAGCTCCCATAACTGAAACAGTTTTTTGGACTGTTGAGAAAAAAAAGATTCACTTGTGCCTCTCAACACATAATCATTAAACTGATTTAAATGTGAACAAAGCATCCTATGCACAGTTCCCTGGGGGCAACCCCACAGGTTATTCAATATGACTTTTTTCTGAGTAAACATCTGTAGGATTCTAGCAAGTGCCTGAAATTCTATAACCACTTACCTAGGCATACATGGATTATGGAATATGCTCCCCAGAGAGGTTCACCTGGCACCAACACTTTTTTCTTTTCGGTGCCAGGCAAACCCCTTTTTATTTTCCTGTTATTTTAATGTTGAATTGGTTTTAATGTGTTTTGTATTATTGTACACATATTATTGCATGCTGTGCCATTTTAATTCCTATTTTACTTGTTTGCTGTAAACTGTCCCGGGCCATCAGTAGAGGGATGGTCTATAAAAGCTATAAATAAATAAATAAATCCCATTAAATTAAATGGACTTATTTATGAGTAGTCCATTTATACTACAATCTGATAAATTTCCCCTTTAAAATGCCCCGTTGCCCTGAAAGATACACCACTCCCCCTCCCCCCCCCTTTTTTTTTACAAGTAGAGTCTAGAAAATGAAAAAGCCCTGCTTGGTTCCGTTTAAGACCATAAGATGACCAGAACTGAACACTGAGCTCACCCTGTTTAGACCCAGTGAAATACAGCTACACTCTTAAGCCCGCTTACCTAGGAGTAAGTCCCACTCTATTCAGTAGGTCTTACTTCTGAATAAACATGCTGTTGGATTACATCCATAGCACTGGTAGGGAGGGAAACCGATGCGGAGCCAGGTTTTGTTGGCGAGCTCAGTCCGCCTCCGCCAGGTGTCCTCCAGATGTTTCCGAGGTCTTCTCCCATCAGCTCCGTCCAGCATGGTCAGGAATGCTGGGAGCTGTAGTGCAAAGCATCAGGCTGGGGAAGGTTGGGCCAGCTCTTAAATCGCTCGCGATTACTGGAAGCCCGTGAGCATCCGATTTATCCCCCTCTCTCAAGCAACAAGTAACGGAGCGAGAGCGAGCGAGCCTAACCGACCCCGCCGCCCGGGTCTCCTTCCCTCTGCGGCTGGGAAGGGGACCCGGGCTTTGCGGCCACTCCCGCTGGTGCCTCGTGGGGGGTCCGCCCCGTGAGTTCCCTTTAAAAAATGTGCTGCCGCTGATAGGAATCGCGCGGCTGTGCCCGACGGGGATGAAAGGGTCTGTCCCCACACGCACGCACTACATGCAAATCTCCCATCTCCAGGAAGTAAGTTGCAGTGGAGACTCCGCAGCAGCTTGTGAAAATCGCGCAAGTTCCTCTCCGCAGAGGAGCTGTACGGCGATGAACGTTTCTGGTTCTCCTTCGGTGGGTTTTCGGTTCCTCTGTTTTTAAGAAAACGGTTCTGCTGCATTCTCGGCCAAGTTCCTGCTGCCGGGCTGGGCGGTTTTCTCCCCCAGCCCTTGGGCTGAAGCAACAGTGGACTTAGCTCGCTGAGATCCAACCTCCTCCCCCGCTCGGGAAAGTAAGTCTCTCTCTCTCTCTCTCTCTCTCTCTCTCTCTCTCGTGCGCGAGCTTTTGTTCGGGAGACTTTGTTCGGTGAACTGGGGAGTAGGACTGGCATTTTTCCTCGTTACGCACGGAATCCTGCCCCGCCTGCTATGCTTTGCTGAACTTTCTTCTCTTCCCACCGAGAATCTATATTGGTGACTAGCCAGATTCGACCTGGCATTTCCCTCACTCGTTGCCTGAGTTGTTGGCTTATGTTTTAACCGGATGGTAAATCCTGTCGACGGTGGAAGCGAAAGCTCTTGGTTGCTCACAATTTTTTCCAGATGGTGGATGCACGTCGTCCACGACCGCGAGGTATTTCAGGATAGTAACAGTGCAATCCTTCGTTTGTCTACTCAGAAGTCAGTCCCACTGAGTTCAGTGGGGCTTACTCCCAGGTGAGTATGAGATTGCAGCAACAGCTAGACAGCCACGCTATGATCGTGGGTGGATTCAGATTCCCACCCACTGTGAAGTTCCGTGGGGTGGCTTTGGACTAGCCTCTTGCTCTGACTCCAGCCCTATCTCGAAAGGCTTTTGCGTGCGTAAGCCAGATAAGTTCATTGTACATCTCTACTGTAGGGCTGAAAAATATTAATGACAGGTCGTAAATATAGCAAGGAAGGTGATTTGTACCAAGTCCTGAAACCTGGTAACTCTCCCTGTCTTTTTAAACGAAAATTAAAGCAGCATAAAGTGAACCATATAGGGCAGTGCATTTTTAGAAAGAGGAAGCATGATGCGAAATGGACAGTTTGTGCATCTGACCTTTACAGGAACTTTTAGCTGAGCAGCAGATAAAATGAATGTTACAGTACATTGGTTAAAAGGAAGTGTTATTTTTACAGTGGGCTCTTTAAGCCCAGGGAGAAGGGGTTTTTATCTTTATTTCCTGCTGATGATTTTTTTAAGGACATTTGACCTTTTGCTCATAAATATTTTCCATGCTTCCTGCTGCTAATGTTTGATGATTCTTTGCTTTAAAATATATTTTGAACCCATCTGGTGTTGATAGGCTACAATCTAATTTTTCTTGTAGGGACTCTGTCTGAAACCCAAATGATACATGTATAGCTCTAGCAGTGATATGTTGTATTACACTCTGTGCAGGAGACCTGTTGTTTGCTAAACAAAAAAGTAATAAAAGCAAAGTTTGTTACTATTTTTCATTGCGTTTTGTCATCACAACATGTGCTAGTGAATATTTTGTTTTTCTTATTACAATGATTTAGTTTGACTGAGTTTAAAAAAACCCCTTTGAGTTGTTCAGTTGATCATGTTTAGTAGCACAATCCTATGCATATGTATTCAGAAGTACATTCCATTGGATTGCAGGGGATTGCAATCTAACTCAAGTCTGGGCTTTGTGTCTTAGAGATGCTCTTTCATTTATTTTCCTTTTGTCCTCCTAATCATTTCTGTAGCAGAGATCCTACACTTAGATTTTCATAAACATTATTTTCATAGAGATCCTACACTTAGATTTTACTACTTATCATTACATCAATAGCTTTCTTAGCTTACCCAGGTGAACAAAAGTTAACAGTTACTCAGAACTGACTGTTAAAGTAAGAGGCTATAAATTCTTGCTAAACAAAGGTTAAATTTTAGTTTTCAAATTGTTTCCTCTAAAAACTACAGCAAAAAATCCAGTTCCTGTTTGTTTTTCAGAAGGGAAACAACTGATAACAGTTGATGTTATCACTCGCATTCTTTTGAAGAACTGATATCTTGGGGAGAGAGCTGAAGTGCTTCCTTTGATAATTACAGGCTACCCATCCTCCAGAACTGTTTACATAGGGAGCTCAGCCCAAGAGTGGTCAGCTCTGCACCTGCTTAGGTAGTTCATTGCTACATTATTGCCACATCATTGGATGATTCCAGACCATTTTGTGACACATCAACTAGTTTAGCCTTTGGCTAAATAAGTGTGATACTAGCATACAGTCTGAAAGTCAAGTTCTGAGGTAAAGCAAAATGCAAGCAGCCCCTATCCACTAGGAGCTATTCTGGAGAGCTGTACAGGAAGAGAGACAACACAGTAAGTGGGCGCAGTGAGTGGTGCCAAAAGGCCAGAATAGGTTAGTTACTGGCAGTTACATGTTCCACTATGCCTTGGGAGGGTTGGTTAAATTTAGAGAATTGAGAGAGGGAAAGATCTTTCAGAACCCAGGGAGTCACCAAATAATTGGTGAAAGGGGGGCATTGACATCTGGGACTTTCCAGGGAAGCCCAGATTGGGCCCTGAGGCCTGGGATTTGGCCCCTGCCTTAAGAGACTTGAGCTGGAGGAGCTCATGGGAAGATGGATGTTTGGTGGTTGTGCATATACACAGGCATGTACACATGCATACAGAGGAAAGCATGTGTGTCAGAGCCCCAGTAGCAACTGATGCTGTGGCTCACATGTGTGTCTTCTGAGCCATAACTGCACATAAGCAGGGCTTTCACACATGACCAGTCCCGAACATTGTAAGCACATAAACTGCATTTATGCAGTTTGATTATAGTAAGAACACTGTTACATTTCTTGAGGATGCTGTGGTGTAGGAGCGGGTATAAGGTGTGGGTGGGGCAAGGGTGAAAGGGCCTTTGTGGATGGATTTTATTTTATTGCTGTGATTATTTACTGCACAGCTGTATGCATTTTAACTTCTGTACTGTTATATTGTTTGTTTTGATGTAAACCTCTTTGAGAGCTTTGTTAGTGTGGATAGTATACAGAAGCAGTAAATAATAATATCTTTAACTTTCTGCCAAATGATTGTTTGTACCTGTAGATTGCTTTAAAATACCAATTGCAGCCTTGCCTTTTAACATGATTTGAAATATACTGTTTTAGTTTTAATAAATAATTGCAAAGTGCTTTTGTTTTACTTAAGCTGAATGTAGATTGGAAATTAGCATGTTATTCCAGTTTTAATACATTCATAATTGGTAGTGGCAAAGCTTCATCAGAAGTTGGGCAATGTCACAGAAGATTTCATTTCTGAAAGTGTGCATTATGAAATCACAGGATGCTATCAAAATGTATGGATCTAATGATTGCCAAGACAGGGAAACAATAACAAGCAACAGACCATGTTTTAATAGAATAGATTTCTTTTGCTGGGAAACAGTTAAGGGGCCGTGTATAGGAGATGGTACACTGGGCTTGAGCAACTTGTGGCCATCTCACCAGTTTTGGGTGACAACTCTCATGATCCCTCAGCATTGGCTATGCCTACTAGGGGTGATGTGAAGGTTTCAGGCTGCAGCTCCCAAGCTGTCAAGTCCCTGCTTTAGATAGAGGGAGTATGCTCTCTCTGAATAAACATCAGCATTTATTTTAAGAGTTGCATGGAGTACTGGAAATGCTAACTAAGTTTCCAGTTATCTTTACAAATGAAGGAATTCATTAAGGTGTCTATTGGTGAAACTTTGGACTTAGAATCTTTCACTAATTGGCTCTGCTTCTTGATTATCTTACTTCTGTGGACAGCTTCCTCCCCTATTCAGTGGACAGACACTTGAGATGTCTCCATACTAAAAGTAGTCTGCATCATCGCAGCTAAGATGGCTTCCCTAAAGACAAGACAAGTCATTATGCCACATATATATTAAATGTGGGCCTGCACTGAAAGAGAAACTCTGCCACTCTTGAGAAGATATCACCCAGAAGAGGTGCAGGGTTTTACTAAGCCAAGGATTCTTTGGTGCTCTTCTATTCCTTGGGAATGAGTAGAAGGATGTATATTGAGGATCACCAAATGCTGAGGAGACAGCTTTCTGGTGCTTTTAATAGCTGTACAGGAGATTAAGGTTTGGGAAGTACAGCTCCTCTCACCTTACATCTGTTTATATACTTCTGTATGCCTCTAATACATTTCTTCGGGGGCAATCTTATGCCTGTTTAGACAGGAAAAAGCATGACTGCCTGGAGCTCAAGGTCTTCTTTGTCTCTAAACATGCACAGGATTACATCTTCAGCTACCTTTCAAGACTGCTAACTTCCCAAGGCAGCATACAGTATAAAGCATGATCAGTTCACCTGCCAGCTTCCTCTGTCTTTGTCTGCATCTGGCTGACCTTGCAGCTACTAGTTGCTCACTTTCCCTGCACTGGTACATGTACAGCTATCCTATGGGGCTGCCCATAACCCTCTGAAATCAGATAGTTACTGAGTGTGGAAGAATGGGGAAGCAAGGGTTCCTCTATTTTGCAAAAGACATAGTTGATTTTGGCCATCTAGGCCTTTTTCTCCTGCTCATGTGGAAGAGGAGATAAGGCACCACCTGGAATCTTAGTAAGCTGGTGATGCCTCCTCTCCATCATCTGGAATGTTCCACTTTGCCAGTGCCTACTCCAAAGATGGTCTTCTGGCTGCAGTTGGCATGGAAAGCGCTGCATGGACTATAAGGATACAGGGAGGGCCCTCTGAGTATTGAGACCCTGCTATGACCTCAAAGGGTTCTTACAAAGTTGCAGTGGGGACTCCAACTTTTCCTGTGGGCTACCAGGCAGTATCTACTAGCTATAGGATTGCTCCTTAAGACTGCAAACATACACTTACGGTACCCTCCCCTGAAAACAGGGAAACTTGCTTCAGACTGACTTACATGTACAGGATGGTGCCATTTCAAGCTGACTTTGTAGTGGAATGGGCCCCAGCTACTGAGACTGCCACCAAAATTTGTATTTTCTTGGATAAATTTGTCCAGCATATGATGTTTGGTCCATTTGGAATTATGTGCCAATGTATCCAAAAAGTTCTTCAGTTCTGAATGTGAAATAAAATTTTAAACACGTATGGCCTGAGGCCAGTAGACTAGCCATCCCAAACAACATACTTCTAGTTGAATGCACAGTTCTTTAATATTAACCACTTAATATCAATCACTTATTCTTGATTAACCTTGCAATGATTGCTGTGAATTATTTGTCTAAGCTGCCTGTCTTCTCTCTGATGAATATGTTCTCAATTTCGATTACTTCCTTCCTCTTTTGTCTCCTCTCTTAAAACAAGGTTATATATACTTTCCTTCATCTATACTTAAATGTTCTACTTGTTCCTGAGCATGTTTATTTAGGGAAAAGTTGGTTACATTTGCAGGCTGCTTTCTGACTTTCTATGAGATGGGTGTGGGGCAGATGAAACCCATTTACAGGGAACAATATGGTAATATTCCTGCATGTGATAGCATCAGCATTTGTGTGCCAACAGCATTTCTAGCCTGGAGAGAAATTGGAGGAAGCATATTAGCTATTTTTGAAAGTTTGCTGAGAAGTCTCATAAAAAATTGAACCTGTCTCAAATTGAGCCATGGGAAATTTGCCTACGCTGCCAGAAACAGGCAGTCGTTTTTTGCCTCCCTTCCCACTGCCCATGATGCTCCCTATTATACAGGAATGGTAAATGTTTTAAACATCTGGTCAGTTGCCACATCATCATCTGGTATGGTGCATATTATGTCTGAAGACCATAAAGCTACCAAGCTACTAACGAAAGTGGCTGCAGCTAATTTTTCTCACACTTCCTTTTGTTGGGGTTTCATTATGCATACGAACATTGGCAGGAAGTCCAGTATGTTAGATAAGTTTTTCTCAGCCACTTTGACAGCAAAAAGGATGCAGACTTGCTAAGTATAGTTCTGTTGGCTGTTATGTACCAAATATCCAATCTTTGTCATTTTGCCTCCTCAAACATATCCACTTTGTAAAAGCTAATGTTACATTCTTCCTGTCTTTGTTCTTTGCCTGTGATATTACATGGTAGTGAATCCCTAAATAAATCTGGGTAAAAGTATATGAGGTTTTGGCTTTTGTTACATTATCATTTACCTCTGTGCATTAAGATCTAATGGTAAGGCCTAATTATATGTTCCATGTCCAAGGAAGAACAGATTGTCCTTTATTAGGAATGCCACTCTCTCAGTGTTGGCTGAATAAAATGCTTTTCAGAGGCAAACTATCCAAATATCTCTGTGTTCTCTTAGAAAAGTATCAAAAATAATGTTTATCCTTTTAAACTGTTGGTTTAGGTATGTGCCAGTTTTTTTTGTCTATTGTGTCTTTTATTGTTCTGTTGTTGATTATATTTTTAGTCTGTTTTGTAAGTTGTAAAATTGAAAGCAGCCTATAAGTAGAAATAATACAATCAATATTTCTTATTATGCTTCATCTTGGTAATGTTTGGATTCAGTATGTCATAGATTCTAGTTGGTTAAACTCTAGAAAAAGTTTATATCTGATTTACATGAAACATTCATTTTGCAATGAGAATAAGGTATTATTTGGTATCTCTGCTTTGGAAATGTTGGATTCCAACTTGATTCCAAGTTGATTCCAAATGTTGGATTCCAGATTCCAAGACTTCCTATCACCAAGACTTGGATTATGGGAAATGGTAGTGGCCTGATCCTGCTGCTTTGGGCTAGACTTGCTCCTAAGTCACTTTGCAGCAGTGAAGGTCAACAGGCAGGCCTATTGTGGTCGCAGTGGTGGGGAACTGAATAGAGTTGGAGATGTGGAAGTTAAGGAATGGAAAGTAGCTGAATTATGTGCTTGCTCCCAATCTCACTGATAAAGTAGCTGAATTTGCGCTTGCTGATCAATCTCACCCCCTGGTGACAGCATAACTGTATGCTGGTAATACTTCTTTTAATTCACAGAGTTTAGATTCTTTTTTTTTTTCAGATGTCCTGAAGCCTACTTACAATGTTAAACACTAAAATAATAAGAACAATAAGAGCTACACAAAACAGGAAATAAAACTGATAAAAACAGTTGAATCAACAATTAAAAATTCAAATGAAGGCAGAATAAAAAACATGCCTATTACATCAAAAGCTATGAAATGGCCAAAAGAACAAGATGAACCCTGTCAGACACTTAAAAGCTGGCAAAGAAGAGAGAGCATAACTTTACCTTCCCCACCTGGAATCCTTAAAATGAGTTAGACTACAAATTTGGTTATTCCCAGCCACAATGTGGCCACTGAGGGTGGTTTTCTCAGATCCAATGATAGAAAGGACTGCAACTCTGCAGTCATTTAGCATGGCATCACATCAGTTTGCTGCCATGTTTAGAAAATTGGGAGCACACAAGTGTGAACTTGGTAATGGGGCATTTTATCAGTTTGCTGCCCCCCCACCCCCAAGTGAAGTGCAAATGAATAACATTTGTCTTATGAGAACCCTAACAGCAGAAGTGGGGAATGTATGTTCCTCCAAAGGTTGGTGGACTACAACTTCCATCAGCATAGGCAATGGTGATGTTAGATTTTAGCCTTCAGTTTCCATGTGAAGGCCACATGTTCCCCATCCTGTTTTAGTAATAATTTTGGGAAACCACACATAAACATCTACTAGGAAAATGAATTCTTTTCCTGTAGCTGGTGTAACTGGGCACTGGTTAAATAAATATTCCCTACTACTTAATAGGTGGTTCCCTGTATACTCCATGTGGTGAATACTGCTAAATTTACAGTAGGAAAGTCCCTGTGGAAAACAGACACAAATTCAAGTAGGTTTTCACCATGTATTGGTGCAGGATTCATGAATTAATGAATACAAGGCACTCAGCTCCTCCTTTTGCCAAAGGTGGCCACATGCTCATTGATTCTTGTTTTCCTTGCATCATATAGCAGCAGATTTTTGGTGCAATCAAGATATTGGTGGTGTGTTACCTTATGGACTGTAGTATCTCACATAATAGGTAACTTTCCCAAATGTAGATACCAAGGAAGGACCAGTGATCTAAAGCAAGCAGCTATGTGACTGTCTTTTAATCAACAGTCCCTGATCAGAACCTGAATCACTTGAATATCTGTTGAAGATACCCTCTGGTTGTGTCTTATCTCCCCATAGATGACTAGGCAGCCATTCCAGCTGTGCAGGGGAAAGTTGTTCCCTGTTTCTGATAAAGCCTGTAGCAGTGGAATTCCAGATGGTTTTCTATAGGTTTGCCCCATTTCTCTGTTCCTTTCCAGAGTGTACTCAAAACAATGTCTCATATTATTTACCATAGATCCATCCATCATGAGGTACAAGGTGTAACTATTTCAGCTCTTTCACCTTGTCATAAGAGTTAGCAAATTGGAATTATCTCCCCAGTGTCCTCACAACAGGGCTTATGCACTGGGAATAAGTGCTGTAGCATTGCCTCTTCACTAGCAGAAGTCAGATCTATATCTTGCCCCTATTTTTGACACTGATCATCTGTAAGGGGAAGTGGTGATGTAACCAGCTCAGTGCCTTTATGACACTTTCCCTATTTCAATTACAACAGCTGTGATCCTAAGCCTTGCAGTTGGTCCAAATAAAGTGTAAGGGACTAGTGGAGTAAATTGTCCTGAGAAAATAATCAGCATATCCTGGCAGTCAGTCTGTTGAACTTCGGGCTATGTGCATGGGTTAGTACAGATTGAGCAAGATTATAAAAAACTCTGGAACATAAATGGATGAGACAGTTACCTATACAAAGCTATTGGTTGATGTGCCTGGTAGCTATCACAATGCTCCTCTCTCAGGTGTATTGGTGTTCTGAAGCATCCCTTTCCACCCAGGGCACTGTGGTCAGGATTAGAATGGGTCTTTTCTGTTGAGCTTCTAGTCTGTAATATAGAAATCATAGCAATAATTTCAGCAGGGTGGGAAAAAGGTATATTATCAGATTTCTGACCTTTACCATCATAGCCAGTGTCCAAGAAGCAAGTCCAAAACATCCGGAGATCTATTTTCTGCCTACTCAATCCTTATAGGGTTCTGGTAAATATTACCAACTTCCTTATACACTCAAAACTGTTATTTGAATGCTACATATTACTAGTTAACTTGGACTGTAGATTTAATATTTACATTTCTGATGGCTTTGTCTCTCCTTTGCTAATCTCTTAGCAGCCTGTAATGTATCCTGTATTGGACTGTGCTTCTTTAATACAGATTCTAAAAACAATAAAGGTTTCACATACTGCCAATCATGGTTACTTATCAAATTTTATGATTTCCTCATATTGTTCAGCTGTTAATTCAAGATGGAAAGAAGCATCTTTCATGGCATATGCTATATGATCTAACTTGTTATGAAATTGTTTTTAACTGCAGTCAACTCACTTTGTACACAAAAGCATATTTGATATGAAAAAACATTTTCCTTAAGAAAGAGTGGAGGATGCACGTTCTGTTTAATTTTGTTGAAATCTCCTTGTGATTATGTTTAATAGAGCTTGATGAATTCATGTTTCTTGACTTAATGAAGTCTCGACATTATTAAAAGTGTTTCTCTCAAAGCTGAGTACCTTAGCAGAAATGAAACTGCTGTTAAGTCTATGTGACTGCCTCCATGCAAATCAAGGACAAAAATCCAAGCCACACCAAGGAATTGCACCAAACTGAAACAATGCGGGAACTATAGACTCTGCCTGCCCTCCCTAATGGAAACAAATGATAATGTGTGATCATAGTATGGATGGAAAATGGAGGCAGTTTCTGTGCCCATTCTCTGTGAGACAAAGAGCTGATGTCCCCGTACCACCAGTAGGGTCATGGCTCTGTGGTACCCTGATGGAGCACATGCTTTGTATCCCAAGCGAAAGAAAGCAAGATCCATCCTAAGGATCTCCAGGCAAAACAGGCAGGGAAGTTCTCTCTAATAGTCTGGAATTTCAGTTAGTCAGTATGGACAATATAAAGTTAGATGGACTAAAGGAATAGACAGCATAGTTCAATGTATTCATATTGGATAATTCCTTCAGGGAGGGCTTTGCCTAGTGCCTAAGTAGTAGGGCTCAGAGGCATTCAAAGAAAATGAAGATGGTGGTAGCTACAGCCTTACCCAACAACTCTCTTTATAGGCTAAGATCTGCCACCTTAAATATTTTAAAATTAATTTTAATCAACCTGTGACGCTTCCTATGGACCTGGACTGAACTCCACTTTGCCAATCAATAGCTGCTGTCAGTCCCGAGAACATTATATGCCAGTGAAACTTCTGCTGTCCTAGTCTTTCTGCATATTTGTTTTTCAAAGTGGGGGGAGGAAGCCCATTCCATTAATGAGTAGGCAACAAAACAAAAACTCCTTGGCAATACATGAATCATACATGACACAAAATAAAGAAAATCTGTGTACCCCTACCTTCAGCTATTTTGTGAGTGTAAGTAAACATCCATTCCTTACTCTTATTTTGAAAAAGAAAATATCCCCTGCATTTGTGGTCACCCAAAAATATAATTGAAATTGAAATTATATTGAAATATAAGTGTTGTTGGTGTACAGCTCTGATTTGAAGAATACATTAATAATGACCAACATGCTGTGATAAAGCTGGAGTTCACAACACTGTTGCTTTTGATATGACGTGAAAGAAAGTCATGGTATTTAGAACATTAAGGGTTGTGTTTATTTTTAAAACTATCACCTTGTAGGAAAAGACCTGTAAATTAGAAGCAGAAAGCAAGCTTTCCATGCAGATGGTCCTAGATCCAATTCCCAGTATCTGCAATTTAAAAAAAGAGTATAGGATAGGGATTTGGATAGCATTTCTGGAAATATTCCTGCAGAAAATGGGCAATACTGACTAGAATTCCCTAGAAGCATCTCACCTGATATAGGGAGGTTCCAGCTGTTTATCCCATCTCTCAGCTTTAGGGTTTAGTTATATGTATACCTGTGGGGGTGGGGGTGGGGGATATAGGCTAAGTTGTATTGTGTTCAACAGTGGAAAACTAAGTAAAACACCTTGTAGAATAATTACAGTCTAGCTTCTGGTAAGGAGCCTTGAAAGGGAGCCTTGGTAAGATCACTAATTCAATGCATCTGCACATCAGGTGTTACATTTTCTTCATTTGTTTATATTGGCAGTACAGTGTATTTGCATTTCAGACCAGATATAAACTTCAAGAAGATGAACTGTCTCTTGGAAATGTTTGCTTCTAGACATGTATTCTATTGTTTGTCTTTTGAAAGAAACCTTTCAAGACTTTTGCAAAAGCTTATATTTGCACAGTATCTCTGTTGCTCAGCAAAAGGTGCTATGGTTTCCATAATAAACGTGTGGTGGGATCTGTGCATATTCATGTACTTGTAAGCAAAATAGAAATATGGTGTACAAAGCACAGCTATGTTTCCAATCCACCTGTTTTGTTCTGCTGTATAACTTCATTCCTCACTGCTGCTAGGCAGATAATCACATTCAGATACCCCTTCCTGTTATGAGTGAATAATCTACTACCAGACAACTACCTCTTTTTCTTTCACACATGATGGATCTCAAACCCTGACTCAAAATCATCTGACTTATGAGGTAAATACCTATATCTACATATCTCTTACATGAGGGGTACTTCCTCCATAGAAGAAGGGATGCTTGTTTCCTTGGAGGAACACTACAAATGCTGTAACAGGCAGGTTTGTCTTCTGACTGATGTAAGGTAATCTGTACTGCGTGGATTAGGGACTTGTTTTGAAGTTACCCGTGGTCTTGCCAAGTCATCTTAATAGTTTGTATTTAAACTACACAGGAGAGTATTGAGAATTTTATACGTTTTCATGGTTTTCTGCCTTACCCAGGATGTATGCCCCGGTTTCTTGTAAATGTTGCATTGTAAAGTTTATTACATTCAGAGTTGACCCTGTCTTTGCCTTCTGGATTCAGAATTTATCTCAAGACTATGCCTTAGTCCCTTTGGTTGTAT
This sequence comes from Varanus komodoensis, assembly GCF_004798865.1. Lineage (NCBI taxonomy): Eukaryota > Metazoa > Chordata > Lepidosauria > Squamata > Varanidae > Varanus > Varanus komodoensis. Next base: position 16,901,876 of record NW_025335438.1, on the reverse strand, counting down.
GCATCTTACAAAGCTTGTTAAGGACACCAGACATAAAGCTCAGAATGTCCCCTGTGTATGAAGAGATCTATACACTTGTGTTGAGCTTGGCTCCTGTTCTAGTACTGCAGTTACTAGTTACAGCCAGGCAGATTAGCAACAGTTCTCATAAGTCTTTCTGAGTCCCAGTATTTAAGAGTTCTTTAGCTGGAGGTGCTGGAGGTCTTATACATGCAGCACATTATTTAGCATGAGCCTCATTTGTGTGAGGATAATCAGACTTGGTCCGAAAGGTGTGTTAATCCAGTTAGAACAGTCCGTGGGATCTTGGAATGACTGCATGTTGTCTTCTTCATCCTCCCACTCATGGAGATACATTGCTGAGTGTGCACATGTTGCTGTAGCAGATCTCATATCCTGCCACTCAGAGCAATGAGATTGCTTTGGAACAACCTGCCATTGCCTTTAGATGCCTTTTAGAGTACCTCTCCTCATCCCTGACCATTGGTCATGCTGGCCAGGACAAAGAGAGTTGTAGCCTCAACCATCTGGACGGCACCAGATTGGGAAGGACTAGTTTAAAAAACATTCCTCCTTCGCTCCTACGATGGTTCCTGTTGCAGATGATTAGAAATATCCTGAACTCATACAGTTCTCATGTTAAAAATACCTTTGTAGTTATGTCTACTTACTATGGGCTAGAGCAATTGATTCTTTCATCCTTTTTCACCTTATGACTTTCCGCTTAAAGGGTTTAAGAAAAGATGTTGAACTTGTGAAAGGGAGGTGGCAAGCATTGGTTGCAGGAGTTCTAGACAAGGAACTGAAAGTTTCTGTCCTAAGCAGGAAAAAGGGGAAACTGGAGAAACCTATATTTGGACTTCAAGCAAGCTGGTTGATTCACAGATTGGTAATGTGATACTTTGCAGTTTTAGTGAATATGTACATTGTTAAAAATGTATGCTAGCTTTAGGTGTTCTCAGTTTTTGCTTCTTGGGCTGAAAGCACAGGGCTTGTATATCTTTTGTCACAGGCTTCTGATTGTTTCTTGAAGCACTCTTGAAAGGCACCTATATCTAAAAAGAGAAAGGAGGGGGCTAGCATACACAGTTGTTTGGTTCCATCCAAAATGGATACATTCACATTGAGTGCTGGTACATCTACCATGTTCCTCCAGGACACAGAGAATTTACAACCTTTGCCAACATGGTACCCTCCAGATGTGTTGCAATACATTTTTCATCATCCCATAGCTCTCCTGACTGAGGCTGATGGGAAGTGTAGTCAAGCACATCTGGAGGACAAAACACGGGAAAAACTACTCTCTGTTGAACCGAAGCACTTAAATTCCTTTGACTCAGTAACCACATTGGATGTGTGAAGAAAGGTGAAGTGAGCAAATGAAGGTTTTAGAGAACTGGAGTAACTGTATGACATGACAGCAGCAGGCATGGCTTTTTGTGCACCCACCCCAGTCATCCCAATGGGGTCTTAAGTTTTAAGAGAAAAAGCAGTGAGTGTGCAAGGAGACTGCTGTCCCCGTGTGTGCTCCTCTCTGTTCAGCACTTGGCTGGAAGCCCTTTTCTTCTGTTCCTGGTTCACATCTTCTATTGGAGTCATGAAAGAAGAGAAATCCATGGAACAACTGACTTGTAGTGAAGTAATGAAGGGGGCAGGCTCTGAAATGGTGATGCCCATGCCAAATTCTGCCTAGAATGAGTAGAGTATTGCCCAATGGTATGATACCTCCCTTTCTCTCTTCCTGTTAATTCCCCCAAAGTTGCTTCATCTGTTTCTTTTGCTATGTTTGCAGTTTCCAATCTTTAGCAAGTTTCACTTCACTCCTTTAAAAGTGCAAACTGTTTTCTGGGAAAACAAACCCAAAGTCTTTCTTTTTGTACTGCAATACTCAGCTCAAAGGAGTCACTGTTGAGAAGAGTGGGAGAGGGAAAGATAAGATACTTGTAAGATGGGGAGACATCTACAAAAATGAGAACTGCTGAATAACTAAAGATTATTTAAAGTCTATGAGGGTAAGTTTCCTTACAACCAGTTAGATCATGTGGAGCCTCATCTGAAGGAACAAGGTCAAAGAACTAGCATTTATAACTTTGATCTTAATTATGCATTCTTGATGATAACTGATTTTAAAGTACCTAAAACATAGAATAGACATCTTCATGCAAATATGTATTGGAAATGCATAATGAAAGCAGTTCTTAGATGCCAAACAAAAGGCAAGAGTAGAGGACACTGGATAGAGAGAGGAAAATGCTGTTGCACTTGTAAAAACGCCGGTCTTTAATTACTTCAAAAGCCCGCTTTGGCATGTTTGAACCAAAAGTAGGTAGCTTGGTCTCTGTTTTCCTAACACAGTGGAGCAGGGCTGTGGGGCAGGCAGGGAAGAGACACTAAGCCTTGAATGTTCAAATCTCAGATGCAAATTTTATGCATTGAGGCTGGGCAGAAAGTAATTCTCAAAATTACTGGAGGTTGGACAGTAACCTCCTCCTCCTTCTGTTTTAGACTTCCACTCCCAGTAGCTTCTCAGCACAGCCAAAGGTCAGGAATGCTGGGATTTGAAGTCCAACAGATCTGGACATAGGCCTTCTGCACACCCCTGCCGTTCATGACTACTAGCTGGTCTTGGTCACATCCAGTATTGCTTTCTTGCTTGATTGTTTTGAGAATAAATGAAATCTGACCCTCTATGCTAAAGCAGGGTGGGCAACTATAGTTCTCCACAAGTTTTAGCCTAAAGCTCTTGTTGTCCCTAGCCGTCTAGTCAAAGATGAAAACTTATGGGAGTTGCAAGCAAGAGAATCTGGAAAGTTGTCCTGCAAAAATGTGTAGGTATAATTCTTTTTGCACAAAAGAAAGAATTCTAGTCAGTCCTTAAAATTAAAATATAGCAGTGTTACCAAGCATTTATTTTGTGGATGTTTCCACTGTTAAGTGAAATGCTTTATGGACCTTGTGATTCAGGATGGTGAAGTAACCACCTTGAGGTGGCTGAATGCAGGGAATGATAGATGAAGCCTGTAGCTACTGTCTGAGAGCTGCAGCAAGATTTTTTTAAGAGTATTGGTCTCCAACAATGTAAATGACACAATGTGGGTTCCATTTTAGGTTTTGGGCTGTCAGAGAGTCTATCCTTTTTCAGAAATAATTTTTAAGTCATAAAAACCTGATTCAGGTTTTTCAGGAGGCTTTTAATTTACAAACATCCCTTGTGCCCAATAAATTTACCGGAATTTCCACATTGCCCTCTCCCGGATACTGACCTCAGTCATTCAATTCAACCAAGCTCCTCCCATGCCTTGTCCAGCTTGCTCTTTCCCTGCCCCAGGAAAGCCACGGAACTTAAATAGCAGAAGTTAGAAAGAAAACATCACTTCTGCAGAGAAGTGTGACTTCCCATAATTGATTTAGCTCATCACAGCCCTTTCCTTTCAATCATGCAACACTTATAAGGGCCACCTCCTAAAGCAAATGTTTTATAAGGAAACATTTAATAAGGAAAGGAATAAAGAGGATTGAGTTGCACGATGAAAAATTGCAAACTGCTGCATTGCTGCTAGAACTACAAAGTAATTTCCCACCATAACAGCCAGTTCCTTTACCAGTTTGCAAAACCTGGAACCTTTGAAGATGTCAGCTTGTGACCATTTCTCCTCTGCAAACCATCCCCTTTTCCTCAATGATTCAGTCATTCCATAGAAGCATCTGTATTAAATTGGTATCTTCAGTTTCTACCTGCTTCTAGGACAGACTCATTTCATTTCATTTCTTACATTTGTAGGCCGCCCCATAGCCCATAGGGCCCCCTGGGTGGCTTACAATAGAATAAGAAAATACATATTCCATACAAATACAATAATCAGGCAAATATACTATTTAACTATAAGCGATACAAAATCAAAGCAAAACTTAGTACAATAATATAATGTATAATATAAGCAGTAATAAGGTACAGCTATAATCCCACACACAAAAAAACCCAATAGCCATCAGTAGAGTTAGCTAAAGGAACACCAGACTCCAGCTGCTGCAGTCTCACTGCTCTTGCTATTTTAAGAATACCATGTTGGCATTGGCATAATGGGCAGAAGAGGAAGGAGGACAAATTTCCCAACCCTGATGAACAAGAAAATAGCCATGTCCCGGTATTTATTTATTTATTTATTTATTTATTTATTTAAACATTTCTATGCCGCCCCATTCGCCGAAGCCTCGGGGCGGCTCACAACATAAAGTTCAAATACAAAAAATAACAATATAAAATAAGTCACCCTGGCCAGACAAAATAAGCATAATATTAACAATTAAAATGACGCTTAAATAAAAAGGTCTTTGCCTGGCGCCGAAAAACAAATAACAACGGCACCAGGCGGACCTCTCTGGGGAGCGCATTCCATAGATTGGGCGCCACCGCAGAGAAAGCCCTCCTCCAAGTACCTACCCTCCTAATTTCTTTCACGGAGGGTTCCCGGAGAAGGGCCTCTCCCGCACATCTCAAGGGGCGGGCGGGCATATATGGATGTAAGCGCTCCTTCAGGTAACCAGGACCCAAGCCGTTTAGGGCTTTATAGGTCATCACCAACACCTTGAATTGGGCCCGGACTTCAATGGGAAGCCAGTGAAGCTGACAGAGGACTGGAGTCATGTGAACATAATGCCCAGTCCCCGTCAGCAGCCTGGCAGCTCTATTTTGAACCAATTGAAGTATCCGGACTGTCTTCAAGGGTAGCCCCATGTAGAGCGCATTACAGAAGTCAAGGCGGGAAGTCACCAGCGCGTGTGTCACTGTCGCCAGGCAGTCGTACTCCAGGTAGGGGCGCAGCTGATGAATCGACCAAAGCTGTAGGAAAGCGCTCCTCGCTACTGCTGTCACCTGAGCTTCCAATGAAAGCTCCGGGTCGAGGAGCACTCCCAAGCTGCGGACCTTGTCCCTAAGAGGGAGTGCAACCCCGTTCAGGACAAGGTTCAATTCACCCTCACCGAAGCCCGATCCGCCAACCAACAGGACCTCCGTCTTGTCTGGATTGAGCTTCAGTTTATTGTAGAGGAGATTAAGATTCCTCCAGGCCCAAAACAACTCAAACAAACTTGAGTGTATTTGAAAGGGTATTTGAACAAGTAAATTGTAAATGTAACTACACTGGCCATTTGTTGCAATCTTCACTATTGCAACAGGATAATTAGGACTCAGGACTCACTAACCATGCTTTTAGGGCAGGGTGTTGCCAGATAAGGGGAAATTACACAAGAAATGCTAATTCTTGAAATGAGGAAGTGCTTATCTTCTCTAGGCAAATATCTGACATCGGCACCCCAAAGGACAATAATACTAGAAACTGAAACTGGAACCTAACAAGAAAATATGAATTTTACTATATAGCTACATATTTCACCTCAAAGGCTCCTATATCTGAAAAAAACACACATATATGCAGTTAGATATTCAATAAAATGTGTCATTGTAGGATTCTTCCTTCAGTGTACTCCGTTCTGTTTCCTTCCTACTTAGTTTTCCTTCCTCCTCCATCTTGAGCAGTCCATCAGCATTTCTCACTCAAGAATGAGCATGGTCATTCGGCAGCTTTTGGGTTCTTCACCCTTCCTCTACTTTAGGGTTTTGAATCTAAATATTTTTTTGTACTTTTTAAAGCTTGAGGTTTTCCTGGAGAACTCCTTCCACTGGGTGGTGGTGTTTGACTGGCACAATGGCTGGCACTTCAAGGATTATGATGACTTTTGGGGAAACTCCTACTTTTCATACACTATTCATTTCCATTACATTGCTCAGTTTTGGTGATAACATCTCCTGAGTAAAAACTTGGCATCAGGAACATTGCCTGGCCTGGTGCTGCCCAGATGTTTTGGACTGCAATTCCCATCAGCTCCAGCTAGCATGGCCAATAGCCAGGAGTGCTGGTTGCTATGGTCCAGAGCATCCAGAAGATGCCAAGTTGTGAAAGCCTGCTGATCTGCATTTGATTGCTTAAGATGAAATGTATACTTTTTCATCATAAATAGGTGACTCCAGAAATCCCCTTTTCTGTTTCATTGGTGACTGATTTGTTCAGCTAGGTTCTAACAAGTTTCATTCTAGTCTCTTGTTTTATCATTAAAAACCCAATCTGTTTCCCTTTTTAGTTGTTAGTGCAACGATTCTTCAGGCATGAACAGTAACTGATACCTATTTTTTCTGTCTGCTTTGATTGAACATTCTCACTGAAATTAATAGAGACTTCAGCTGGCACTGTACTGATCTGTGTGGACCTGAAGCAGTAATAATATGTTTATTTCTAAACTGAATGTTAGGTCTGCATTAAATTATATTAATAAGTTTTGCCCTCAGAGAGATTAGAATAGGAATGAAAAAATTTCCTGTAATACATTCATATTCATTTTAAGATCATGACAGTGGTAATTTTATTGTTGTAAGCCGCCCCGAGGCTTCGGCGAATGGGGCGGCATAAAAATGTTTTAATAAATAAAAAAAATAAAAAAATAAAAATTTTTATGCGTAGACATGCACACGAGTGAAATATGGGATTCTTGGGATTGTTACAACACAGTAGTGGCCTGTGATGCAAATCTTGGAGATGATATACTGGCTGTAGGATGCCTGTCCCAGGAGTAAGGGGGTTGTATTTATATTATATTTGGTTATTTAACACATTTTTATTCCATTGCTCAGCCAAAAAAGGCTCCTGGAGCAGCTTACATATGATTAGTATCCTGAGGGCTTACATAAAAAATACAATCCTTGGCTGCAGGCTTAAGAGTGTAAAAAGACGTGACAAAAAGGAGGGGAAAGGATGAGGAACGAAGATGGAACAGTAGGGTAACATTCAGCAAAGGTAAAGGAATGGCCCTGTTTCCCATCACCTCTCCCTCTATTACAGGTTACTGGGATGGCTGGTGTTGGTGTAGTTGAGGATGTAGACTAAGGAAAGCGTTCTCTTAGCAGGACTGCTGAAAATGGAATTCATGCAGACATAACTCCCTTTCTAACCTGGGCATTATCATTCTGCTCAGCACATGCTGTGATATTAAGCATGTTCTGCATTATTCAGAACCTCTACTTATGTGTAGGAGTTATGAAGTACAATTGGCTATCCTACACATGCATGCAAAAGATCCATTCTTTTGCTTATGCTGTACAACAAAAAAGTGCTTTCCCCAATCTGGGCCACTCAGGATGTGCTGAACTGCAACAGTCATCATGCCTAGCCTGCATGAGCAGCTGACTAGGGATGATAGACTCTGTAGTCTGGTACATTGAGAAAGGCATGAGCTTGGGCAAGGCTACTATAAGGTAATGCTATTTAACTCCTGTTAATAAATGTATCATGAGGCTATAGACTAGGAATTGGCATCATGGTGCTCATGATGGTTCTGTACCCTGGACACTTTCTTTGATGGCTGCATATGTGTCCAGAGCTCTCACAGACACAAAAATATTATATGCACAAATAAAAAGAAGCTCTAGCTTTGGTTTATGGAAGCAAAAATGCCATGGATTTTGTATATGAGAGATCAGTCAAGACTGAAATGGACCACAAGCCCTTTGGTAACTATTGCAAGAAAGGGAGTAACTGACATACCTCAGAGGCTTCAGACTTTTCTTTTAACTACAATTGCATGTTTTGCAGTTGAAATACAAACCCGGTAAGGACTTGGAAATTGAAGGTGCTTTGTCCAGGACAATTGATATAACTGTTAATAATGTACTAGAAATGACTGTCTTGCCTGGCAATAAGATATAACAAAATTACTTGGACTTGGAATGAGATATGGGGAAAAAAAACATATTGTTGTACACAGGATGAGGTACTGCTAAAAGTTATAATAGCCATCACTTATGGTTGGCCACTCCACTGACTTCCTGCTCTGTTTTATCAATTCATGGCAGAACTGTGAGTAATAGATTGTGTTTTGTTCAAGGGTAAGTGAATAGTTGTTACTACAACTCTTAAGTGCATATATGATTGAAAGAATACATTAAATTCATTTCTGCATTAAAATGCAGGAGGACTTTGGATGGTTCATATTACCAAATATTGTATTGTTATACAGGTATGTGTATTGCTGTAGAAACTGTAAATCATAAATGCTTGCCAGACATAGTAGCCTAGGAACAAGAAGGCATCTGTGTAAGCAGATAATAAACTACAAGGGTCGTGGTATAATATGGGAATTGTTCTATTACATTGGCAGGCAAAGTTTATCTTCTCTAAATTATTTTTATTCTACCCTGAAATCACCTCATTGGATGGTAGAAGTGTTACAGGTTATTCAGCATTTTTTTTCCTTTCATGGGATACCTCACGCAATTATATCTGCTAATGACCCTCAGTTTTCTAGCCTTGAATTTAAAACCTTTTCTAGAGTGTATAGGTTTTGGCATAAAACATCCAGCTCAGGTTATCCCATTGGGTTGTAGAATATGGAGGTCAAAAGAATGGGAATCAAAATCAAACAATGATTGAAGAAAGTTTTTTTCTCAAGTGAGGACTCTTGTATAGTTATTTTAAATCACCAGTCAGTTCCATTGGCACAGGGTTTGTCAGCTGCTGAACTGTTGTTTAACTGAAAGCTGCAGACTTGTTTACCAATATTGATGGAACCCAATCAAGAGCAGATCTTGTTCTCTACAGGTGTGAGAGAGGAAACAAGCTTATGCAAAAATTAATTTGTTTCTGAGTCAAAAGAAAAGAATGGAATTTGGAAACAGCAACTGGTTACAGATGGACTCTGTTGGGAAAGTGTTTCAGAAGACAGTCTGGAGGGACAGAAAAAAATAGAATCCTGTTGTTGAAAAGGAGCCTGAAGTGGCTTTACGCAGAACAAGCAGAAGCTGAAGAGTGTCAGAGAGACTTACTGAGAAATGTGAATATTTGTTCTTAAAATTAACAGTGTGAGTGTGTTTGTTAAAAAAAAAAAAAGAGGTGCAGCAATGGCATACCATCTCCTTTAAGAGATCTTCAAGAAGTGTATACATTGATGTTAATGAGGAACAAGGTTGGACAAGGCATGGGCCCCTCTGGAGAAGGAGAAAGTTTCATATAGCTCTGTAGCTGAAGCCTTTACTAGTTAATAAAGTTGTTTCTTCAAGGAACCAAAAACGTTTTCATGTAGACAATGGCACATAATACATCATAATGCATGTTACCATTTCAGATCTTGAACAGACTTTGCTACAGCACAGCTTGGAAGAAGAAATATATTTTTCATCATTTGTAGTTAAACCAGTTTGTTAGAGGAAATAGGAAACTTATTGTGATCAAGAGATAAAGGTCATCAATAAACAAACTTCATACTTTTGTCTAAACTGCTTGGCATGAGTCAGTATTAGAGACATGAAAACTTGGCAAATAAGCAGGGTGGTGGGGAGGAAGAGCATTTGGAAAAAAACCAGACTGTCCATCACCCAATTGTTCAAAAATATATACGGGGTAAAATGGGGGAAACCACCTTTATAAAATTATTTTGGTTTTTTCCCCAATTTGTTTTAAGTTTCCTCCCCAGTCCTTCATGTTCTAGTCATCACCTCATCCTGAAATTTTAAAAATGCACTCCAAACTATGAGTGAACGACTTCTTTCTGAAATTATTCCTTTATTTTAAAAATGTAAATAAAATTGTCTTTAACAATTTATTCATAATAAAACATCATGAAGAAATAGTCATGTCTCTTGTACCTCATGTTACAGCAGTGGCTACAACTAAGTCAATTTGGTTGGTTATGAATTGTCTAGTTCCTGGCAAGAGAGCCAGTGTGGTGTAGTGGTTAAGAGCATGGGACTGGGACTCAGACGACCTGGGTTCTCGTCCCCGCTCAGCCATGGAGCCAACTGGGTGACTTTGGGCCAGTCACAGACTCTCAGCCCAACCTACCTCACAGGGTTGTTGTTGTGGGGATAAGATGGAGGAGGAGATGTAAGCTGCCTTGAGCCCTTTGAGGAAAAAGACAGGATATAAATTGAAAAAATAATAAAATAAATAAAGATAGGAAAATCCAGTTTCTCAAAGTAGAGCTAGAGATGATAGGGTTTTGTTTGTATTTAGGAGGGAGGATTTAGGCAAATATTATATGTGGTATAATATAATATTCCATCATATTAATTTTCAGGGTGCTATACAACACAAAAACCGTATATAGCATAGATCAATGCAATGAAGTGCAAAGACAAGGATGGGTCAGTGTATAAAACCTTAGACTATAGGTGCTTCCTGATTGTGGGGTAACACCCACCAGTAAACCTGGTACAGTTATTCTGTTTTTCCTTAATGGTTTTTCTGTGGTAAGAAACAAGACAGAAGAAGTTGGAAATATGGAAGAGTTATGCCTGGAAGACACCATCATGATCTGGATCCCCATTAAAATCTGTGACTGGTGTAGGGTGATGGTACAATGATCACCTAATTTGGAAGCACTCCAAGATTTTCTCAGATGACATCAGCTGAAATCTGTTAGACTGCCTGCGTAAATAGATGCATTTTGCAGCATGGCAGACATACCACTTCAGAGGAAGCCTTTCTCCCTTGTAGACCATCACTGTTTCATACCTTTGGTGGAAGACAAACTAGATAGCATGGAAACATAGTGAAGTGTTTTTCTTTAATCATTTTTTGTTCCAACAGGAAAATATGGGATGTATAAAATCCAAACGGAAAGACACTCTGCATGGAGATGGGCTAGATTTGAAGACCCAACCAGTACGTAAAACTGAAAGAACTATTTATGTGAGGGATCCAACGTCCAATAAACAGCAAAGGCCAGTAAGTAGATAGTATCAGGGAAGAATTCCAATAGGGAGATCACAGTATGACTGGCATATCTTAAATTTATATTTTAAAGAAACTTGCAGAAATGAATATGAAAATATACTTTTCCCATCTGTAATTTGACTTGGCAACACAAGACTCACACAATGAATGTGTCTGAAATCCAGGAACTAGAGTTTCCACTGCTTGTTCAGCAAATACACTGAATGCACTGCCTGCCATTATCAGTCAATTTGAATTTTGGTTTAATAGTTATGGTAGTTCGTTCTTAACAAGCATCACTATGATTTTAAAATAACTATGAAAATAATTTTATTAGAATTTATTTTCCTTGTGGAGCATGGTGTTTCAAAAGAAAGTGGCAACACTTTAAAAAAATGTTTCAACATATATTAAATACATTCATAGTATCACTATTTTAGGTATGTGTAATCCTTTATAAGGACAGGCTATTTCTGTGGCGTTGTAATGGAATTAGGGACTGTGATATTGCATTTGATTACTACCACATGGGTTGAGAAACAATGGATGCTTCACATGGACACCTTTTTCTCCTCGCCTAGGTGTCATATGTGAACTGGACTTTTATGTGTTATACACTTTCCCCCTTAAATTTACAGGAATAGGGAACCTCAATACTTCACCTCTTGCATGCATTTAAAAGACAATCATCTAAAAACAATATAATGTAAATAGGACACGTGATATGTGCATGTGCATTTCTTTTATTTACTTAGTACAGCCCCTTCTACCACCACCGTACACGTATAGTTTAAATAGTCATAAGCATCATTGTGTTTATTATTCTGTGCCATTTGCAGCATGACCTGGAAAGCCCATCTCACTAACAAACGCTGCCGCCGCCGCCACCGCCGCTGCTGCTGCTGTTTTTAATTAGAAATCAGTTGTGTTGGCACTGGTACCAAATTAGGTTTTACAAGGAGACTAGAAAAAGAAATCAGTCCCCCTCCAATAAAATACAGAGGTAGAGTTGCAAAAGCAGCACAGGAAATATCACAGTTCCAGTTATTTTATGAAGATCTTTCCAAATTTGAGTTAATTAATTACAATTAATTATTTTCCTAGTTTTGCATTGATAGCTTTTATTCACTTGGAATTGAATGTTTTGTAGATGCACATACTGCAGTTCAGGAAGTAGTGTTACGCATTAAGAAATGCAAAAACAATTAATCACTTGGTCCAGATGGATTCCCTCTGCAATCTTATTACAGATTCACAAACCATATTGTTTATGGTTAAAGAATTAACTAGCTAGTTATAGCTAGTCAGTCTACCCAAAGTCTATCAAAATCATGATCTGAAGCTAGGATAGTGGTTATAGATTAAATTGGGTAAGAATCTGCCCTTACCAAGGTCATATTAAGCTATATGGCTATTTAACCAAGACCTCAAAATTTGGACTATAATTATTGTAGAAAGGTTTTATAAACCTAAATAGCAAAATTTATTTATCAAGAGGAGCTTTGCTTTATTAAATAGGTAAATGATTAAATAGGAAAATGTCAACAAATATTAAACTGTTAATAGATTATCAAGAAATATCATAATTAGCAATTACTATTTTGGTGGCAGAGTCAGAAAAAGGTGTTATGTAATATTCAAAATACATTTAACTTAGAAGGGCAATTTAGGGATTGGGTTTTATTGATCAGCATCATTTTATCTGCAACCACCTGTGTGCTTGTCTTTTCGATTTCTCAATATGTATTGCAAAGCTGTGCATAGCAAGCCTTTTTCTCCATCATCGTTATTTACTTTTTCTTGCTGCATCATTAGGAATAAGAATAAAGGAAATATCTCTGGAGTACAGTTTGACCAGACTAATTCTAAGATCTGTTTGTACATAGACAATGTAGCTTTAATGTTGTCCAATTGCATTCTTTTCCAAACAACTTCAGTATTAAGAATAAATACATTTCAAGCTGCTATGTTTAAAGTATGTTCTAATTTTTTTCATCTGAGTCTATGCATTTGATATATTAACCTTTGCTTTTGTTCTAGGCACATGATGATGCCCTTTTACCAGGTCAGAGGTTCTGTAAGGAAGGTATGTTTCTAAGGGCCAGTGGAAATATGAATCGCCACTTGTTGAATGTGATAAATGAATAAGCCTCTGTCTCTTGACTTTCTGTATTAGAGGAAGAAAAGGAACATCAGGACATTGTAATAGCCTTGTATCCTTATGATGGCATTCATGAAGATGATTTGTCTTTCAAAAAAGGAGAAAAAATGAAGATTCTGGAGGAGTAAGTATAGAAGTATTCTACTCTTTGGCCTTAATCATACCAATTAAGTTATCCTAAAACTAGTAATTAGGATAACGTTGGCCATACTAATCTCAAAAGTCCAATGTGTGTGTGTTTAAAGACAGTAAATGCTGTGATTAAAATGCGGTTGAAGTAGGGAGGTAGTGCCAGAGATATCCAGGTCCAAATCCATACTTGACCATGAAGCTCACTGAGTGACCACTCTCAGCCTAATCTTTTCACTGATAGCTACTCTAAGGTCACTTGTGCTGACAGAATAAACATTCCTTAAACAAATCAGTTTGGCTGCTTTCCTAGCTGGTTACTTCACATAATTTTGCTTCTATGGTACATCACTGGAGCAGGTTGCACACATCTTTCCTATGACAATTGGAAGTGTTATTCGGCTTTCTCTTTGGTTTCTGATATTTTTCTCTGATGTTTTTCATATGTTTTCAAGCCTATTGTCAAGTCCATAGGGAACAGATGCTTGTGTTTACAAAATAAAAAACAAAGAAACCAACATTCTTTGAAATCTGAGTTTTGTGCCTAATAACACATTCCATGTTTTTAACCATTGAATCTGTCATAATATTAATTAGTGTTTGTTGTACCACAATGAGTTCTGTCTTGCATATATGAAAATGGACCAGACATTGTATTTTCAAATTCAACCAAATGTTGAGTTTTTGAAATTCGGCTATTCATCTGAGTGATGGATATGTCCATCTCTATTAGATTTATTTATTTATTTAGATCTAATTATTCATCTTATATTTATTGGAAAGGACCATTGCTCTGCACATCGTTTTCATGCTCCCTGTTAAACTTATGGTTATATCTTCTGGCATCTCCAGATAAAATAGTAAACTGGCAGGTGATCGGGAAGCCCTCTGCCTGAAGTCCAGAAGACATATTGCCAGCCACAGTAAATAATACTCAGCTGTAACAAATACCTGGTGGGAGGCAGTTTCCTATATTCATATTTCTTTCCCATTTGAAAATAGTATGAGAAGATACAGTGTACTAACACATATCACATGACACATATCACCTAGATCTTTCCATTTAAAGGTGCACTGCTTATACCAGAGGTTGGCCTGGTTCCCTCCAAATATTTTGAACTGCAACTCCATAAGCCTTGATGCTTGAGGCTTATAGGAGTTGCATTCAAACAGCTAGAAGTTCCTTACTCTGTCTCATCTTCAGCCCCTAAATGGCTGAATCAATACATTTGTCAAACTTTCTCCTGTTGTGATTGGTATGGCTAACATCATCCTCGATATCTTACCCGGACGTATAGGAAGGTTGATATGGTGCCCAACAGTATGCAACAGAAAGTGGGCTAACAGATTTAGAAACTTAATTTATAAAAGTTCTCAAATTTGTGGCAGAAGACATCATAGTGTTCCCTTCAAGGAAACCTAAGTCTTTCTCAATGCTGGTGAAAATGGCCAATGCAGTCTTTTTTATTTAGTTGACATTGCTCTTTTCTTTTTCTTAGACATGGAGAATGGTGGAAAGCTAAGTCCCTTTTGACCAAGAATGAAGGCTTTATCCCAAGCAACTATGTTGCAAAAGTCAACACCTTAGAAACAGAAGAGTAGGTTTCTTTATCATTTTAATTTGATTTTCACCTATTCGATTTTCACCTATTGAAGAAGAAAAAATGTAACTATTTCCCCAATACTTTTCAGATGGTTCTTTAAAGACATAACCAGGAAAGATGCAGAAAGGCAACTTTTAGCCCCAGGAAATGCTCCTGGATCATTCTTGATCAGAGAGAGTGAAACATTGAAAGGTAGGCTTTCTCAATTATACTGGCATTAAAAGTAAACTCAGCCTTCTGCCATGTTAAGTCTAAATTTTTGTAGCTGCAGTTGTCTCAATATTTTCTGTTTATATATGACTATAGTTATTTCAATATATAGAAATCATTAATTGAGGCCATTAGTCTTTTCAATGCTTAATCATAACTTTTTTTTCAAACTCAAGACCTGTGGACTTAGTAGCCTGATAAATTAGACCTCTGGAAATTGTATATCCACTTCTTGCCTGGCGAACTAAAATTTTTCACTACCAAGTACTAACTCATTGTAGATTATTGTGCATGTTTTGTGCAAGGAAGAAACAGCGCAGTAGACCACATCTTTACCTTATGCTGTAGAAATCTCTAATGTTTGTAAAAAGTGGGACATTGAGTCTGTGAGCCTTAAGGCAGCATTTGTCATGGTAGGCAGAGAACAGTTCTGTATATAAATATTGACAATAGAAAACATATAAAAGTGTTAAATTGAGAAGGGGGATTTAGAGTAATATAAAAGGTAATAGAGGACAGAGATGTGTTTTTGTTCTGTCAACAGAA
This sequence comes from Varanus komodoensis, assembly GCF_004798865.1. Lineage (NCBI taxonomy): Eukaryota > Metazoa > Chordata > Lepidosauria > Squamata > Varanidae > Varanus > Varanus komodoensis. The sequence goes on along the minus strand of NW_025335438.1, from coordinate 16,886,466 downwards.
TATAATGGATAATCTAGCCTTAATATCCCTGATTTCTCATATTGATAAAATGAGAGGTAGAAATAATCCCCAACCCCCAATTGTGAAAAGTTGTAGAGATATCGCGTCTCTTCCTTGCAACTTTAGGTCTAAGTATAGTAGAATTAGAACTTAATTTTCCCTTCTAGATCATTATCATCTGTTTTTCTGAAAGTATTGGTTCAGAATACTTTGCCTAAGATTTGGGATCTTCATAGGGTCCCTAAAAATTGCATTAAAGTCTTTTTGAAACATTTATGGGGTTTCTTATTGGAAAACCGCAGAGAGCTGTGAACATTTGTGGGAGCTGCCATTGTAGCCAGATAAGCCAATGGCATTGATATCTGCAGCATGCTGGTGTGATGCCTTTTGGTACAAGAATAACTATGCATATCTTGTTTCTTATGCCTGACAATCTTTGTATGAGAAGGAGACTCTAGAAAAGCAGAAATTAGATTTAAATTCAATAGACCAAGAGATAGGATAGATGTAAATCATACTTATAATCTCTTAATCTTTAAATTTACTGACCAAACCAACATGTTATAGCAGAAGTATGGTTAGTAACTAAATCATCCTGATGGAGAAAGGATGAGGGAAGAGTGAACCCAGCTGTGCACACAGACAGCTCCCTGAGGACACCAAGGAACAAAGTGGAGCTGGCTGAATCCTAAGGTAGTTTCACTTTCCCTTGCCTTCTCCCATTGCAATGCCATCTCAAGTCTCAACCAGCTTCTCACTGGGCTACCTGACTGCTGCTCTGATCAGGAAAGGGTGAGAGGATATGTGGGAAAAGATAAGGAAAAGGTCATAGTTCAGTGACAGAGCACATGATTTCTGTGGAGAAAGTTCTGCTTTTAACTCCAGATAGAGCAAAACAAAACAACAACCCCCTATCTGAAATCGTGTAGAATTGCTGCCAGTTACATAAGTTTGTACATAACGCACAGTTCCTGAGTTAAACCGATCTAGGAATTACTGGCTACATAGGAGTGATCCTTCCAAGCACTCTCCACTTCCCCTTGGCAAAACAACTCTAGGATTGAGGCTGTTTGTATGGATGACAGCTCCATGGGAGCAGAGATGGACAGCAGAGATGGGGAAGAGGGAAAAGGCACAGCTACAGATCAGGGCGCTTCTGCTATTATCTTAAGGCAGTAGTGGAGATGAAGAAAGAAAAGTAGGAGGGAGCAAGGGAGACAATTCGACGGAGTTGCTGGCATCTTAAAATGGCCAGCAGAGGCAGGGAGGCAGGAAGGAGATAAGGATAGACAGAGAGAAGAAGGCATTATTGCTGGTCCAAATGCAGCTATGGACAGAGCAAAACAAAAACCACAGGATGGGAAAATTGTGTGGAAGATCGAGAAGTTTTCTGTCCACTTGAATGGGCTTTGGGCTATAGTGGGGAAGACAGGAGCAACTGGGCAGAGTGAATATTGTACAGGATGGAGACTTGGGAAAGGATCACAACATGCTGCCCATGAACTGGACCAACAGGGGAAAAAAAGGTGGCAATGGGTAAAAAGAGTTTATCTCTCATGTGTGTAAAATGTTTGCTCTCATAAATCATATTTTGTCCTTTCATAGAAATAAGCTTTAAATTGCTGTGTGTGAGAGGGAATCATGGATTCATTTGTAAGAGCTCATATGTTGACCACGTTTGAATTATATGAAGATAATATTTTATACCACATTATTTTGAAAGCACTCTTTCTTGTTGTTGTATGTGCCATCAAGTTGTCTATGACTTACGGTGACCCTATGAAGGGAATCCATCCAAAATGCCCTGTGGTTCATTGACAGCCCTGGTCAACTCTTGTGAACTCAAGACTGTGGCTTCCTTCACAGAATCTATCCATCTCATAGCTGGTTTTCCTTGTCATCTTTTGCCATTGGCTTTCCCTAGCATGATTGTCTTTTCCAGGGAGTTTTGCTTCTCATGATGTGTCCAAAGTATGACCATTTCAGTTTTGTTATTTTTGCTTCTAGAGAAAGCTTTCGCTTGATTTGAACTAGGACCAACCTATCTAATTTTATTAAAATGATTTTGAGACAAAAAAATCACACTCAGCTCCCATCAGAAAGACACTTTTTTACATTAAAACAGAATAGTTCCAGCATTTGCTCAAGAACCCTGATTTCATAGAAGCTTGTCATACTGTGTCAGGGTTCCATTAACCCCTTCAGCCTGGCAGCTATCTCTGTTGTCAAGTTAAAGGATAGTGGAAATAATCAGGCATTCGACCTAGGGCCTTCTGCATGTCATTACTATTGGCCTAGAGGCTCTGACCCATACAGTTGCTCTCATGTCCTCTCAGTGATGGGAAAGGGAAAGTGAACCAGTTCTATCTGAGATTAGTTTCCTTAGAATGCATTGGTGCTCACCTTCTTGGCTGTGAACTGCTCCTGTAGGAAACAGGGTAGGGAAGGTTGCATGTTCAAGGATAGGCTGGACGTCCACTTGGTGGGCATGTCATGAGCGGAGCCGGCTGGCACCGGAGGTCAGACTAGATGGCCCGGGAGGCCCCTTCTGACTTGCTCTGTTTCTATGTCTTAGTGCCGTTTCTACTTTCTGATGGTGGGTTGAAACTGGTGCTACATGGAGGAAAAGAAACTATTTGGGATTAGTGGTTAAAAGCAGGGTGTTGTGTAGAAGGCCCTTTCCCATCTCTTTTGGACACTTATTTATGACTACTGGGTGAAGGTTACCAGGGTATGGTTCAGCCTGTGTATCTTACAGTCATGAGCCTGATTCTTAACTCTTTAACTGTTGACACAGTACAATTGAAATCAGTCTTAATGATGGGGAAAAAACTTATGTATCAACTGAATATTGATGAAGCATAAAAGAAAGGTCCAGAGAGGTCTGCCTGGCGCTGTCGTTATTTGTTTTTTGGCGGCAGGCTAAGACCTTTTTATTTAAAACTTATTTTAATTGTTAATTTATTGGTTATTTATAGGATTTTAAATCTTTTAAGCCGAGATGCACCGGGTTTTAATATTTTTATTGTACAATTTGTTATATTTGTGAGCCACCCCGAGGCTTTGTTGCGATGGGGGTGGCATAAAAATGTTTTAAATAAATAAAATAAATAAATAAAGGAAAAGATTACAAACCAGTGAGAATTTCCCGTGTTCAAATAGTATTTTTTCAAAGTAACATCTCTGGGTTTGTGGTGTTGGCTGTTGCTGTTGTTTTAAAAAGCTACTAAACTGTATCAAATGGAATTTGCTGTCTTTCTTCCAGTAATCTTTGTTTCCTATAGTGATTGTTTTAGCATTAAGCAAGTCAGAAAACATAAAAAAGACCAACTTCATTTGCATGTAACAGAAGTTCTTGGGCTGTTTCAGGCAGAAATTTCCAGTTCCTAGTGGGAATGACTATGCTGTTTTCCACAGGCTCACAATAATCCAGGGCTACCCCACTGTTATTATGAAATTTATGTATTTATGTATTTATTTGGGGTTTTGTAGGCCGTCCCATTTGCATGAGCCTCGGGACGACTTCCAATACAATAAATAAACAAGCATATAAATAGTACATATAAAATAATATCCAGATTCACCCTGGCTGTTGAATTAAAACCAATAAATAATATTAACAGTTGTTAAAATATTGTTTAAATAAAAAGGTTTTAGCCTGGTGCCAAAAAAACAAATAACGACGGCGCCAGGCGGACCTCTCTGGGGAGTGTATTCCATAGGTGGGGCGCCACTGCAGAGAAAGCCCTCCTCCTGGTACTCAGTCTCCTAATGTCTTTCACGGAGGGTTCCCAGAGGAGGGCCTCTGCCACTGATCTCAAGGGGCAGGAGGGCAAATATGGAAGCAGGCGTTCCTTTAGGTATCCAGGTCCCAAGCCGTTAAGGGCTTTGTAGGTGATAACCAGCACCTTGAATTGAGCCCCGACTTCGATGGGGAGCCAGTGAAGCTGATAGAGGACTGAGGTTATGTGAGAGTAACGCCCAGTCCCCATCAGCAACCTGGCAGCTCTATTTTGCACCATCTGAAGTATCCGGACTGTCTTCAAGTGCAGCCCCACGTAGAGCACGTTGCAGAAGTCCAATCGGGAAGTAACCAATGCATGTGTCACTGTCGCTAGGCAATCGTCCTTCAGGTAGAGACGCAGCTGATGGATTAGCCAAAGCTGAAGGAAAGCGCTCCTTGCCACCGCAGTCACTTGAGCTTCCAAAGATAGCTCTGGGTCGAGGAGCACTCCCAAGCTGCGGACTCTGTCCTTTAGAGGGAGTGCAACCCCATTCAGGACAAGGTCCAAGTCACCTATCCCAGAGCCCAAACCACCCACAAACAGGACCTCCGTCTTGTCTGGATTGAGCTTCAGTTTATTGGCCCTCATCCAGCCCATTCCTCAGCCAGGCACCGGTTCAGTACAGCCACTGCCTCACTTGGATTGGTAGAAAAAGAGAGGTAGGGCTGGGTATCATCAGCGTACTGATGATTCCGCAGCCCACACCTCCTGATGACCTCTCGCAGCGGTTTCATGTAGATGTTAAACAGCAAGGGGGACAAGATGGAACCCTGCAGAACTCCATGGCATAGCTCCCCTAGCACCACCTTCTGGAATTGGCCGTTCAGGTAGGAGCGGAATGACTGCAAAGCAGTGCCTCCTACTCCTAGACCTGCTAGCCTATCCAGAAGGATACCATGGTCAATGGTATCAAAAGCCGCTGAGAGGTCCAGGAGGACCAACAGGGACGCATTCCTCGTCTCTCTCCCTGCACAGGTCATCATACAGGGTGACCAAGGCAGATTCAGTACCATACCCGGGTCTGAAGCCGGACTGAAATGGGTCCAGCTAATCAGTCTCATCCAAGAGTGCTTGGAGTTGTCCCACCACCACCCGTTCTAACACCTTGCCCAGCAATGGGATGTTGGCCACCGGTCTATAATTGGCGGCCATCTCTGGATCCAGGGACAACGCCTTTAGGACCGGCCTGACTACCACCTCCTTTAGAGGGGCAGGCACCCGGCTGTCCCTCAGAGAGGCGTTGATGACATCCAGGATCCAGGCACCAATTCCGTGCTTGGCTTTGTTAAGTAGCCAAGACGGGCAAGGGTTAAGTAAACAGGTGGTGGGACGTTCTTGTCCAAGCACCTTGTCCACATCATCAGGCTGTAATAACTGAAACTCATCCAATAATGTCTGACCAGACGGAGACATTGGCAGCTCCCCTAAGGGCTCTGAATCACTAGTGGAGTCCAGCTCATGACGAATCTGAGCGATTTTCTCCTTAAAATGCTTGGCAAAGTCATCACAGCGGGCCAATGAGGGTGGTACAGGATCTTTCTTAGGGTCTGGATGTACCAGCCCCTGTACCACCCAAAAGAGCTCCGCTGGACAGCATTGTGAGGAAGCAATGGAAGTGGAGAAGAATTTCTTCTTTGCCGCCCGCACCGCCACAGCATAGGCTTGATAGTGAGCTTGTGTGTTTGGTCAGATTCATCCCGTGATTTCCTCCACCTACGCTCTAGACGTCTCCCAACCCGCTTCATTGCCCGTAATTCAGGTGTATACTGGGGGGATGAATGAACTCTGCTGGGAGGGAGAGGATGCTTAGGAGCAATCGTGTCAATAGCTCTGGCCATTTCCCCATTCCACAGTTCAACCAGAGCATCGACAGGAGCGCCATCCTTGTCAACCGGAAACTCTCCCAGAGCCTTCAGGAATCCATCCGGATCCATCCAGCTCTGAGGGCAAACCAACACAATAGGGTCCGCACCCTTTCAGAGGGAAAGGCCGCCATCGAGCTCAAACCTCATGAGGAAGTGGTCTGACCATGACAGGCGAGACAGACACAAATTCCTCACCCTCAGATCACCCTCTTCCTGCCCCGTCAAGAAAACCAGGTCCAGCGTGTGTCCACGTTCATGGGTCAGGCCTGTGACATGTTGAGACAGCCCCATGGTTCGACAGTCTCAGCATGGAGATTGAAGTTCCCCAGGACCAACATCCTGGGGGTCTTCAACACCAGGTCCGAGATGATCTCCATCAGCTCAGGCAGGAAGTCTGATGGGCAGAAGGGTGCATAGTACACCAGCAGAATCCCCAATCTGTCTCAATCGCCCAGCGCCAGATAGAGGCACTCTTGACCTGGTCTTGAGAGAACAGGAAGCCCCGTGAGGGAGATAGAAGCCCGATAAATTAAAGTAACCCCCCCTCTGGGCGTGGCTGGTGCTGAACCAGATACCAGGGTGGGCACAGTAAAGAGAGGGACAGAAACCCCCCCTCCCGCCCAGGTCTCTGTTATGCAAGCCAGGTCAGCCCCCTCATCCACAATCAAGTTGTGGATGAGGGATGTTTTGTTGTGGCATTAAGCAACAGCACTGTCAGGCCCGAGGGGTGGTTGATAAGCATACCTGGAACCTTCCAGCTGGGGGAATAACTAGAAGGGGGAACAGGTGTCAACCATCTGTCCCTCCTACACCGACATGTTAAACCCCCAACGCCATAATGACCATTGCCCAAGACCACCCCAGTGCTAGCGCCCACGCGCTCCCCAGGCAACCTCATGGTAGCAGCCAGGTGTGAATCCATTAAAACGGTCTAAGCTAAAATACAATTTAAAATACAGTAAAACCATAAAACTCACCAACCGCCCAAAATACAACAATTCCATCGCACAAAGTCTATGGCCAGCCCAGCCCACGCATGGCTCCAAATGGCGCCGATGCCCTTAGGCCGTTGCCCTTCAGCCGTCGGCCCCAGCCATGGCCGGCGACTTAAGCCAGCGGCCCCTCCCCGCACCGAATCTGGCGCAGCTGCCACCCACACCAGCTGGGAAGGGGGGGCAAGGGCGGCCACGGAGAAACTCGCTGGCGAAGATGGAGGGCCTGCAGGCCGGCTGCAGCGTCCTCCGGTCCCGGTCCCTCAGTGGCCGCTGTCCGTCGGGTGGCGGAAAGCGGAGGCCCAGTCCAGTCCAGTCCCCATAGTTGACAACCCATACTTAACCAACAGAAGATCATGGGTTACATTTGATTTGTTTAACAGTTAGTCCCAGCATAAGCCAGCCAGCCAGCCAGCCATGCTGACTGGTTGTTTCTGGGTTTAGACTTCAGAAAAACAATCCAGGAATACATGATTCTTCAGCTCTTAACTGAAAGCAGGAAAAGGCAAGCTTGCTCATTGGTACTCTTTTCCAACAACCCATGAGTTGTCTGCATTAGTTACATGTGAACTGGTCACTAATGTTGTGAATTGTAGCTGTATGATACATAATTTACTTCTTCTCTTTTGTCCACAGGTAGCTTCTCTCTGTCCATCAGGGATCACGATGGACAACATGGTGATGTTGTCAAGCACTACAAAATTAGGAGTCTAGACAATGGAGGCTATTACATTTCTCCAAGAATTACTTTTCCCAGTATCAGTGATATGATCAAACATTACCAAAGTAAGCTAATAGCTTTACCAGAGTATTTGTCAAAGTGCTGGATGTTATCCAAAAAAAAAAAAAAAGCATTCCTCTATTATAGTTAACTTAAGTTAAATATGTTCTGACTTTCAGCGCTGATTGTATCAAGGTGAACATTAATTAAAGTTCAGAACCAATCTCACAAGGGTGGGAATTCTAAGTAAATCTACTCTGATGAAAGGGCTTACATTAAACAGAAACTGAGCTAAATATGAGAGAAGGAGTAGATTAGACTTGAATGGGAAGTCTTTGCTTACTGAGGATAAGCAATATTTATAGACCTGTATTGACACAGTGATAAACTGGAAAAATTATCAACAGTGTAATTGTTTGTGTCAACTTTGTGACACTCTTGTGAACTTACCTGTAGTGGGAAAGAGAAACTGCTGTTGATGTTTTAAGGGAGTACAACCTCACTAATCCACAGTAACTTTTCATTGACAATTTGCAATTCTTGCTTTTCCAAGAAGAAGAAAATATTTGTTTTCACTTGTTTGGGAAAGCCATTATTTGGAACAGTCTTGTGGTGGACCTTAAATACCATAGGATAGTTCTGCCATTTTGTGTTTGTATTTGGGAACCATAAATGGTTTTTGCCAATCTCGCAAGAGTGCATTTTCTAAGAATGAAAGGCATGCCAGCTTTGATTTTAAAAAGGTCCCTTCTGTCTGCCTTGATGACCAAAACAGACTTTTTACAGGACATAGATGTGTTTACAATGTGTTTGCTATTAATAGCTGTCAATAATCTATGTGAAGTACAAACTATGCCTTATGTTGCTGCAGATAAAGCACCTTCATGTTCATAGCAAATGCAGGCAGTGCAAATGGCACTTTTAACTGACAGTAGCTCCTGTACAAGTGTTGCCACACAGAAGGTTGAAGGTTGCTTTGTCCCATAGCCTTTGCTTTTAGTGCTGCATCATGTTGGGATCAGGTGGAGATAACCAGTGCAGTAATGCGGGTATTTTTTTCAGAATTGTGTTGCAGCTTTGACAATTTGAGGTTTTCAAAATTTCTTTTAAGGATTCTTTTTAACAGGATAGATTAAGTCTGAATATAGTGCATAAGTGGACGTATGCTTTTTGCTACTATGCACTTTTTTTGCTTAAAGTACAAATATAGGATGTTTGTCACTTAAACAGAGCAACCAGATGGCTTATGCAGAAAACTGGAGAAAGCATGCATTAATCCCAAACCACAGAAACCATGGGATAAAGATGCCTGGGAGATCCCTCGGGAATCAATAAAATTAGTGAAAAAGCTTGGAGCTGGCCAGTTTGGAGAAGTCTGGATGGGTAAGCTGTTTGTTTAATGTTGAGAGCTGCTGGGATGCATAGCAACATGTAAATACTTCTTACTCCACAGTAATGGCATGCTAGGTTGCTAACGGTGCTGTTCCTTCTTTTTAAAGTGATGAAACACAGGAAATGAAGTAGTTTTATGCTTTTGTAAAGATGGCACAAATTGTTCCCCAAACCAATACCTTTAAACTGGGAACAAGCAATTTAAACCTCCAATCAAGAATGATCAAAATGGCCCTCCAGATGTTGTGGCCTACAACTCCCATAGTTACATACGATTGGCCATGCTAGCCAGCTCTGATGGAAGTTCTAGGTCAAAACATCTAGCACCACCTTCCCCAGTTTGGGTCCTTCTCCAAGATATTTTGCGCTTAGGCTCCTATCAGTCCCAGTTAGCATGGCCATTGGTTAGGCATGCTGGGGGTTACAGTCCATGGCACCAGTTTAAGGAAGCCTGATCTGAAGAGCTTCGTTTCTCAGCCCTGTCTGTGATGAAGAAATATAGATGCATGTGTATGCATATTTCATCTGCATCCTCAAGGTGATGCATTCCTTCCCCTTCTCCTGCATTAAGATAAGATGGGCATGTCGTGAGCAGAGCCGGGGGTCAGTCTAGATGGCCCGGGAGACCCCTTCTGACTCACTCTGTTTCTATGTTTCTATATTCTGTGAACATCATAGGCCACCTGGGAAAGTATAAAGATACTATATTATTATTTATTATTTATTATTATTATTATTATTATTATTATTATTTCTTATTTAGCAAGCTTCTATGCCTCCCCATTCACCGAAGCCTCAGGGCAGCTCACAACAGCAATATATACTAAAAGTATTGCCATAACAAGTATATACTAAGGTCTCAGCTAAATAAAATATAACAAGAGGTTTTGGACATAGTGGGTTATGTGCCAGAGCAAGTCATTTATGGATAATTTAAATTTATTTTTTTTATGTTGTCAATCAAATATGATAGAGGAGCTGCCTTACCCATTGGCTCTGTCTTAAAACCCATTCACATGTCATGCCCAACCATGGTTTAAGGAAGCTTAACTATTGTGCATTAAATTACTGTTATTTTTAGGTTCGAGTTTGTGGGATGGAAAGGTGAGAGAGAATCAATAGACTATAATGTCTTAATACTGAAACATGGCATGCATTTCCCTGCAAAACAGGACTAGAACTAATCAGAGGCAGGTGTTCAAATGCATTTGCATGGACAACCCATTGTCTTGACTATTTCTCAACCCCCAGAAACAAGTGCACCATAGTAATGGGAGGATGGAGAGGCCAGAAAGGTAGTGCTAGTATTTCCCTGAGCATGTAGCAGTGACAGCTAGAATTGGGTTAAAGGGTGCAGGGATTGCTGCAGCATCCCTTGAATGGTTCCTTGTTTGCAGGAAGCTGTATTTAGTTGATCCTGAGGGTGGGGCAAGATCCTTTTCCTTTAACATCAGGTGCCTTGTCTGTACTCTGTAGGACTTTCCCTTCTCCACCCTATCACAGTGACCACAGTTTTGTTAGCAAACAGAAAATGCATCTTCTATCATGTGGTTATGTGTTTTGAGCATCATCAGCTGGTGAAATCCTTGGAGCATTTGCTCTTTGATAAACCCATTCAAAACTATATCTTTGTGGAGACCCAGTGCCAGATTTCAGTTCATCAGGTCAACTGGTATCCCCTCTGACCACTTTTTTAGGCTGCTAATTGTTTGTTTAATTTCTATACTCCTCAAAAGCAGCCCTGTACCCACTTACACGGGAGAAAGCCCCACTGAATTCCTGTACATGTGTATCTTGAGCAGACATCATTGCACTGTTCATCCCCTTTGCAAACAGTTCCCTTCTTGCCTCCATCAGAGCCCAAATGCTTATGCCCTCCTGAACACTTCATGTGTATGATGAAACTGGGTAGGCTCTTGCCTATGAAAGTTCATGCCACAATATATTTGGCAGGTTTAAAGTGCCTGTGTTTGATTTTAGTAGACAGTTGGCAACCACTTTTCTAGATTTTTTCCAAATGGAATTTTCTCACTGGCACCATACATCTTTGTTAGCCTCCACTTCATTAAGTTTCTATTCCTAGACCAGTCTAAAGTCATTCAGAAACAAACTGTCCTTAGAGGCCAATTGGACTGTTGGTCTTACTTGAGGTCAAGAGCAACTGGAACCACACAATTATGCTGTTCGGTTCTAAGATTGTTAGAATTAAAAGGTTCGCCACTATGCAAACAACTTTTCATACATTAGCTTGCCTAGAACCACATTAAACCAATTTTAGATGTCAAAGAGGCTGACATAAACAAGAGGAAACATCTTGAACCAGCAACACCCCCTCTACTTTTGCTTTCATGTATGCAGGAGCACAACTTCCTGAAATTAGTTGTATCTCATGCAGATGATAGTGCTTCACAAAATTCTGTATATTGGCTCAGGATGTTATGGTCAGCATGGAGTAGTCCACTCATCCAGACCAGACTTACATCATCATTCTCCTGCCCAAGAGGAAGAAACCTCCATTTTATGATCAATTGCTTGCCTCTGTTAAAAAGCAGATGCTGGCACTCAGATGTGAATGCCATGACTGAGGTCTTGACACATGCACGCATCCACCCACATACACAATAAGAGAATTCACAAACCCTTTAACTGGTCAATTGTCCTGATGTCCAGACAATGGGGAATCTTTGATGAACAGTGAATAGAGAATCAGGTAGACTTTCACACATGATTCTTTTGGGGAATTTCTATCCAAAAAAGAGAAAATTACTCCAAGAGAGAAGTTCTGTGGGAGAAGAAGTTCAAGATATTTTTTTTCTGTGCAGATGCTAGAGGGTAAATTTCCCAGAAAGAGGTAGGGATGGGGACTAAAACAGGCACTGTAGGAATTGCTCAGTGGAGACCTAAGGTCTTTAAAGAACCAGCAGATTACTTTGCCATTTGCCACTGAATTGCCACTTCAAGGTGCTTATTGCTATGTGTTTTGACTATAACATTTTTCTAATCTGTACTTTCAGTGAAAGTCCCTAATAATACTTTACCCTAAAAATGACCCTTTTCTCCTGTGAGAGTCCATTATTGGCTCGAAATCACCCAACAAGCTTCATGGCTCAGTGGGGACAACACCCCAGATTTCCAGAGTACCAGTCCAACACTCTGTTCACTACCCCTTTCTGGATACTTCAGTTCTAGATAATATCTATTTAAAAATCTTTGTAGAGCTGAATGATGTCTACTGTGATTGATGCTATTAATACAATGTTGATCCTATTATCTTTCTTTTGTCCCTAAGATACCAAGATTTGGTCATCTATTTCTGTATGTGTTCTTTTAAATTTGAGGGTCAGAGTTATGGATCCCAGTCAAATCTGTTAATGACTACACTGAGTGCCAGTGTAGCATTGTAATTAGGGTGTTGAACTATCAAGGAGACCCAGGCCCAGATCATTTCTAAACATCTGTAAAGTTTGGTGGATGACTTTGAGTCAATCACTAGCTCTTTGGCTAACTTGCTGCACTGATACCACCCTTTATAAGTGGAGTCACATATGCCACTCTGAGATTCTTGAGGAAAAGCAAAGGAAACATGTAATAAACATTGCAGAAAAAACTGTGACAGAAAACGCAAAAAGAATTCGTTTTTTTCCTTTTAAACAGCATTGTTATGAAGGAACCACTGACATCCTGTGAGTTGCACACATGATTATTGTAAGCTGCAGACTCGAGGCTTACATGTATGCTATGTAGGGTAAGAGGAGCAACAGAGCAATCTTCAACTCCCGCATCCTCTGTCCAGTTGCTATGGCTAGATGGATGTTTCTGACAGTCTACCTAAGAGGCATCAGTAAAGAGGCTGCAGGGACCTCAGGACTGCCTTGTATCCTGGCTTCTCCAGGTGTCCCCTCCCCTCCCCACCAAAACATCACCACCTCCCTTTGTCCAAGGTTGAGTTCCTAACCTCTGAGAGCAACTGACACAATTGTTTCCACACCAGCTGAGATAGGGAGGAGGTTGGAGCTGATTTCTCTACCTGAGACTGGAATGCAGCCTTCAACTTGAGCTCAGAGAATCCAAACTACTCTCTGACCCCTCAGTTGCCTTCCAGGAGACATAGGTTTGCCCCTTCCCCTTCTGATGTACTAAAGAGATTAACAGCCTAATTCTATTTATTTTTCTACAGTGTGATCAGAAAAGGACTTTGGGCATTGTAGCTTAGAGACCAGCAGCAAGACAAAAATTGGGCTTGTTCTGCAGGAAAGTATCCCCTCCTGCGTTATGAAACCTCACTCATTTCTGTTCCAGTTTGCCGTATGCAGAAAGAACTATATGCTTCAAGATAGTTGTTTGCTAGGTGTTTTCAATTTTTAATATTTATTTATTTATGAATTTTTGTGCCGCCCACACCATACACTGGAAAGCTCACAATAAAAAGACATCAAAACAATTGAAATACAAAATAGACAATAAACCCATAAAATCTAAAGCAATGTGAAATGTAACATGACTAACTTAAGAACTACTTAATTTAGTGGGTCTGACAGAAGTATAATCAAGTCTAGATCTAGCCAAAGTTGTATTTCTACCAGCCAAAATGTATTTGAAAGTGTATGCTATAAAATATGATTTTAAGGAAAAACCTTTTAGAAAGGGAAGGAGCAAATCAGACCAGCGTGTACATATAGTCCAGGAAAACAGTGACATGTCAGGATACGTACAATGGGACTTCTTGAGAAACTATTAAAGATATCTCCTAACAAACTTTTGACCATCTGTGTAATTTCTCTGAATCCCATAATAATCTCTTTCATTCTAGGTTACTACAATAACAATACCAAATTAGCTGTGAAAACCCTGAAGCCTGGCACAATGTCTGTGCAAGCATTCCTGGAGGAAGCTAACCTCATGAAAACACTTCAGCATGACAAGTTGGTCAGACTATACGCTGTAGTCACTAAAGAAGAACCTATTTATATAATAACTGAGTACATGGCCAAAGGTGAGTATTGATGAATTCACTGTGGAAAAGAACCACTTGTGTATCTGTGAATGTGTACCATTGCATTTGCAGTATGCTAACTGCAGATACTTTTAAAAAATAATACGGAAGCTATTGCATGGATTAAAAGACCTACATTTTTCTTTCACAAGGTCCGCATCTTATCTTCAATGAAATGTATTTCACATTAATTCACTGCAACACACTGTATACACAAATAGCTGAAAAGCTCACATTGTGGAAGAATGTGCCAAGTTATCTTACAATTTTAGATTCTTTCAAACATAAGTTCCTTCCACTCAAGCCATCAATACCGTGAGCCATTATGCTCTTTTTTATAGCCATGTGGGAAGCCAGTATGTCAGATCAAGTATGTTTCTAGGGCAAGACGTTCCTAGTTTTGATCCAGCTTTTATGCATTCAATATCGGTGTGTACAGGTCTAACTGAATGGTAAATGCACATATCTGAATGAGCAGTAGTTGTAGCTTGTCAGCCCAAATTGCAAATTTCATTTAGGAGTAAAACAGTATTCACCTCCATTCATGTGGGGGCCTATGTCTAAAATGACAGTTTCTGCTCCTTAAGGTAATATAGCTTAGCACAAGGGTAAAATTCTACCCTGTTTGAACACTTAACTCCAGAACTTAAAATAGATTATAATTTGAATGCTTGTTTTATGAGATAGAATGCACATAATTATGGAAGGTTTTTTTTTAGCTTTCCACCATGCAGTGTGGGCCTCTGTAATGCAAAGCACCACCAATGGGCAAATTTTGAGTGCCAATAGAATTAGTTGGCACTCAAAGACTATACCAATCGATGGTTTGCACTAAACATGGTTTAGAAACCTAAAGAATTATGCCAGAGGTCCAGGCAAGAAAAAATTTAGACATGCCTGTCTGCTATCATTATGTATTTCCTCAGCAACCCATGATTTTAGTGTAGCTTTACCTTGCTTGGTGCACTCCAGATGGTTTGGATGGCAACTCTCAAAATTCTTGATCCAGCTGCACTGATAGGATTTGAAGTCCAAAAAACTTCAAGAAGATTCTAGGTTGAAGAATGCTGTTTTAGAGCATTTCATGTTTCCTGTCTGCTGTAACTATTGCTTATCTGTTCAGACACTAGCACCAAACCATAATTTGCAATTCTCTGCATACCATGTTTTCTGATTCTGGCTTGCTGGCTGATTACAAACAGGCATCACACCTAAGCATACTTATGGTTTAGTGTGGCAGTGGCACCTGAACTGAAACAGGGGACAAGTTATCCAGGGATGTGGACTGAGGTGTCACCAATATGCGTATAACCCTGAAGCTCTCACTCTTGTCTAATACAAGTGAGGTAGCTGATAATTCTGGACCATTGTTTAGACAGGGTAAATAAATTGCATCTCAGTCCAGAAAAGGCAGAGATACTGGTTGTGGGCATCTCATTTGTCTGGTTAAGTGGAGTTCAGCTTGTTCTTTACAGGTAGTTGCACAAAAACTAAAGAAGCAGGTTCAGAGAAGGTGCTCTTAGATCCATCAGGGTCTGAGCCACCTTTTATCAGCTTAGGCTGACAACACCAGCTATGACCCTATCTAGTGACAATAATTTACTTTCTGGTAACTGCCTGTATGGATTTATGGGGCTGCCTCTGAAATTCCACTTGGTCCAGAACACGGTGGCTAGACTGGTAACTGGAACTGGACAGGGTGATCATTCTATGCTAGAACTTGCCATCAGCACTGGCTGCAAGTCCACTTCTGGACTTGATTAACCAGTGCTGGTTTAATCCATTAATACTTTAAATGGTTTGGGACCAGGTTACTTAAAGGACCATTTCCTCCCATATCTATGTACCTGGGCCTTATGGCCATTGTCTGAAGCCCTCCACCATGTGCCCTGCCACATTAGGCAAG
The DNA here is from genome assembly GCF_004798865.1 of Varanus komodoensis. NCBI lineage: Eukaryota > Metazoa > Chordata > Lepidosauria > Squamata > Varanidae > Varanus > Varanus komodoensis. The sequence continues at coordinate 16,870,812 of NW_025335438.1, read as the reverse complement.
GTGGGGCTAGCTGGTAAGAAGAGGGACTTTTCAGTGGCTGCCCCCCATTTATGGAACATTCTCCATAGACACACTTACAGGGCAACTACATTATGATAATTTTGCTACTAGACTAAGTTTTTTTGTTTTTCCAGGCATTTTAAGAACTGTTTTTAGTTTTAGAACTTAGCACTCTTATTTTGCTGCTGGTTTTACCTTAGCTTTATATACAGTAGAGCGTTTATTCTTTGCTGATGGTTTTGACTTGGTTTTGTTATTGATCATTTGCATTTTATGTGTTGATGTATTGTACACTGTCCAGAGAAGTAGGGTTCTGTGGTTTAAAAGAACATTAATAAAGTTGTATTGCTGAATAGGGTCCTTATGATACATGGGAAGTTTTCGAACAAGACAGTGCTCATTTAAATAGTAATAGTAGCAGAAGCAAAACCTGGCCTGTTCCATCTTTTTTTCTTTAATGCATGCAGCATTTTAGATGTAATTGTTAGGTATTATGATCATATCATTTGTTTAATGCACATTAACATGCTGCATTCACAAGAACAGTTCTTAAATCATTCTGGCTTGGTTTGGGGGAACAGAAAGCTGAAAAGCATATAATGTGTAAAATCTCAGGTCACGTGTCCTAATTTGCAAAATGCATAAATGAATTTCTGTTTTACTCACTCAAAGATTAGAACACCTGCTTTGCTTTTGTTTCTTGCCAACTAATCTTACACTTGCTTTATCCACTCAGGTAGCTTACTGGATTTTCTGAAGAGTACAGAAGGTGGAAAATTACAACTTCCCAAACTCATTGACTTCTCAGCTCAGGTAAATCAAGTATAGATCAAGAAAAAAACCCAAAACATTACCTCTTGCTGTACATTCTAATTGGGTACTTTATTGTTTTAAAAGCTGGTGTTGCCACAGAGAACTTTAACTGCCTCAAGGCTTTGTGCAATGGTGAAACAATGGTTGGGAAAATCCTAGAACCCTCCTGTACAGCCATCACCTTTGCACCATCTATCTGAACCTAAGTGCATTCAAGTTCAATACATAATTTCAATACACAAGATAGCTTGGCCTTGCTATATCTCAGTTCCACAGGTTCCTGTAAGTCAAAGATACTATACCAGGCTTTGATGCAAGAGGTCTGGTTTTATTTTCTTCTCCTAGGTACTGAATGTTTCTTTTTAAATTGACTTCCTAAACATGGTTTGGGCATGTGTCGGTTATATTATGTTATCTGCTACCAGTTATGACTCAGTCTAGTGTCTTCAAGGTCAATTTTGGGGAGACAATGACAGCTCAGCTATAGGTGAAAGAACAGAACAATGTGTCTGGAATGAAATGTGTAAATAGCAACTACAGTCCATGGCATAGTAGGTTGTAACTGGGCTCAACCTGACCAGAGATACAGAAACATAGAAACATAGAAACAGAGCGAGTCAGAACGGGTCTCCTGGGCCATCTAGTCTGACCTCCGGCACCAGCCGCCTCCACTCACGACATGCCCACCATTTGGACGTCCAGCCTATCCTTGAACACCCGCACCGATGGGGCCTCAACGACCTCTCGTGGAAGCCCATTCCACACCCTCGGGGTCTTGACTGTCAGGAAGTGCTTCCTGGCATCCAAATGGAACCTTGGCTCCCTGAGCTTTGCTCCATTGGAGCGGGTCCTGCCTTCCTCTGCAGGGGAGAACAGGTCTCTACCCATCTCCGTGTGACATCCCCTCACATACCTGTATGTTGCCAACATATCCCCTCTGAGTCTCCTCTTCTCCAGGCTGAAGAGACCCAGTTCCCTCAGTCTCACCTCATACGGCATCCCCTGCAAACCGGCCACCAACCTTGTGGCCCTACGCTGCACTGACTCCAACCCGGCTATAGCCTTTCTGTAATGAGGGGCCCAAAACTGAACACAATACTCCAGGTGCGGGTGCACCAGAGTCGTGTAGAGTGGTAGTAATGCCTCTCTTGATCTAGAAGCCACACTTCTGGCTATGCAACCAAGGTTGGTGTTTGCCCTCTTGACCACCGCATCACACTGCTGACTCATGTTTAGCCTGCAGTCAACCAGCACCCCGAGGTCCCTTTCACAACTGCGGCTCTCCAGCCACTTGTCCCCTAACCTGTACTCATGACAGCTATTCCTATGCCCCAAGTGCAAGACCTTGCACTTATCCCCATTGAACGCCATCCTGTTGTCTCCTGCCCACTTCCATAGTCTGTCCAGATCCTTTTGGATCTGGACTACCTGCTCCTCAGTTGTGGCCACTGCTCCAGTTTTAGTGTCGCCTGCGAATTTGATCAGCAGACTGTTCACCCCTTCTTCCATGTCATTAATGAAAAGATTAAACAAGATCGGCCCCAGGACAGAGCCCTGGGGGACCCCGCTTGTCACTGGCCGCCATCCTGATGATTCCCTGCTAATGGTTGCCTTCTGCTTTCAGTCAGTCAACCATGCCCTAATCCACCAGACAGTGCTTTGGTGTATCCCAAAACTCCTCAGTTTCTCCACCTGAATATCATGGGGCACTTTGTCAAAGGCCTTGCTGAAATCCAGGTATACCACATCCACTGCATCCCCTCCATCTAGCCATCTCGAAACCTTGTCATAGAATTCCACAAGGTTTGTCTGGCAGGACCTGTTTTTGCGGAAGCCGTGTTGCGTGGCTGTCAGCCTCCCTTCCCTATCTAGCATCACTAGATCTCTCTGTATTATGAGCCTTTCCATTGCTTTTCCTACAATGGACATAAGGCTAACCGGTCTATAATTCCCCATGTCCTTTCTACTACTCTTTTTGAAAATTGGGACCACTGATGCCACCCTCCAGTCCTCTGGAATTTCACCCGTTCTCCACGAGGCCTCAAAAATGGAGGCCAGCGGGCGTGAGAGAACCCCTGCCAACTCTCTAGGTACTCTCGGGTGTAACCTGTCAGGGCCTGGCACCTTTGTAATGTCCAGTGCCCTGAGGAGCCCCTCGACTTCAAGGGGGGTGACTCTAATCTGTGCCCCTAAGTCCCCGGCCTCTTCTAATCTCCTATGCCAATATCCCCCGTCCTGCTTTGGGGAGAACACAGAGGCAAAATAGTCATTTAGCATCTGTGCCTGTTCCCTCATATCAGTCACTGGATCTCCTTCCTCCTTATTTAGTGGTCCCACCACTTGTCTCCCCTTCCTCTTCCTGTTTACATGCTGAAAGAAGCCCTTTTTGTTGCTCTTGATATTCTTGGCAAGTCTCAGCTCATAATCAGCCTTAGCCTCGTAATCAGCCTTAGAAGAATCCTTCTGCAATGGGCCGCCTCCTCCTGGTATACCCTTTTGTCTATTTCCCCCAGTACCCATTTCCTACGGAGGTTCCTCTTTCGTCTAATCCCTCTAACCACCTCCTTTCGCATCCATGGTGGCACTCTCCTCTGCCTCCCCACCTTACTGACCAGAGGTATCGTCAAGGCTTGTGCCTCCAAAACCTCCCTTTGGAGTGCCATCCACCCCTCCTCAACTCGCTTACCTTCCCATAACCTATCCCAGGAGACTTTCCCCAGTCTGGCCTTCAGTTGGCCAAAGTTGGCCTTCTTGAAGTCCCAGCTTCTAGTGCTCAACCTGCTGCCCGTCCCCAGTCCCCTGATCATAAAGCAAAGGATAGAGTGATCACTCGCATCCAGAGCTCCCCTAATCTGTCCTTCATCTATCAGCTCCTCCCTATTGGTCAAGACCAAGTCAAGGATGTTTCCCCCACTCGTCGCCTCTCGGACCCTCTGTGTGAAAAACCCTCCCTCTATAGCTTCTAGGAAGCGACGTGACCTGGCTGTCACCGCCGAGTGAGTCTCCCAAGTAATATCCTGGAGATTGATATCTCCCATAATTACTGTGTCTCTCTCCTGAGATATCCTTAGAATCTGGTCTGTCAGGGCATCATCCAGGGTCTCAAGTTGACCTGGAGGGTGATAACATACCCCCACTGTCAGGTCTCTTTCCCTGTCAAAACCCCTAGGTTTCACCCAGACTGCCTCTACCAAATCTCCACCTGTGCTGCATTCTATCCCACTGCATCCTATTCCTTTCCTGACCTATAAAGCCACCCCCTCACCTCTCTTTCCCTTCCTGTCCTTTCTAAAAAGGTGATACCCTTCTGTGTTCACATTCCAGTCTTGCCTTTCATCCCACCAAGTTTCTATGATTCCCACCAGATCATACTCTCCTATTCCCAGGAGAGCTTCAAACTCTTCCTGCTTATTACCCATGCTCCTAGCATTGGTGTACATGCACCTCAACTCCTTCCCACCACTTCCTTTCCTTGGAGTTCCCAGCCTCCTCCTTCCTCCCATCCTCCCTGGTACCTGGCCCCTCTCTGTAGGAGTCCTGTCAGTCCCTGCAGTATCTCTAAAACCCTGCTCCCAGAGCCCTGATCCCCCCCCCACACTTGTCCAGTGCAGACACGTTACTGGGGGGACTGAACCCCCCCCCCAGCTCAGTTTAAAGTCTTCTGGACGAAGCTCACTAGAGCATCTCCAAAGGACCTTTTCCCCATCCTCGTGAGGTATAATATGTTAAGGTATCCACTGAAACCCTGTCTATAGTTCATCTACATGGTACTTTTATTGTGTAAACTTGAGTTTAATTATGAAGTCACAATTAATTGTATTTACAGAGCTATTGCCTGTCTGACAGCCACTTTGACTATTACAGTTGTGGTTGCATCTCTGTGATGTCATGGAATCTTTATAAATATTCTAACTGCAGAGGGCCTTAGTGAGTGAAAAATATTTGTGCTGCAGAGAGGGGAGAGTTCTCCCAGTGCGTAGCAAAATAAATAGCTGCTTACTGTTGCCAGTGCAATTACTATGATCATTACCTAGGATAGGGTGTGGCCGTGAAAGAAATAGGGGGATATGTCACACCAAGTGTCTTCAGGAACAGAAACTGCTCATTTGTCTGGCTAGCAGCCCAAAAGACTGTGCTGGTTTCTAATCAGAAGTGAAGTGCTGATTTCTAATCAGAAGTGAAACTTATTGCCTTTATAAGTTCTAGTGCTGTCAGTCCCCTGAGCCAGTGCTCAGCACTCTGGAATGATTAAGAAACTGGAGTGAACTCACAAGACAGACTTCAGAATCACACCAGGACAGGAGGATGCACTGCTGCTTCTTATAATGGACCTGCAGAAAGAAGGTCCATGATGGCCTCATAGTGACCAGCTGTTTGGTAATTCAGAAAGCTCTTAAGCAATTTGTTTGGTCATGTTATGTTACATTTGCTTTAATGTTAATAAAACACACCAGAGCAGGAAACACAGTTCCTTAGATTCCTTGCAGAGTATCTGTTGCAGTCACTTCACTGAGGAATTCAAAGCAATGTGCATTCCCATTTCCCCAAACCAATTAAAAATGTGTTCAAAAGTCACTGTGGAGCTGGTGTGTGTGCCCCCCCACCCCCATGTGTCCTAATTTAACTGCAGAGCACAACATTACAAATCAATGTAGTCTGTAACAAATATCCTTTGAAATAGCCTCAATTTTTGTTGTAAACTTTGGCCTCAGTATGGTCTAAAATTGTTGTCCTAGCAACAGAGCCTTTAACAACAAAAAGGGCATTCAAAACAGAAAGATTTCTTCTGAACCATCACCCACACAATGAGCTGTTTTGCATGATCAGCTTCCCTGGGTTGTCTGAGCATTGGTGAGCATGCCTGTGTGTGCTGGCCAGCATTTTGCATATTCAGCCCTGAAGCAATGCGTGTGCTGTGTGAGCTTTAAACAGCTCTCACATGATCCATATTCTTTGGTGAATCTCACAGAACCCAGAGATAATCCACTGCTGGATCATGCAAACCAAGTCATGATTTAAAACAGTATTCCCCAAACTTATTTTTAAAGAACTGTTCAGATCCAGATCTAGATTCCTGTCTTGTTGTGCGATAGTACAGCAAAGCTGCCCCGAGAAGGGACCAACCAGCAGAAGTTGCTGCTTCAGTCAGGGCAGCTTTCCTGCCCCAAACTGTTCCACACTGGAGAGAGTGCCAGCAGGCACAGCTAGCAGGGATTTTGCCCCGTGCCAGGCCACACTAAGGGGGATTCCTGCTGATCACTGAGCAGAGATAACAGCAGGGATCCTTCCTCTAGCAGTGCTCACAGGGCAGGATGTGGGGATGGCGAGAGACTTGCTTGAAGCCCTGTGGGCAAGAGGAGCAGATCTGACAGGCTGCAAGCTGGTCTGGAGGTTCCTCAACTCTAGTGGAGCGTGTGCAGCTGTGTGCTTATTTCCATATTCACGTTACAAGATAGGACTATGCAACCTTTGTTTTGAAGGGAAATGAGCTAGAGGGTTTTTAAAAACCAGCTGACTATCACAAGACTTTTGTTCATACCTTAGAAATCCCACCATCACCTACCACCGTCCCTTTTCAGTGCCCAGGATACCCACTTTACTAATGGAATGATTTGTCCTGAATTTCAAACTTCGGCTTGACCTGTTTGCCTTGTCTCCAGGGTAGGAGACAGTTGTTTTTCCCCAGAAAACAAGCCTTCAAGTTATGGAACCTGTGTACCAAGCATCAGGGCCCAAGCATGATGGTGGAAGGGATTGATTTATCTGAGCCTAGTACAGGTTGCAGCACCATTTCCACAAGCAATAAGAATGGACACTAAATTGTAGATAAAGCTTCAGGATATTTATGGAAGCTTTATCCATAGAGATCGATAGAGTATAGCAATCTCTATACCTTTGTTCTGCTAGTGTGAAATTGGCTGGAGCTGATCCAAAGGATGGCCCTAGAGCTCTGCCTAAGGTTGGTTTGGTTCTTCATACTGATCCCACAACAGGCAAATTGAGGCCTACAAGGAATGTAGAAGCAGGATGTGTACTCAGTAGCGGTCTCACATTCCTGTATTTTAGCAACCTAAAGAGAGAATTTCACTGAACAACCACTGAGGGAACAGGTGTGCTGACTATGTTTTTGGACACTTGTATCAGCAACCCAAATACCCCATCAGGTTCGGTGTCTGAAGTCAGTTGCAGGTCATCCTGACTGAAATGCCAACATGTGGAGGATGATTTCCATGTTTCAGGTTGGGCCATTTCAACTGCCAGACACTTTTTCTCATTGGGGAGAATTCAGGGCAGGCTAAGGGCTCAGGAATAGGACATTCCTAATGGGGGGTTAAATTGGGTGGAAAACAAAAGTGATGGATGTCTGGGAGGCAGCTTGCTTGCTTGCTTCTGTGTTCACTGTCCCACCGGTAAATGGGATAATAATAATTACATGCATAGAACAGTGCATGGTTATTAAAACAAGTAGCCTTTGATTGTCTTATCCTGCATCAATGTGTAAACCTTTTGAAGCTCAAATTGGTGGCCATCATTACTACATGAATTCCATAGCTTAAGTATATAAAGCATATAGGAGCATTTTCTTCTATCCTGAATTACTCACCATTTAGCTCAGGTTCTAATATGTGCACACAGCCAAAGCTCGGCTGCTGAAGATAAGGCCTGGCTGCATGATCCTAATTCATCCTCCATGTCCTGATTGTACCCGTGGTACTAATGTCTGCACCATGCTAGTCTTATGCTTTCCTAGTTCTCAAAAGTCTCTCTCTCGTTCATTTGTGGAACATGTTGTCCTTTCATCTTAAGTTTCTATTTTAAGAGAGACTGCACTCTGAACTTCTTCCATAAGCGGCTTAATTTTATAGAAGTATTTTCATTCTTCAACTGGTGTTAGCCTTAGCAATAAATATTCTGCATCCTACACCAACACATTCTAGAGGTTTTGCAGATTATTTTTAAAAGGTCTTTATTAACAAAGAATGCTCTTAAACATCAACAGATTCTTGGGGAAATGTTGTAATTTCTCACTATGGCAGCCACTATGCATCACCAAAAAGAGAATGAAAGAGCCTAGATTAACATATGTAATTTTTGTTAATGTATGTGTATGGGTGCATATTTATATATCATTATTATAATTTAAATAATTAAGAACTTAGTGGGGAAATTGTGATGAGATGACTTGTGTACTAGCCAGTCTGTTGTCCATTTGCTAATTGTTGCTGAGTAATTTCAAGGCTTTTGCTGGCTATCTCTTGGTAGGGTTTTTATCTTTTAAAAATAAATCTATTATTTTTTAAAGTTATCTTTTAATTTAGTAACCCTTCAAAAAGAGGGCTATTCTCCCTAAAGAGAATGCATTCTCAGACTATTTCTTATCCTTTAACATACTAGCTGCTAGTTCATTAACAAGGGATATGCAGAGGGAGCAAATTTAGCCTCTGTGCAGAATTTCCCTTTTTATGTGTTATAGGAAGTGCACCCATATTTTTTCCATTGTCTGACCCTCAAAAAGAGGAACAAGGACAGAATGCAGTTTCTTTCATGTAGATGCTGAACTGCATGGTTTCTGAGGGACATTTTAAAGAGTCTGTAGATATTTACACAATTTATTTTATAATAGGGAGCTCTATAATTTTCTGAATAGCTAAAACCCAATTTTCGGCCAGTCTTTCCACCCACATGCATGCGTGTGCTTACAACAATGAAATTGGTTTGTGAGCAGGTACTTAAGTTTAATGTAAGGTGCAATCATATGCATACTTAGAAAAATGTGTGCCTTTGGTTGCTAACCATGTTTGTAGTTCTGCAAACTGACTAACCTAAAGCAAAACTGAACCTTGTTTTTTCCATCCATGCTTCCCTGGCAAAGAATACCAATTGTGCTGATGCTATTTCTTCCTCACAATTCCATTTTCCCCAAACTACTATGTGCTATTGATTCTAAACTAGTAACATTATAGCTTTTTGCATTGAAGCAGTTGAACCTGTTTTGAAACATTCCCTTCCCAGCCTTATCCCTCCAAGTCCTTCTCTTCTAGTTTTCTGCACAGGTTTTGATTCTGAGGCTCTCGGGTGGCTTGGGAAGATGGACATGAGGCTGACACATCTTCTTTGATTGATGCAGAGGAGCACAATGAAAAGCACAAAAAAGCACAGTCCTTTTGAGCAGGGAGTTCTGTACCTGCAAAGGGTCAATTTCTAAAAGAAGTTTCCAAGGTTCAGAGTTGCTAGGAGGAAAACTCCTTTAGCCTGAACTGACCTCAGGTGGGAAGGTTGTGAACAGGAAGACCATGATTGTAAAATTCATTTTAAAACTTGTGTTCATGTGAAACTGTTCAAGTGTGCATGCAATGAGCAGAAATTTGTTTGGAAAGTAACTTGCACCAGCACTCTCATGTCCTCCCATGTCTCCTGCTATTGCAACATTATATCAGAGGCTGTGGCAAATGTTAATGCTACAGATAGATCCAACGCATGCACCCTTTGAAACATCTTTTACTTTTACAGTTCCCACACTATGCATTGATGCATGGCACCTGATTGCATTAAAAACACAGTGGATAAGGCACAGAGCACCTTGGAGGAAAAATGTCAGCACAGAGTAGGCCACATACCAAGGAGCTTCACTGAAGATCCTCTCTGGGTTTGTTTGTAAAGCAGTTACAGCCTGTAGCATCTGTCGTCTCTTATGGTTTAGTGACAGAAGTTGATGTCTCCTGACAGATGATGTGGAGGCCAGGGGGCTGAGGGAGGCAAATGCTGAATGAAGCCACACTGAGTAGCTTCCGCTATTGCCATGTAACCGTTTCATACTGCACAGCCCTCCCACAGTCCCTGATTGTCTGTGGCACAGATGTGTTAATAGCAATATGGGTAGAGCTAAAGATGCTACCATATCATGAACTTTGTGGAGGCATCCGTTTGGGAGGAAGCTGGAGGAAGGGAGGGGAGAAGAGGAGATCTTCTTGTCTAGAGCCTCTCTGTCCCTGCCCTGTCTTTCAGAAACCATTTCAAAACTTGTTTATCTGAAGGAATTAATAGTATTAAAAGATGTACTGCATGAACCAAAGGGGAATAGCTCTGCATATAGCTTCATCACCAAACTCTATCCACAATAGACACAGTCCTCCCTGGAGAATGTCTAAGTGGGAGGAGGGTGCAGATACAGAATGTCATTGGGCCAGTTTGTGCCACAGAACAGTGGTTGTGTTGGGCAAGCCAGCCCAATGGGGTGTTTAACCCACAGTGAGAATGATGGTGGGGCTACAGCATTTGTGGAACATGTGTGGCCATCATTTTCCATATCTAACCCATGTTTGGAGAGTAGGATATGCAAAGTGGTGCCTGTGGGTGTTGTGGCTCATCCTAGTTTAAATAATTCACAAGTCATACCTTGTCATGTGAGCCATGTGTGTAGGGGGGATGGAAAATACATGGAATTTTCTTAAGCTTCTGTCAAGATTGTATGTACTCTGTATGTACAGACTAAACTCTGTCATAGCTATTCTCTGTTTAAACAACTGTAACTGGGCATAGATTTGAATGCCACGATATAACTTTTATTGCATATAAACCTGAGAAGATATTAATACCAACATTCAACTGAGGGAAGGTTTAAATGAAAAGAAACCATCCTTCTGGGAATTCAGTCCTCCATCTGTTCCTAACACTTGAATATCCTAAGTGCATTCTTATTTTTGAGAGAGAAAAGTGGATTCAAATCTGTGCTTATTATGAAAGAAAGCAGTTGCTATGGCTGTATCTAATCTTCAAAAATATTCTGAGGATATTTAGAAAAGTTTTAAATAAAGAATAAAGAATAATAAATAAAGAATAATCAATAAAGAATAAATAAAGATATTCTGATGAGCATTGCTCTAGGTTTTTGAAGAGAGGACAGAATATCAGTCTGATATGACTAATTTCCCTTCATTGACTTTTAATCTTAAATGAATATTGGTCCTTCAGAAAAGTTTCTGTATTGCTGCTTATGTCCATCCCTTCATTTCACCCACCTTGTCCTGTCAGTTTCTTCCCTGTAATTTGCTTCTGTTCCTTTCATTTATTTTCTTCTTGATCCACATTTTCTTATACAGCTTATACATTTTGTCTTGGATATCATGTTTTCTCTGACTGTCCTGATTTCCTTGAACCCAGGGTCCAGTAAAGCCACTGGGTTGGATGTGACCTGTTAATTGCCCTTAGGGCCTATTGATATCAATGTTTAACATTCCTCATTCCTAGGTTAGGTTATATTGAAACCTACAGGACTTAGGTCCAACTATCCTAGACATGTTCCAACTCAGTGGTCCCTCTTGTCCCTGTTTTTTCCTTTTGGGAAAAATAGGAGTGATTCATAACAGAGTCGCCATTTTTTTATGCCCCAGTTACCTCTCAGGTTAAACTTCTGAGCAGGAAATGGATTTATGTTCAGTGTGAACACTAAGGCACAGCATACTGCAGGGGTACAGAACCTTTTCAGTCCAAGGGCCAAATTCCAATCTGGTGAAGGCTTCAAAGACATATTATGAATAAGAGTGGGGCCAAAGATAATGTTGGAATGCCCACAAGAAGCGTGGGTGGTACCAAAATGTGCTACTTACTGATTTAATGCCTACACAGAAGGAAGCTGAACAAAACTGTTCCGTCTACACAGAAGTAAGCATGAGTAGCATGATAATTCACAAGTAAATATGGCAAGTCTCAACATTTCTGTTCAGAAGCACACATGAGAAGCACTAGGGGCAATAACTCACCCACTTCCTTCAAGGTTCTGCTGCTCATCCCTGCAGAGAAAAGCTTATCTTTGTTTAGGGGTTGACAAGAGACCAAAGTTTCTCACTGCTGAGGACTGAGAAAGGGAGCCTTTTTTCAGTGCTCAGCTGGGAAAAGGCTTGTCTCTGATTGACTGTTGAACTGAGATAAGAGGTTTTCTGTGCTAAGGAAGAAGTCAGGAGGTGGAGAAAAAGTTGGTGGCATGGGACATATTTGGCTGAAGATTCCCCATCCCTAATGTAGTGTAGCAACCCAATGCAGTAATGCCCAATGTAAGCAAAAGGCTGTTATGGGTACTTATGATAGTTCTTGTTTTCTTTTGTAGGAAATTGCTTAATTAAAAAAGTAGAAATGGATAAATAAAAAAGAGTTATTCCCTATTGTAAATATTGTTTGCATTATGTGAGAAGGCTGAAGAAACCCTGTACAAAAATTAAAACTCTTTGTTGTTACAGATTGCAGAAGGGATGGCATACATAGAGAGAAAAAACTACATACATCGAGATCTGAGAGCAGCTAATGTTCTTGTCTCCGAGTCTCTGATATGCAAAATTGCTGATTTTGGACTTGCTAGAGTAATTGAAGACAATGAATATACAGCCAGGGAAGGTTTGTTTTCTTTGATTGTTTTAACCAGTATATAATAAGAATAATTCTGTTCATGGTCATTTATTTATATGCTTCTGACAAAATATCCACACGTACAGCCCAATCCCCACTATTAATCCAGGTGTGTATATGGGAGTAAAGGGGATGCTTCTGGCTGCCAAGAAACAGCACCTACTTGATACAGGTGGAATGTGAGAGCAGGGCTGGCCTGAAACATTTTGCTACCTGAGAAAAATGGAAGGACAGTCTCTCTCAGGTTTCACATGTAGAAGCTGACCAGTTCAACACTGGAAAGAGGACAGCATCTGAGGGCAGCAGGCTAACTTAGAGGTACAAGGCAGAGGCAGCATGCCCAGCTCTGTTCTTTGGTATGTCCCTTCAACATCTGCTGCCTTAAATGGCCATGTCTCTCTGACTAAGGAAAGTGACTGGGCTGTGAGAGGGGAGAGATGCATCAGGCCAACAGCTGTTTTGTACAGGCTAACGTTACCACTCTCCGGTTAATCCTTTCTGATTTCTCAACCAACTTCTACTTTAAAAATAGCTTTAAATGGCTGTACAAATTAATTCTTGATTTAAGATGAAAGTGTGGATTATTTCCCTCAGGTGCAAAGTTCCCCATCAAATGGACAGCACCAGAAGCAATTAACTATGGCTCCTTTACTATTAAGTCTGATGTGTGGTCCTTTGGAATTCTTCTGTATGAAATAATTACTTATGGGAAAAACCCATATCCAGGTATGTACACTGTATTAGATACTGCTCTGGTTTTTTAATTTCTCTATTTAGAGGAGAATGGGGGAAGGTGAAAAAGTTAGCTGTGCTCTCCATTTTGAGATTGGATTTCTTTAAACTGCAGACTTCACATCTGGCCAAATTTGGGACTCACCTGTTTCTTCCCCCACCTCCTGCTTTTTCTACCATTTATGATTGCAATCAGGTTGCCAGTTTTGAAATATTTAAAGTAGGGGTCCTCAAACTTTTTTACCAGGGGGCCAGTTGAAAGCTGCCAGTGCTGGGTGTGGGCTGGAAAGGTGGTGCCTGGTCATGCACACAGGCCGGTGAGGGAGCGGACACATGTGCTGAGGCGGGGCGCACGGCGAGGCGAGGCGGGGCACGTGCGGGCATGTGCTGCGAGGAGAGCTTTTTCCCCGAGCGAACAAGCCACTGCCTTCCACATGTGGGGCGAGGTGGCAGCAGCATGCGCAGCGGGTCCAAATGTGCGTGGCAGGCTGGATAAATGGACATGGCGGGCCGGATCCGGCCCCCGGGCTGTAGTTTGAGGAATTATGATTTAAAGGCAGCTGCTCCAGAGACTGTAGCAGAACCTTCTGGATCATAAGCTGGATACCACAGTAAATCTAGGGGAAGACTTCAGTGACTTTGATGGGTCAGGAGGAGAACTCAATGGCTTTTGCTGGTCCTGGCTTTGAGTAGAATACCAAAAGGTGCCCTATCCACTTATGACCACTTAAGGGGGAATTTGGCCTTGCCACTTGGTTTTCTAGAGCCTAGCCTCAAAGCACGCACACCTGTCTCTATGCAAATATTGTATTCCCTTCAGTACTTTTCTTTAAACAAATCAGTCTTATTTATGTAACATAAGAGCCCTACACCAGTGTGTCTAGCCTGTCTTATCCTGAGATCTGAATTCAATTTCAGAGAAGCTCACCAGCATTGAAATCCAGAGTAGGTGGAGCCAAAATCACAATGGGAAAGTGCTGAAATACCAACCTATTCTAGCTTAAAGCAGCTATTACCCATAACTAAATCTTTAAAAAGACAGTTAAACTGTCTAGAATGGGGAAAATGGAAATGACTGAAAATGACCAAATGATATGGGGAAAGGTGGTGGGATTCTCTGGGGAAACAGAATTGAAACCCTAGGTGGGCCAGATTTGGCCCAGTGGCATAAGGATCAGTGCTCCCATTCTATAAGACCAAGGGTTTTCCACTGACAAACTGATTCTAAAAAAGATCCTGAACTGTGCGGAAATGGATAGATTGACCTTATCATTGAAGGAGAAGGAAGATCCTGACTTCTATCAAACTTGGGACTCTTTTTATTATCGGCTAGAGAAACGGGACTTTGCATAGATTTGAATATGTTTTTAAGTTATCATAATGGAAAAAGAAGGGTGTGGGGGCTGACCCAGCAGGCCTGACGTTTTTGATAATTGATGTTTTTAGTTTTTCTTTGTTTTTTAGGATTATAATTTCAAATAAAACTTATTTTAAAAAAACACACATTTAAAGAGGGAAGGGACGCTAATGTGCATAGTTGAATACTGAGAGTAAAGGTTAAACAGCTAGATCACTTTGACATTCATTTGCCACAGCAGATTCCTGCAGGTGATTAGAAACAAAAAGTGGGGGAGCAGGCCTGGCTGGAGTTGTGGAGCTTCTTTCTGTCTAAACATGCACAGGATTGTGTCCTTAATTTTTTGCTAGGTGACCACCTCATAAAATAATACCCACCCTTACTTTTTCCTGATATAACCTTGCATAGGGAAACTAGTAACAATACCAATGCATACTAATAATATATAATATTTGGTGTTCTTATACATCCCTGCTGTGTGACCTGGAGTTTGAGAATTCCATGGATATTTCTTAATCTCTGGCTGAAATGTATGAAATCTTAATGGGGAAATAAGGACAAGAGATGCTGGGGAGCAATTTATTTTCTTGCCTATCCTTTATTTGATTTAAATAAACCAATAGCTCTTTGGCTAAAAAAAGAAAAGAGAACAAGGGCTTTCTGCTACATCCAAACTGGCTTGGAACCAAGAAACAAGTGTTCTGCAGCTAAGGAAGCTCAGAGGATGGAGTAGTGATCTTTGGTTCTGCCCTCTAGTGAAAAATGAAATTGGCCACAGATAAGATTGCTGACCAAATAGGTCCTTCTTTGGAAACTGCAATCTCTTTAGGAAAGTGGGTTGCCTTTCACGAGAATATAGACGAATGCTTTAGTTTTCTGCTAGGGATGTTTGAAGGAATTGGTATAAAAGGATTTCTGTTTGTATTCTTTAAACTAATGTGCAGGTATGTTTATAACTGATTATTTGCTAAAAAATGTTGTAAAACAAAACATTGCCATTGTTTCCTTTGGATTTGTTTCATTACCCGGGCTTTTGAGCAGCCTCTGCAAGCTGTGTGCTGCTGCAGAATCCTTAAAGGCATCTGGAGCTGTCCTTGCTGTGCACAGACTGGTAAAACAGATTGTGAGGGCAGAGTTGCTGTCAGAACAGAATGACGAACTGAATGGTTGCAAATCTGATTGCGGTGCTGGATTCTGGTTTACCCTGATTCCTGTGTTACATTAATTAGGGCTTTTTTATAGAAGTCACCTTGAGGCAGCTTTTAGTGGTGGGAAACAACACTACAGTTAATAATAAATTCAGGGCTTTACAAAGCATAATTCTCCCTTCACCCTGCTCCCAAATTATAAGTGAGTTGTAGGAAAATACAGAGCAGATTTTTACCAAGGCAGATCATGGGTCCATGTAGCTCAGATCATTTATACCAGAGGTGAGGAACTAGTGACCTTCCAGAAGGTGCTGAACTACCTCGTATTATGTTTGACCATTAGCTATGCTGGCTGGGAAGAACTGGAGTCCAAAAAAATCTGGAGGGCCACTGGTTCCCTTCCATTGACCTGTATTGGGAGGCAGCTCCTGTCAGTGCTAGTACAAATGACATCATAAACGAACATTGCTGCAAAGCCATTTGTACTTTCTAGGCAAAGGACACAAGTAACAAGCTGCTACCCAAATTTTGCCAAAACATGCTGTCAACATCAAAAATTGAAACCTCTTTGTCTTTCCCTCACTAGTATGAAATTACACTTTTAGCTATCCTAATGTACACATGTTCAGGTAAAGAAATAGGCTTGGTTGGAGTATTTACCTAAAGAGGATGAAGGGTTTACTTGTTTGTTTCCCCAGTACAGTACAGATATCAAAAGCAGTTACTAACACAAGCACTTCAGCTTAATGACTCTTGTACCTCCACCAGGTCTCTAGAGAAAGCTGCATACATAATACAGCATTCACCAATATGGCTGGAAAAAAAATCATGTTGGGGCAGTTTTGATTTTTCCATAAACTAGGGCTTGGGTGAGCATGGAGGATAAATTAAGTTGTAGCTGAAACAGCAAATTCTCTTTGGAAAAAATTGAGCTAGAACTAGAAAGAAGCTTTTGCACATTTCCTCATGTTTCTCTCTCCCTCTCCCTCCCTCCCTCCCTCCCTCCCTCCCTCTCTCTCTCTCTCTCTCTCTCTCTCTCTCTCTCTCTCTCTCTTTTGGGAACAAGGATTTAGAAATCAATTCAACAGTGCTGGCTCTATTGATCTTTTGGGAGAAGGCAGGCTGTACATTCAAATAAGTACAAGTAGGAAAAGTCTTGCTAATTGGCTAAAATTTAGGAAATTTTATGTCAGTCTGCTGAAAGCTTCTCATGGTATCTGGAACTATTTCAGCCAAGAAGATCGGCTATTTTGCTTGGAAATGTAGTAGTATGTTATATGGAACTAGCTCTTAGATGATTGATTCAAAACTAAATGAGATTATTCATTCTGTGAGCTCTCCTTACTTAGTCTGCATCTTTCATTCTCTTTGTATAAATAGAATAAAGGATCTTAATAACATTTCCTAGTAATAAAAACCTTATTGTTCAAAGAATGAATTTGATATAATGCAGGATATATGAAGCATTAATTTATGGGGGGACATCCTCCCAAATTCAATTCATTTTGCCCTGACATAGCCAAATGAACCAGATTATACAAGTCTTTGCTTGTATTGTTTCAGGTATGAGTAATTCTGAAGTAATGATGGCTCTTCAACGAGGATACCGCATGCCACGTATGGAAAACTGCCCAGTGGAGCTCTATGATATCATGAAAACATGCTGGAAAGATAGTGCAGAAGAGAGACCAACATTTGAATATTTACAGAGTGTTCTTGATGACTTCTACACAGCTACAGAAGGACAATACCAGCAACAGCCATAGTAGGGAAAAGGCAGATTGGCATATATTTCTCAAAAGGACAACATGGTTGAGCGAGTTATTTTAGAGATTAGGATATCTTCATTGCCTGTGATTCCTGATATCAAAGACTGCAACTCAAATGGACAAATGCTCAACATCCTGCTTAAGGATTTAAATTCTTTCAATGATTTCTTGTATTTTGCTTAAACATGTAGATAAGATGAACATGTATAAAGTAAGATACAGCTGCAAATGCAATGAACAGAAACAAAACCTCATGAAGACAATCAGAAGATACAATAAGTGGCCAAGGACAGGATCCCTCACATGATCTGGTTTAGGGCCAGACTAGATGTTACACAGGAGATGCATGAGTGACCTCTGCCCGCTTTGTTTTTACTGAAAAGCTGCTGACAGAAGGGTAGGGAAAATGGAAGCCTGCATCATTTGTTTATCCTTTTACCAGCCTTTTCCTGCCTAACTGCAGGATAAAAGACACAAAAGCCTAGCCATATCTGCTTTCACTGATGGGAAGGAGACCAGCTTGGAGGATCAACAATGCAGTGGTGGAAAGTTTAATCATCCCTTGCCTCCGGCCATCTGCTCACACTGGCAGCCTGGTGCAGCTGCTTTTCATGTAGATGCAGTGTGTGCACACATCTCTTTCACAACATCTAGCTTGGCCTTCAAGCAGTACTTTTCTGTTGCCACTTTGCGAACTGGATTGTATGATGGAGGCTTAAATTTTGAAGGCTGCTGGAGCATCTGTATTAGTGAACCTTTTAGAACTTAATATGGAATTGTGCTGTGGTAACGGTGTTAAACCAGCATCAGGAAAAAAGCATATCCTGCTTTCAGTAGGTAACCATTTTTAAACATAGTGTGATGGTTGTACATCACCCTACTCTAAGCTTACATACCACAATAGGTCATTGAAAGGGCCCAGGGTAAATTCGAAATGCAGTATGTTCATAACTGATGATTTAGGATAAACTTGGTCAAGGCCAAAACCCTTTTAAAAGAAAATTGGTGGTAACAAACTGAAATGCTGAAAGTTTTGGTCAAGCTCAAACTTCACTCTTTAAGGCACGATTTTAAAAGTACTAAATGTGCTGTGGGTATCTAACAGTGCCAGTGATGAGAGTTTGACTTGAAAATAGCCTTAGGCAGCATTTCCTGAATTAACCTTAGATTGTCACAGTTCTCTTTCATGGTTACATATTGAATTACTATTTTGTAAAATGCTACATTTGTTATTACAAATGGCACAATTTACTTAGGATATATAACCAAATTTTTTGTTGTGCATATTATGTAGGAAGGGAACGTGTGATAGAATGAAAATGGATTTGCAAATCAAACTTAAAGATCAATAGGCTTCATACTAAACCAAAAGCTGGATGGGAAAACGTGAGAGCTATTTCACTGTGTGTGCCTTAGCTTTTCTCTGACTAGAGCTATATTGTTTTGCCAAGGTTACTGAGAGCTTTTCTCAGGAAGGTGACTTGAAAAATGCTTATTCAGGATGTGATTACTATAGAAGTATCATGATTTGAACTATGTACAGCCCCACAAACTAATAGCTGTACACACGCCATTCATTTCTGAAGAATCCAGACTGGTGACCAAACAGTCATTGTGTAAATATTTCAATTTTACTGTGATTTTAATAAATCATACTTGAAACTTTGAACCTGATGGATTGCGAGTGTGTTCTAAGTTGATAATATGAAGGTAAAGGATATGTTTCTGCTACAAGTCTAAGTTGGCTTAACCATCCAGGCTGTAGCACTCCATTATTACACAAAACCTTGTATACAGTATATCTTGAAGAATGGCAAATAGATTTTTTCAGCTTTATTCCCATATAATTAGTGGATCAGTTTTAATTGAACTGTAGTAGAACTAATCTAGTAGTAGCCTATGCACAAGCAGGTTATACTAACCATTAGGAACTGGTCTTTTTCTGTTAATACTGACTGAGTTATTACATAGTAGTTGTAGGGAGTTGGGCCAGTCTATTGCTTGATGTAGGCTCTAAAGTGCATGTCAGCAGGTTCTGAAGTGGAGGAGGAAAAGCAGGAGCAAGCAGAGGCTGAACCATTTGAAGCTCCTTCAAGGTTGCTTAGTGAAGTTTCTCACACTGAGCTTGAGAATCATTCTGTTTTGGGAGAGAAGTAAGAGTTTTTGGCACAGGGAAGCATCTGTGGAACCCTTACTGTGAACCAGTAAGGAGGTATCAGGAGAAAAGAGCTACTCAGATGCAGGGGTATTGTCACTCTTCCCATCTAGCTTTTCAACAGCAAGGGTTCCTCTGTAGATGCAGTCAAGAAATTTACTGAAAGGGAGGGATCACAGGGATGATTCCAGTTAGGATACAGTTCTTTACCTGAGGAGTCTCAGCTTTGGAAAAGGTCTACTTAGAGCTAAAATGTGCTGTCAAAAGTAGAGTTACAAAAAGACCTGCATTTCAAAGGACTGTCTTGAGTTTTGGATAAGGACTAACTCTCAACATGGGCCACATACTACTACCACACCTGGTTCTCTGAATAATAACTTTTTTCCCTTGATGTACTCAGATTCCTTCAGTGACTACCACAGAAAACCATCTGCTACACCACCATGCATAGCATTCATAATGATCACAGGCTGGATCAATAATTTTGGCCCTGCAGCTTGCCTTAAAAATGGTATCAAAACACTCTCTAGCAAATTCCTAACACTCCCATTACTCAAGGAACTAATCCTATGCATATTACATAGGATTGTAGAACTTTCTTTTCTGTCTAAACATGCATAGGATCACCCCGTAAGTCAAATTCTAGCATTAGCCTTGGCAAACATTCAGGTAATCTAAAGTATTACAGCTAGAGACAGAAATTCCTGAAATCTCATTTGTGTGCACTCTTGCATTTCTTTTAATGGTTTTAATTTATACAATGTAACTTGGAAGAATTAACAAAGCTAGGCAGCTTCAGCTATAGTTTGACTTTCAGCAAGTACTTTACATGTGATTTAATGTGTAAGAAGGCCGGAAAAGTAAAATTATCATTGCAACTGAGTATGGGCAATAAGCATAGAGTTATGTGCTAGAAATGTTTTGCCTACAAATATAGCATGAAAGTAAAATGTTACAGCTTTTTCAACATATACTTAAAGATTTGTCATGACCTTACTTAAGTCTCTCTCTTTCTCTCCCTGGGTCTTTCATTCATTTGCTGCCACTTATGCATTGGAAAAAATTTATTTGCAAACATATAAAATGGTTGTTTTGTACATTGTCATCAATTCTTTCACAGAGAAAGCAATTCAACCACAAAATTAAAACTTTCTACACATCCTAGCAAATCATGATGATCAGAGAACTTTAAAATCTGAATAGTTTACCTGCATTCACAAAATAGTGAAAAGTTTTAAAATCTTAACACTACAGAATAGAATCAGGACATCGCTGCAAACTAACTCCCCATGACCCAAAGAACCTCTGGCCATGCTACTCTGCAGGGCAGACAAGCACACAAAAATCAAATAATTGACAGTTCATTGTTTAGCCTTATAATTTGTAATAGAGATAAATCCCCATTTAATGCCTTGACCAATTCTGTCGCTGCATCCAAGTTATTCTTTCATTTTATGTAGCATTGATGTCAGTTTACAGGAAGTAATATGAGTTCCCTCAGGTTTTACTGGGGCTTTCCTACAGGGTGTTTTAGAGACATCTCCTACTGTATATTTTATATTTGCAAAAAAGCACTTCTTAGATTTCTGATGCTTAAGCTCTTCCATGCTTCGGAGCCTTTTGCTTTCATCTAGTTTTTCCTGAAGAAGAGAGACTGTGGCTTCAAGCTCATGGCCACGTTTAACACAGTTTTGAAGATTCCTAACTTCTTCTTCCTAGGAAAAGTGAGATGCATTAGAAGTAGTCATGCATTTACTGAGATTTTAAAAATAATTTTTGTTAGCCTCATTGGAATCTTAGCATCCTAATGGAATAATTAGAATTTGTCATACATGTCATAATCTCACCATTATGATAGCGCCTAATGCTGTATCTTTCTACTTTTCACACTTCAGTAATTTCCAGTATATTTGCTATATTATGAAACAAGTATAGTGAACTATTTTGAAACCTGTGTTTACCTTATATTCTAATCAAGAACATGAAATTAGACCAAGAGTGCAGAAGTGACTATTTAGACCAATTGAATAAGTTAAATATGTAATAAATTTCAGGTCACACATGAGGCTAGTATCAACAGATGCTAATACAGATTTAGTAAGCATGTCACCAACCTTAAGCATTATTTCCTGCTTCAATCTATTATTCTCTTCAACAGTTTTTTTGCAAATTTCATTGGCATTGTGCAGCATTTCATTTAATTTCTGTATTTTCAACTTCAATAATTTTAACAACTGCAAAAAAATCACTGTTACCATGTTTAGAAGCATTAAAGAATAATCTTACTGTAGCAGCTGTTAATCAAATCTGAAACCCAACACACTTTAGTTTTCTCAAAAGGATTTAAGATGATGGCTTGTGGATAAACTAGTAGACGCAATGCCTGACCTAAAAGTCAGCAGCTCTCCTTCATTCTGCTAAAATGCTCACTTCACCTCTATCCTGAATTCAGATGGAGGAGCTTTGTAAAAAGGTATCACCCCATTACCCCAGAATTGTCTCCAGGAGAATATGAGTTTCTTATCCTTTCTTCCCTTCCCAAAGTGGTCCTTTCAGGGTGGATAGGTGCAGGTTCTTGCCCTCACCAGAACATGCTCTTTCAGCATGTTCTCCACCACTCCTGGAATGGAAGGCATCTATTTTCTCATACAAGAGACAGTAAATGGGTATATTTCATATGAAGCACTTCTAGTAAACCAATTTGGTCTTCAATTTAGTTAGCATGGGTTAAATTCAGAGTTCCATGAACAGAATTCTGCTCATGCAATGGAGTATTCAACCCTCCTTTCTCCCCTCCTGAAATTTTCCCCACTGGGACACTGTGAGAAGTGGCATAGGAATCTTCAGTGGGAAGGAGGAGATGACCAAAACAAAACAATCATCTCTCCACTTTGCAGAGCTTCCACTAGAAGCTAGATCTCCCAACCCCCTTCCTAATGCAAAAAGAACTTCGTAACCCAGGCTAATCATCTGGCAATATAACATGTATCAAAAGCTTAATAGAATAGCTCAAAATAAAGGGCATTTATGCTCCATTTTTATCCCAACTAATATTTTTACAATGAACTAAAGAGATACCTCATCTTTTTCTTCACACAGTCTCTTCAATGATTCTAATGTTCTTGGCATCATCTCACAATTAATATCTGTGTGCAACAAAAAATATTTGAACAATATTTCAGAGAACATTTATATTTAGGAACAATGTATTAGTTTCTTACCTGGATTAACTTTTCCTTCTGTAGAGTCTGCCTTTGTACATTCTAAATCTGAGGCATTTTGTTCTCCAAGTTTTAGTTTCAACTGCTGTATTTTCATCTCTCTGTCCTGAATAATAAGATATGCTATAATAGGTTCTGTGTTTATAAAATGATACTTACTGTATTGAAGGGAATTTTTTAAATTATTGAAGTAGGTTTAGTTTAACTTATCTATTCTTTTCTTCTGTCCCTTTCCAACTCTGCTTAGGCATTAAGGCAATTTGATGGCTACTTATTTGCCTTTGCGTCACATGTCTGTTCGGTCTAGGAATTATTTGCATTATTTTAAAGAATGTCATATTAAATTTATTGCCAGTTTTTGTGATAGTAATAATAACTAGCAACAGTAATGATAGTAGCAGTAGTAGCTGTAAATAGTAAATAATAGTAATAGTGACAGTAATGATAGTAACTGCAATCCTCTCTGTACCTAGTGCTTTATAAGAGATAGTACCCTGTTACAAGCAAACTTACAATCTAAAAGTAGACACAGGACATGTCTAGAGAGGCAAGTCCATGGAGGAAATTGAAGTTAAAGGCAAATCACTATATTTTTCATGTATACCTGCTGAATGCAACACTTTGGTGCACTCTGAGGTGACATTTTTATTGCGCAGCCCTTTCAAAATGCATGGATGCACCCAGAGTAACTAAGATAACTATCAAAACATACCACTTTCCAGATGTTCCATTTACTAGCCTTATCAGTTAATAATATTCCTGGAGATGGCTGTAAATGAATGCCAGTAGTCATAATAGCAACTTTCTAAAAGACATACCTCAACCTTTGCTTGTTCAGCTGTGAACTCTTCTATTGGAACATAGTGCTCTTCAATTTGCTCCATTGCACACATATATGCATGCTTCTTTATGGCTTCTTTGTACATTTCAAATTTACTTTCCAGTTTTTCTTCATAATTTTCTTTCAGGTCTTCCAAGCGTTTACTGGATAGCCAAAACAGAAAACACTTCTAGATGATAATGATTGTTCTTTACCTTGCACGACTGGCTGCATCTGGATAATCAAGATCTCCATGAGCATATGTATGAGTTTCAGGCAGCCACAGGCAGGTGCTTTGTTCCTCCTTTGTGCAAGCAAGTAAACAGGCAGGAACCACAGTTACTTATTCTTTCCTCTTATTGGTTATTGCTTGCAAAGAAGCCAGGATACAGAACCAACTTTAAATTATGGCTTCATATTCTAGTTTGTTTGGAAGCCATTAACTATATTTTCATGCTTCGGATGTAAGAGTAACTGCAGTTCCTGGCTCATTTCACCAGTTTCATAAAGTTAGGATCAAAGTGGCTACACATGAGTGCCTGACATTCATGCAAGCCATGAATGCAGCCATAGGATGGGAACCATGGTTTCTAAATCTGTACATTAGGGCCAAATCATCCTTACAGAAGAGGCTGTGTACAGAAGCCTTGAAAAAGCGAAATCAGATTCCTTTTTTCCCTTTTTAAAAAAATGAGATTCCATAATAAAAGCAATCAAGAACATTTTGTACCTTAAAAAGATGTAACTGCTGGAAATCAGTCATGGGTAAAACAATTGAACCCAGAATACCATGCACATTTACTCATAAGTAAAGTTCATTGATGGCATTGAGTATTATTTCTGAGTAAACAGAGTATCTGAAAGCATGGCTTAGTTTTGTGGTCAGCAACCAACTTGAAAATGTAAGTGCCATGTACTTTGGTTAAGATTAAGCCCACATTTTGAGGATTATATTCTGTCATTATAAAACTGGCTTTGCTTTGCTGATTGATAGTTGGGCATAATTTGAAATAAGATTGAGAAAGAATGTTTCTTATCTTGCAGTTCCCATTACTGTAGCAAAAGTACATTCAGCTCAGCTAAGGGACTTGAACAAGATATTCTGGAGATTTCACTAAAAGTTTATTCAAGCAAATACTTTAAAAGCTATAATATGATGTTGAAAACCGTTATTCAGTTTTCCACCAACTGCTTTGAAATAGTCTGGGATACTACACAAAATAAAGATCAAGTCAAACAAATGACCTATCCAAGATCCAGTATTGTGCAAATCCATAATAAGATACCTTATTCTAGATCTGATGGTTTGGTTAAGGCCTTACCTCCAAGCTTCTTCTGTTTCCATCAGTTGCTGAAACATTGCCTCAGCCATCTCCTTGCGTATCTGCACCTCCAGCAGTAGTTTGCCTTGTCTCTCTGCAATCAGCTTGTCCTTTAGCATCTCTGTAGTTTTCAAGAGATCCTACAGTATTCATAAGGAGCCAAATGAAGGACAACATGGAGACAAGGATTTGAAGCCAACAGTGGTACATGAACATTTATTTGCCATTCATCAGCTCAAGAATGCAGCATCTCAAACTTGGCGGGCAAACCCTGAGCCTCCTTGGTTTCCTCCCCTTGATGGCCATTTCCCCCAACCTTCAATCAAGGTACTTTTCTTGCTTTTGAACAGGTTCCCCACTCCCACTGTAAAGGGTTGAAATGGCTCTCCTAAGGTTTAGTTACTGGCAGTAAGAACTTGAAAATTAATTACCGTATTTTTTGCTCTATAAAACGCACTCCCCCCCCCCCAAAAGTAAGGGGAAATGTCTGTGTATCTTATAGAGCGAATATATGTGTGCAGTAAGTCTGTCAGATGTGCAGCCCATGGGGAAGTGATGGGGAATGTGCCTGTGATTATGTGCCCATTTGATTCAGAATATTTTTTTTCTTGTTTTCCTCCTCTAAAAACTAGGTGCGTCTTATAGTCAGGTGTGTCTTATAGAGCGAAAAATATGGCATACGAGAATTTTGGTCCCTTTTGCCTTCAGCCACCTTCCACTGTAAATGCGCTACATTCTCCAAGAATGTCTGGGAACAACTGAGGATTCCTTTGTTCCTTAAAGCCTAAGGAAGAAGATAGTAATGCCATCCGAAACCAACTGACCAACACACTTGAGAAGAACACTGCAGGGTACACACACTGGTGGGACCTTCTCTATCAGCACTTGTAAGTGATTAGGGAACCTTATGTGCAATTCTTATCTCAGTTAGGAAAGGTAACATCTATGGTTGTCTTTCTATACCTAACATCTAACCACATCTATGGTTCCAAGGGATGCATTCAGCCTTGAACTGAGTATTGGTACTGGTATTGGTTCAGCAATACACTTTAGCCCACAGAGGACAGAGGTGCTTCCGTTTTATGCCCCTGTCTTTATGACTAAGAGATGTTTTCAGAAATCAGATACTTACCTGGGAGTCAGTCCCAGTGAATACAGTGGGACTTTTTTTCTGCATAAGCATGAAGAAAATCAACTAAGGTTTAAATTACCTCATGACTCATAATTGTAATATCTATTTCCTCTTCTTCAGAAGAACAAGAGATGTCAATATTCTCAGGAACTTGCTCAGCAGACATGTCATTGAAGTGCACTATAGCCTTATTCTCCTTCCCAGCATATTTTGTGGGGAAATAATCAAAGATTTTGTGATGAAATGTTTGAATAACCTGCAGGGATAAGAGAGCAAGAATGAATCAGTGATTTAAAAGTAAATAGACAATTTTCCGTATGCTTCTATGTTTAAGTGTGTGTGTGTGTGTGTGTGTCTATTTGGTTCTTTGCAGTTGTGTAGGTGCATGCTTACACCTGCCTGAAATATGGAGAGTTTCCTGGCCTGAGCTAAGTGCCTGCTGTCACAGTACAGTAGGCAGTATCCATGGGCGTTGAACAAGCAAGGCTGCATATATTAGGCTGCTGTGCATAATGCTTGACAGTTATCAATTAATGAGCTGTACAATTGAAAGCAAAGGAAAAATGAGTCTAATGCTCCACTTTGGGGTTTGATTTTCTAGTATTGCCCCAACTGTTCTTCATTCTCCCCACCTTTTCCTGAATTTGTAGAAACTTCAAAAGTGGGGTCTACTTCTCATGTCCTTTTGCAAGCACTTACTTTTGACAACTGTTAAAAAGAAAGGAATCTTTTCTTTTAAAAATGGTGTCAAGCAGATTTGAGAATTTTTGTGGGGGAGAGGATAGGGAAATATGAAGCCATGACTGGATACATATCTGTGATCCTAGATGGATGGATGGATAGGGTAAGGAGCCAGTGAAAGTCACTCCAAAGTGCCACTTGTGCATTGGTAGCACAGCTGTCACTGGCAGTGGCAAAGGCTCTGGAAAAAGAAGTCAGCAAAAATGGTGTCAGGACTGGATCAAACAGGATGAAACAAGAACCTTGGGGTACTTGCTGGAGGACTGGGGTGGGGGAAGGGAGAGAAGAACAACTCACGCTATGACCAGCTATCTGTCAGGCACATCATTCTGTGAACAACCCGCATTGCATAGCTTATTTGCAAGGTGGGTTGTTATTCTTTAATATTCTTTTTAAAATGTCTGTACTGCCCAGTGGCAGAAGGGGCAGCTGCTATTCACAACTGCTAATTCACAGTTCAGTCAATTCTTATGCCAAAGCGAAGTGTATATTTCAAGTGACTCAGATATACAAGGAATTCTTATAAATTAATCATGTTTCATGTTTTACTTGTGTACACAAATGTATCTTTTATCAAATGCTACAGTTTCATCATAAGAGTAAATCCAAACGTATACACAACTAATTTGGGCAAGGAAAGTGAATAACCCAGATATACCTATAAGATGTAAAATCTAGGCATGCTTCCAGCTGCTCAGCAGCTTAGCTTAGCCAGGAAGGGTTTGGATAAAAAGTCATTTTGTCCCAGACATATGTTGCCTGTGACAAAGAGAGCAGCAGAAAACAACATTTATGCTTGTCAAGAACTCAAAATCTTACTTGTTTTGCTACAGCAGAAAATTTCATAACGTGCAGCGTTTCTTCATATGTGGAAGCACATTGATTAACATTGACAATCATGCAAGCTTTGCCTTTACCACAGAAGAATGGTTGAAATAAGCGGGTCAGTTTACTCTCTCTGAAGGGAATATATGTTGGCCTTAATCTTGGAGAGAAATTGTTTGAACAGTAAATCAGTTAATTTGTAGAAGCAAGCATGACTCAGAGTTGTACTACTGCTATTTGTAGCACATAATACTCAAAGAAGATAAGAAAATGACATAATACAGTTGTTTTCAGATTCCGCTAAGGATGCAGTCCATTGAATGTTTGGCCAGAATAAGTCCTATGACTCAGCAGGCTGGGAATTACGGAGTTTCTGTACATCTAAACATACACAGGATTTCATTCTTCACTAAAATAACTTCTGTTTATGCTTACAAGCCATAAAGTGGGAACTGAGAGGTTCCAATCCAGATATCTTACAGTCTGTTTTAGCCAGAAAACAAGAGTGCAGGGGTGTGGGGGGGGGGGTGAAGCTGACAAAGCATGACTAAAAAAAGAGAGAGAGCGAGCCCCTGCTTAAACTGATATCTAAAAAAGAACTAGAAGGCTGCTCAATAACTCCAAAGTTAAAATTGCAAGGAAATATGAAAGTAAAATTTTTTGCTAGTAAAAATTCTGTACAAGTTGCCCAGAATTATTAGGTAATATTTCAACCAGGATAGCTGAAGTTATGTTCTCTTAAGAGTTGAAAATCACTGTCCAAATTTTGTAATGCCGTGCTCATCAGATTTTGAGGCAATGATACCCTACAGAGAAATGGCCTGGAGACAGATATACTGTTAGGTACATGTAACATTAGCTGTATTAACACTTCTTTCTGGTACTGTCCACTAACCAGAGTGGCAGAAAAGGCTTAATGCCACAAACCATATGAAACTGACTTCTTTGCTTAAGCTGTGCTTTTATTTTTATTTTTTCCTCCCATTTCCCCTGTCTGACTTATGGCAGCCCTATGAATGAAACACTTTCAAAATGTCTTCTCCATGACATCTCTGCTTAGCTGTTTTAAAATCAATGCTGTGGGTTCCTTTATGGAGTCAATGCATCTCTCATTTGTTCTTCCTTTTCTTCTTCTGTCTTCCACTTTCCCTAGCATGATTGTCTTCTCCAGGGACTCTTACTTTCTCATGATGTGCCCCAAGTATGGCAGCCTCACAGTTTTGCCTTTTTACTTGTAGGAAAAGCTCTGGCTTGATTTGATGTAGGACCTACTGGTTTGTCTTTCTGTCAAGTCCAGGGTATTTGCAAAACTCTCCTCCCACACCATGTCCCAAATGCATCCATTTTCTTCTTATCAGCTGTCTTCACTGTTCAGCTTTACATTCAGACAAAGGAACAGGAACACAATAGTGTGGCTGATCCTGGCCTTGGTCTCCAGTGAAATGTCTATACACTTGATGATCATTTATAATTCTTTCATTACTACCCTTCCAAATCTTAGCCTTTTTCGAATATATGACTGAGCTGAGGTATACTATATTGTTTCAGTTTCAAATTCTTCATTTTTGACAGTGAAGTTCTGCAATTCTTCAGTAGCTGCAATTTTTGTTTTCTTGCTATTCAGCTGCAGTCCCACTTTTGCATGTTCTTTTGCTTTCATCAGGAGCCAATTCAATTCATTGCTGCTCTCTGCAAGATGGTATTGTCTCCATATCTTGCATTAGTGATGTGTTCTTCATCAATTTTCAGTTGTTTCTCTGATTCTAATTCAGCTTTCCCTATAACATGTTCTGTGCCTAGGTTGAATACATAGAGAGATAAAATAGTTGTCTGACACCTTTACCTATATGAAACTATTCTGTTTCTTCATATTCTGTCCTTACAGTAGCTTCGTGCCCACTATACAGGTTACGCATTAGAACAATCACGTATTGAAGCACCCCCATTTCTTTCAGGACCTGCCACAGCTTCTTGTGATCCATACAGTCAAAGGCTTTGCTGAAGTCTATAAAGTAAAAACCGATCTTTTTCTGAAATTCTTTGGTGGGGTTCAATAGCCAACATATATTTATCTAATGATCTCAAGTCTCTTCCATTTTGGAATCCAGCTCAAAGATTTGCTCCATTTAGGACAATATTCTTTGTTGCAACACTGAACATCATTTTGTCCGAGTAGGAAATGAGTGCAGTAGTCCTGTGGTTGCTACACTCCTTTGCTTCTATTTTCCTGAGGACTGGAACGTATATTGAACACTTCCAATCTGTGGGCCCTTGCTTTGTTTTCCCTATGTCCTGGCATATTCCTGTTAGAAATTGGACTGAGTCAGTCTCTGCAGCATGGAATAGTTCTATTGGAATCAAATCTAATCTGGGAGCATTATTACTTGCAAACACTTTTACAATAATGTGTTTGTTTACATCATCATACCTGCTTATAAATATCTCTATATAAAACAAATTACAAACACACCATCACTTTCTAGTGCTGATAACCAAGGGAACTAGACCCTGCATCATTCCTGGACTTCTTGCTGCTTGTGAAAAAGGGAAATGTGATAACAATATTTTTGACTGAAGCACTTTGGTAGAATGTGTTTCAATATTTAGTTTTGTCACTTACTTTGGGTTTTGATTCTGTTTCAGAGCTGCAATGCATTTTCCAAGAATAAGAAGGGAATTATTAATATTGCCTGCTTCTTTAAGCCTATCTCCAAAGGTCTGGGCTTTACGGCATCGTTCTGATCCAGCCAGGTCACACAGAGAGAGTCTGCCATAATTAATACATATGACTGATTTTTATTTTACTTTTAGATAAATTACAACTAATATTCATTGTTTTTATAAACTTATAAACACATCTAAAATATACCTTCAGAACAGCCACTTTCACTCTGCTGGAAAAACATACTGCAATCATTAAAAAACTCAACCAAGGCTTCATTGTGATTAGCATAGCCCTATTAAAATAAGTGGAACTTTACTTGTGAATAAATGATAGGGTACCTTCTAGACATGGCCTTAATCATGTAATTTTTCTGCCTCCATCCTGGTATTTTATAGAGATCCAGTCACCTTCCATTTCTAACACTCCTATATTTTCCTACTGGATTTTACCTTTTTCCATTCCACAAACAGCAACAACAATTCAAAAGAAAGAAAGAAAGAAAGAAAGAAAGAAAGAAAGAAAGAAAGAAAGGGGGGAAACAGAATAGCTGCATGCCTTTTGATTTATAATCTGTATGGATTATAAATACAGATTTTTAATTTATAAACTAGGCTTCATTGATTTCAGTAGGTTTACTCCAAGTATGACTAATTCTGCATCCAACCCAGTATTTTCACCTCATCTCTCTCTCCAAGGACCCTCATAATGTCTATGAGTTAAATCAAGTTATCATAAGACTCATATTTTTTCTGGTTCTACCACCTGGGATGTCTGAAACTGAGCCTCAGACTTCCTGTATATGCCCAGCATATGCTCTACCACTGAGCATTTTTCAGCAGCCATGCTAAGTGAAACATAAAGATGGACTTTGATGAGCGAAAAGAGGTTAACATGAGGGTTGAAATCCACTATGAAGAGTAAGACACATCCAAAGATTACAGCACAGATGCACAGATCTAATATTGTTGTACAAGTGTGCTCCGGTATGTAATATCTTAAGGAAGGAGACAACTTCAAACAAGAATTTACATACTAAAAAATTAAATGTGTGCAAAATCAATGCAGCACTGGTCTAGGCATTCATCTAAGCAGAGTTTCAAGAAAACAGTTTGTCCGGGGTTGTTGTTGTCCCAGTCCAACCGTCTGACCTCTACATCGCTTTATTCTATTATATACTTGGTGAGAAGGCACTCACTCAGACACTCCAAGAATTTGTGGCACATCTTCATCACTCAAGCTGAGCAGTTGGATAGAAAATATGCTGTGGCTGGAGGAAAACAGACACAAACTTTATTTTTATCAAGTTGTGATTTCATATTATGTCTTGTTCTACATTTTGATATTCTGCTGATTGACTGATGCAACTGTTAACAAAGTATGCATTTGAGACTAGATCTGTATTAAAAAACCCTCACCATATTCTTCATATGCCATTCTTCAAGGTGCATAAATGTACAAAGATGGAAGAATACATCAGAAGTTAGACATGCCTGGGTACTGCCCAATTCTGTTGGAAAAGAGTGCAATCCTATGCATGTCTACTCAGAAATCCCATTTGATTCAGAAACACTTATTTCCTAGTAAATGTACATAGTGTTCCTGGCCCACTGAATTAAGTGTAAGCTATTGCTACACTCTTCATCTTGGGTAGCACTAAATGTAGAATTTGTGTTACCCTACAGCTTCAAGGGAAGCCTTTTCTCCTCTCACTACATTGCTTAATGTCCAGCCTGATGAAGAATTGTGGGGAACTTGAATATTTAATCGCTATTTTGTGATATTTTAGTTGGTCGTAGTCACAGTATTGTTCAATTGTGAATTTTTATTTTATATATTTCTTAGCTTCCTTTGCGAATTGTGAATGATGGACTTCCTGAAGTGCCTTACAACCCCCATCTCCTTAAATTCAACATAAAATTATAAAGAGCACCATACAATGTAAACCATTTAAAAATAAGGTAAACTAAAACACAATAATTTAATAGTAGCAAATATCAGAAAAAAGTTTAAATCAAAATCCAGAGACATCAGATAGAAGCCTTCTTAAAAGCTGCCACATATGAGCCAGCTATTTGAGAGGGAATCCCACAAGGGAGGGGCTGTGGGACTGAAATAGGATATATGGTTGGCTCATACATCATGAAGCAGCACAGGCTGGTTCATATAGGTGAAGATGGTCCTTCAAACCTGGCCCTATGCCATTTAGGACATCAGTGCCTAACACCAGCACTCCAGATTGGTCTCAAACACACCAGCCACCAGAGTATCATCATCAAATCAGGAAATGAGCAGCCACATTCCATCCTAGCTAAAGGACTACTGCACTGAGAAGCTTATACTGAATGCCCAGTTATCCGGACTGGGGCTAAGCAGCATGATTAGCCTTAAGGAAGAAGGGCATTATTAGAGGCAACAAACCTTCTACTAGATTGCTGATTCATCCTAGTACACGCCAAGCTTCTGTTCTTATTTCCTATTTTAAGTATTTTACAAGCCTCATCGGAGCTGTTTATGTTGATCCACTTTAAGTCTGGGGAAAGAAAATAATTTATTAAGATTAATACGAGCAAATATCAGAATCCTATTTAGTCATACAGGAAATATAACTAAGTCACAGCACAATCATATACTTCTGAGTTGACAGGCAAGCCTACTGAATTCCAAAGGCACCAACTTCTCAGCCTTATGGACAAGAAATTAATCTCACAGATGGAGAAACTTAATATGCTGAGGGATGCAACTCACTCAATTATGTAAAAAGGAAATCAAGGTGACACTTTTTGAAGTGGCACCAATATAGGAAAAGGTGATTGAGTTCCTTGAAACAGTCTAAACTTGATCAAATCCTATGCAAAGGCTTCTGTTCGCTGTATGTTTGGAAATGTATTTACTTTCAGCATTTTGACCTCATCTTCAAATATAAAGGCTTTATATGTTCTAATTGTGCTGCTAGTCATTTGTGATTTGTGTGTAAGTGTGTGTGTTTTGTTTTTAGAAAAAAGTGTATAAGGGTGCAATCCTAAGGGTGTGATTTCTGTTTAGACAGAAAAAAAATCTTACAGTAGTCAACATGGCTGTTTGGAGCAGGCTCAGAGTTGTAGGAACTTTTTTCTATCCAAATTTTCTCACACATATAAATAAATACATAAGCAGGCATGTGGTTAAACACAGCAGAGAGTAATGGTCATTTTCCACAAGAGGAAAAACATTCAAGTTATAAGTTTGACCTCTTTTTTTTATTAGCAAGGATATTTCCAGAATGTTTTTGGTTGGTGTTTTCTATTTATAAATCATATCATAATATGAACTTCTATTTTATACATATATATTTGAAAATTGCCTTGAATTGCATATTCTAGAAAAGTTGGCTGTACGTTCTGTAAATAAATGGCAGAAACATGGCTGTTGAAGATGTAAACAATCCAAGAAACAGTACAACGAAGCCGAACTCAAATGGTGGAGTTCCATGTGTCTGTGTGTCACATACAACTTCAGAAAAAAGAAAGTTAGTGACACCTGAAACTCAAATCTACTACTCAGAAGGATTTGCTTGGCATGGAGAGGGAGGGGAAGAAGAATTCCCACTTAGACAGCATTGGACACCTAATTACCACTGTTATTTACGATATCTTTCATAGTAGAGCAGTATTGAAATGATAAGATGGAACATTCCCATTTTTAGGAAAGGATTGTAAAATACTTGTTTTTAAAAATTGTCCAGTAAGTCTCCAGAACAGCTATTCCTACCATTTAATAAATCTACTATTATAAGTTATGATGATGGTGTAGTGATGGCCACCAGTTTGGATGCCTTTAAAAGCAGATTGATCAGATTCATGGAGGAGAATGCTACTGGTCCTAATGGCTATCTTCTACCTCCACTCTCATAACTGGTATGTCTCTGTAAACCAGCTGCTGAGGACATCAGCAGGAAGGTACCTTTGCCTGCTTGTGGGCAGCTGGTTGGTCAGTATTTGAACAGAACACTGGACTAGATGGATTCTTGGTCTGACCCAGAATAGCTCTGCTTATGCTTTTATGTGCCCATTATACATACATTTCAAGTATGACCCCTAATCAGAAGAGCTAAGTGTTACCTGGGGTACTTCCAGACAGAAGACTCCCAAAATTGCTAGTCAGGATGCACTGTGCTGCTCCTATTCACAGTCTTCTTTTTTAAAGGATTTCCCACAGAAAAGATGAAAAAAAGATGGAAGAAATTGTGGGAAAACATGGGAATACTAGAAGGGGTAGATGTCATATCTAGACCCTCTAAATCAGGGGTCTCAAACTCGCGGCCCACGGGCCAATTGCCGGGACGGGCGGGGCACGGGGGAGGGGCCCTGCGGCCTTCAAAGCACCGGCGGCGCCCGGACCGGCCGTGGGATGAGCGGCCCAGCACCACCGCGGTGGTGGAATACTTGATGCGGCCCAGCCTCACCCAGACTCTACTTCCAGCGGCCCCCAGGTAAGTTGAGTTCGAGACCCCTGATGTATGTACATCCTGTATTTCTGAATAAACTGTAAATGTTATTTTGGTTGTACAGCCTCAGTGAACTCTCAAAGGGTGTTTTTTCACTTCTGCCAGTCATCTGTCAGAATAATCCTGTGAACAGTTCTCTGAACCATGCCACTGAACCAGAACCAAAGCTGCAGTGTTACCTTTAATATAGGAGTTTCCTGCTTGATCTTCACAGATCCTTAAGACTCTGCGCTTCTGATTTTTCAGTGCTGGTAATAGGTCCAGTAAGTCATAGATGTATTCATTGTAGATTTCAAAGAATGAAACCCATACAGATGCTAGAGTTCTCTGGCACTTGCTAAACACCCCAGAATCAGCAAGCTCAGATTGTTCATCTACAAGCCAAAGTTAAATGGATATGAAAATCATTCAGACACTAGTTATTTATAAAATTTAAACAAAGGAAAACAATGCTTATTCAACAGTTTTGTAATATTTTGTTCATACTTAAGTATATTTCACTGCTGTTTAAATTAGCATTTTAAAACACTATTACATTTTAGTGGCTTCATTCAAAAGTGTTTGATGGAACACACATATTGCCACATTAATCTGTCCCTATTTCTTTCAGACATTAATGTTACATTTAATTGATATGACTACTGGTAAAAGAAATAGCTATAATTTTGTGCTAAAGAAAAAGAAAAAAAAGACACACAACACTATGAATATTAATCACTTACTTAATTGATCAAAATCAGGATTTGGTGAGTTGGAGCTACTAGAAGTTGGACTGGATACACCTAGAGATATGATATGTTTCCAAGAATTTTCTGTCTCCTTGATAATAAAAAATGTCAGGAT
This sequence comes from Varanus komodoensis, assembly GCF_004798865.1. Classification (NCBI taxonomy): domain Eukaryota; kingdom Metazoa; phylum Chordata; class Lepidosauria; order Squamata; family Varanidae; genus Varanus; species Varanus komodoensis. Next base: position 16,835,386 of record NW_025335438.1, on the reverse strand, counting down.
TAAAGCCATTCTAATACTTCCATAATATCCATATATAGAAGGAATTGCAAGACATCCTACTAAACCTAAGTAACACCTCCACACTGTGTTTAAAAAGGCATCATCATCATCATCATCATCTTCATCCCCTACTATAGGAGCATGACTAACTTCAAACAATCACACAGCACTCCTTGAAGCCAATCACCTAGATAATAAAAGCAAGGATAGTTGGTCCTCCAGATATGATTGGACTGAAATTCTCATGGACCCTCACCATTGCCCTTGCTGGTAGTGCTGATGGTAAAGCCATCATCATCTTGATGGTCACACATTTCCCATTCCTGAATTAACTATCAGGCCTATCAGAATTAGCAAAATACTAGACTGCGAACCTGTGGTTCATGTCTAATTCACCTTTTAGTCAAGATCAATTTGAAATTTACAGGAAAATGCATCAACCAAAAGTATGCAAAACTAATAACAGACTTCGAAGCTACTTAAGACCTAAAACATCCTTCCTTAACCAGGAACCCTGGCTGGGAATGGTGACTGTTGCAGTCCAGCTCATCTGGCTGGGGAAGAGATGGAGTTTTAAAAACTTAGAATATAAAAATGTTTTATTTAAATAGTAGACTCACATGTCATATTACAAATTACTTTTTAAAGAGTCCTTGAATTCAGAATTGGACCCAAAATATTATGGAGAAGGCACCAAATGTCTACATTTAACTGATAACTTATGTGTTGCATTATTGAAAAGTCTAAAGGTTAGTTTTGCAATGAGCAACACAATTCAGCATCAAGGAACTACTACTTCATAAATACATAACACAAAAGGACAAGTGTCAGCTGTAGTAACACAGTGAATGCAATTCTGCACAATATTCCAGTTTTCTGTGAATACTTGATCCTCACTGAAAAAAGTGTTAAAGCCTCTCCCTCTTGGTATTTCTAAGGAAATCTTTAAATCATCTATTATCTAGGTAGCTTAGAACAAATGTTTTCCACATGGAATGATCTTTGTGCAAGCTTGAGAGCTTTTATGATCTTATACAGTGCAATCATGCCATGATAAGTGCTCACATGTTTTGAGTTGTTCCTAGAAAGCATTTCAGTCACGTGATATATAGAAGCACCATGAATATTGTAGATGGAACTCTATGTCACTTCTGGTTAAAGCAAAGAGGGTGAGAACAGCAAACCAGTGACCCCAATCCAAGATTATACAAGTGAGTTTCTGCTCACGCAGCAGGCACTTCCTGACACCCCATAATATGCTGTGGTGGGTATGCAGGGAGGACTGGAGGAGTAACCTGACTTAATAGCAGTGCCTGTTCTGCTGGCTGAAAGCTATCTTTGTGCATGCTTAACCCAGCCATTTTCATCTTACAGGCAGGCTTATTCCAGTCTTGAAGAATGGCTAGGCTTTAAAAGAAGGAAAGGAGATTTGAAAAGAAGTTAGGATCATTTGCAAGGACGAACTAGTGGATGGTGTTTGGTTAAGCATTCTAACCCCCACCCCGCCCCTGGATTCTTTCTGCAAAGAGCCCTAACCCTATCTTTTCATTACAAGATAAACATGGGTTTTCCTATTAATATGCAGTATTTCTTTAGTGTTTGCAACTGACCTCTTTCAAAGAAGCAAGAAGGGCAGCTTTTATGGATTCTTCTTCCTTAATCTGCATATCATTAAGCCTCTTGACAAGGTTACTGAAGCATGGTTTTAAGTTCATCTTTGTATATTGTCTTCCTCTTACATGGTTAAAGATCATATCAACACAACGAGGAAGGATACCAACATCTTTTGGACAACCTGCAGAAACAATGAAACTATATGAACTTATATGTACCATAGTTATAGTTGAATTTTGTATTTTGCTTTTTGAACAGTAAAATATTTATACCTTGAACAGTAAAACTTTTGCCTGCATTGGTAACACCATAGGTAAACACAAGTCCATTAATTCCATCAATGCAAGCTTTTACTATCTCTTTCATTGTGCCTTCAAAAAATTCACTTTGAGTAGTGTCCGGCCCAAAAACCTGTATAAAGAACACAAGAATTTTATAGAGAAGCTAAGGGAGAAACTGAACAAGATGAAGCTCACGATCAGGGTCTTCCACATTTAAGTGACGCATCGATAGCATTATCTGTTTGATGTTAAGACCTAGTTTACCCATAATGCTAATATAGTGACTTGGTTTGCATGAGATGGCAACCCATTAGCCATGGGTTGCCATGTTGCCTAAACTAGATACTTCCCACAGGGTACTATTTGGGGGTAACAAGCCACCTTACCAATCTATAGGTTGTTCTAGGGATTACTTGACTCACACTGCGTTGCCCCACCTGGGAGACTATTCCATCATGGGGACATGGCTAGCAAGCTGCTCGTTAAGATTGGAACCCCCCCCACACACACTCTCTCTCTCCCTGTGTCACTCTTTACAATCTCATCTATGCTGCCAGTAACAGCCACATCACTGGGGTCTAAGCAGCACTTTGGAGTGACTGTCACTGTCACTGCTTTGGCCCCAGAAATGAGCACAGATGTCTCCATAATTGTGTTTATTCTTTATTTGGCCAGTCTTTCATACGTGTACAAAGGCACATGTTTGGTTGTCCGATATATGTGGTCTTGCTTGATAGCCATGTAAATTTCAGCTGTCAAAGGGGAGAAGTGTAACTGGTGACCTACATGGTAAAGAGAAAATGTACATGCTCCAAAACAGGGTAGCAAGACTCCATCCTAGCAAAGCAATTCTCTCAATTCTTAGAACTGAACTCACAGTTCTTTCTGTACTTCACTTTTCAATGTTTCCCCAGGTCTCCAGTTACTCCAAAAAGGGCCAGCATTAGCTCTCTTTCAAACACACATTCTTTTTGACCACTTACTGCTATTAGCAGTAAGCAGTTCACTGACAATTTAAAAAACACTGCAATTTAATAGGTGTGATGGAAATGGAGGTAAACATTTTGCAAATTTACTGGCTGGAAAGTTAATGGAGTGGAACTTTTTGCACCTGCATTCATTGCTCCATTACTGCACAACACTGCCCGCCTCTCCCCCACCCATTTACTTCTTAGCCCTGATATCTGTATGTATGCCTCCCACCTCTTGACTGACCTCCCAGCTGTGTATAGTTCCCAATTTGAGAGAGAGAAAAAAGGGTGCATTCTCAGGGAGCCAAGGTTCCATTTGGATGCCAGGAAGCACTTCCTGACAGTCAGGACCCCAAGGGTGTGGAATGAGCTTCCGCGACAGGTCATTGAGGCCCCATCTGTGCGGATGTTCAAGGATAGGCTGGACGTCCACATGGTGGGCATGTCGTGAGCGAAGCCGGCTGGTGCCGGAGGTCAGACTAGATGGCCCGGGAGACCCCTTCTGACTCGCTCTGTTTCTGCGTTTCCCAGTTAAAAACATCCCTTACAGGTGGGGGGACAGAATAGAGCAAATAGGGTGCCAGTGGGTCTTACACCTCCCCATCACAAGTGACTCCATTCCCTCCATCCTGTTCAGTTGCCTTCGTGAGGATCTTTTATGAAACTGTCAGGACTGCAGTAATGGCAGCAGTTCCTTCTCTGAAGATGAGTTACACAAAGGGGTGCAAGAGTTCATATATCACCTTTCTGGAGCAGTGGAGATTCATGGAAGTTCTGTAAAGTTGGAAGGCACTGAGAAGTCAATTCAAGGCTTGCTTCAACACTTACGGGAAGATATTACCAGCTCTCTTTCGGTACGCCTTCTGTTGCCGTTCCTGCCCCCACCCCCATCTGGTGTTTTTCCATTGACAACACTTGGCCCCTAGCAAGTGTATGTAAATTGGTCTATATGAGGTCTCACCTTGTTGGACAGCTGAAACTGACAAGAGAATTGTCCAGACAAGCCCACACATATAATACAGCTGTAAGTGTATATTTGCACATTTGCAAAAGAGAAACAAAACTTTTTTTAAACAATGCACAAGGGTTGATTAAAAAAAAAAACTCCAGTTACACTTTTTGAGACTGGCAGTTTTGTCTTTTAATAGCAGTGAACAAAAAGCATTAGTGATCGGATTGAGGAGGGGCAGACAAGACAGTTTCTGTTGCCAAAACACTGAAGTACCAGATGGAGTACTGAGAGGGAAATAGTAGGGAGAACAAGCACAGTGAGTTCAACTGTTCAGCATGCACACTGCATTTTTCAGCAAACAACCAGCCCATTGTGGCTTATTTCAGGATGGCTTAATATGACATCTGGACATCCCTCTGTTTCCCTCCCCCTTACTCTGCATCCTCTTACACCCCAAATGTTTTTGGGGTGCTGTAATACTGGGATGCAGAGCAGCTTGGTTTATTTTACCATTCTTACCTGCCACCTCCGTGGCCTACAAAACCATCTATAAACAATCCATGGTTCTGGGTTCACCTACAATGACAACCCACAGTTTAAACAATCTAGAACAGGGGTCCTCAAACTTTTTCACCAGGGGGCCAGTTGAAAGGTGCTGGTGCTAGGCACGGCCCGGAAAGGTGGTGCCGGCGGCATGTGTGGGTCCGGGAGGGGAGGGGGCGGGGCGCACGGCAAGGGGAGGCGAGGCAGGGATGGGCATGTGGTGCAAGGCAGCGGCGTGGGTGTGAGGCAGCCATCTGCTCGTTTGGAGATCATTTTCTTCAAGCAAGTCCAAAGCGATCACTGCACAAGGAAGCTCCCGCTGCCACCAGCAAGGCAGGTGGCGGTGGGCATGTGCACACACTCATGCGGCGAGTCCAAAACCTCTGAGGCAGGCCAGATAAATGGGCATGGCAGTCCAGATCTGGCCTGCAAGCCGTAGTTTGAGGACCCATGTTCTAGAGTTTGCAACCAATGATAAATCATGGATTCTCTTTCTTGGTTTTCCATAGTTAACCATAATTTGTTGGTGCACCTGGGTTCATATATTAGAACAACCAAATATTCAAGAACCCATGTGTTAAGTAAACCCTGGGTTTATCTTACATGTGAATTAGATCTTCTGTATTGCTCTTTGTCCCATGAGTAGGATGATATGTATATACATTTTGCCAGAAGAACTAATATTGGGGAACATTAAAAGTTAGCCCTGCCTCTAATTGCTATGGTCAGAGTTTGAATTTGACACTGTACTAACAGCAGACAATCATGTGAGATCATATTTATAAATTGTTTGTGTCATCTGCCATATGTACACAAGTGGACTCCTTTAAAGTCCACATAACCAATTACCAGCATGCATTTTCAAAATATCAGTGCAGGTGGTGGCGGCGGCGGCAAGGCTTACCTGTGTGAAGGTGAACTGATGTGTAGGTTGTCCACTTCTCTTCTCACTGCCCTTCATTGTGGTGGAATCCTTAGGTGGCTGAAGGGTTACTGTTTCTTTATTTTCAATAAGCAAGCAGTCCTTAACAGCACACAAGTTATTTGAATGTTTTCTAAATAATATTTGCCTGCTAGACTTCAAAGTACAACCATATTCAAACTCATACCATGTGCCATGCTGGTATGTACATTTCTGCAGTTGCACTGGGTGTGCAACCTTCACTTTGATGTAGGGGACTTTCAGACATGTCTTTTATCCTGCCTCACACAGTCTCATTCTTGGATGTTTACTGTGGGGTAGAACTCATCTACCACTCCTAGCCTACCCATGTTATCCCACTATGTTTTCCTATCTTATTGCAAGAAATTCTGAAAAAGATGAAATACTGTGCAGCACCTCCTAACTCCCTTCAGCAGCACCTATAATCTATGGTTTCAAACATTAAAGGTTTTAAGATAATCTCTTTCCTAAGCACACACTCAAGTTCAGGCATCTAAGTTTTATTATCTAAAACCGTTGTATCCCTGGAATTTACCCAGCTGTATTAGTGCCAAAATCTTGTGAAGGACAGTATACGCAAAGTAAGTTAGGGTTACATCACCGTAACATCAAACTTCAAATTGGTCTTCAACAGTCCATGTAAGGAGCCAATTAAGCAGGTATCCATCAAGAAGAAGGCTTTTTCAAGTGCATCAGCCCAGTTGGAGTGGAGCTTATTTTGTGAGGATATTCTTATTTTCCCAGGCATTTTAATCTACCACATTCTGTTGTTTAAAATATATTACTGTATTTTGAAAATTAGTACTGTTACTTGGTTCTATTTTGCTTTTATTTGTGCTTTATTGTGCTTTTATGTTATACTACCGTTTTAATTATTTACATTACTTTTTTCATGCTGTCTGTTATGGTTTTAATTTTGAGAACTGCTGAAAGAACTTTGGCTATTGGGGCAGGATAAACATGTAATAAACTAGAACAGCTGAAGAACTTCAGAGGAGTATTGAAGAGCTCCTTAGTAGCACACCAGAGACAAAATAGGACTTTAAAAAAACCCTGTCAATTCTGAACCAGATGCCTCATAAGAAAAAACTGCTAATTATGTGTTCCACAACTAGATAGATAAAACTTTATTATGGTCAAAGACCAGCTCAATGTTCCACAACTAACCTGGTTTTCACTGTTCTCAAGCTCCAACTTTGAAAAGGGTCGCACCCTCAAGTATACTTTCAGTGGCTGAGCCATCTCCTTAAAAAAATAAATTAAGATTAAACTCTTAAGACACCAGCCCTTAAAGCTGATTCCTATTTTATGCTTGAGTATTCCCACGTTTCAAGTTTCTGCCATTTGTGTTTCCCCAAGGTTCCCAATTTGCCTAAAAGTTTATTCCTCTTTCTTGAAACCTCCCTTCTGTTAAATGCTTATTCCGTTCCCCAACCCCAATAATCCTTAAGCCAGCCATGTAGGCTGGGACTAAGCAGCACTAATATTATTTAGAGCAGGGTTGGGCAAAAAGAAATGTTGGGCTACGAGAGTATTTTTTAAATATTTGAAACTTGGATAAAGACACTTAGTTTTCATTCTAAGAACCTGTTATATTCAAGCAGTAAAATACCACACAACTCTCTTTATGATCAACTATCAAGCAGCTGACCTCCACTTCTTGCTGCTTGCCTGTGCTGGATACTTCTGAAAAGTCCATAGGTAAAGGCAAACTCCCATGAGATATTGATTCTGTCATACCACACACAGGTAAGGATATTCCATGCCTTTCCTGACAGTTCATGGTTTCACTGCATAAGATGGGGAACACATACAGCAAGTTTGTTCAACATCAAAATTTAACAAGGGACCAGGAGATTTACCATTTTTTAGGACCCACAAATTGTTTCCCCACTGAAATCAGTTCATCCACAATAAGCTAGTTGTGCTTGAGGTCCCACTGAAATCAAGTTTAATTAATGTACTCTGGGTCCAAGCCAAGGTCACAATTCTCATAAATAAGCCTACAAAATGTTTTGTATGTAATACTAACACATAATGTATTAAAGCTATAGATAACTCATGGTCTGTTGTCCTATGCAGGCTTTGCCTTGCAGACTGTATTTGTTTTCTCAGTCTCAAGGTGTGTGTCCCACATCCTTTACCTGTTATTTCCTTGTATCCCAATGTTTTTGTGGCACTTATATATTAGCATGAAGCCCCAGCTTTGCAGCCTCATAGAACAAACAAACCATGGTCATATGCAATGACAACCCATGGGTTAAAAAATTCAGAGTTTATAACCAACATAATTTATATTTATATAATTGCTTTTCCTGAGTTGTGCTAACAAACCAAGGCCTGTTAATCATGAACAAATAAGTTTACACAACACAACCCAGAATTAAATAACCCATCCCATAAATTAGTATTCTTTTGAGCCTAGACAATGAACATGATGTAAGGAATGGGAACTTTTTTTCAGCATATAGAAGAATTCTTTGCATTTGTATAGAATAACTAACCCCTTTTCTAGAAACTCTCTCTCTTTCCACAAATTAGAAGTGATACATAGTTACTGCTTCTGGGGATTGTACAAATTACCTTTCAATATAGAAAAGTGATAATATTTAAAAAGGATACCCATGCTTGACTTGAAGAATTTACAGAACATTTACCCCTCAAGCTCTCCTTACATGCATGTATAAAATATATCACACACTTGAATAATCTTTCCTATTTTTTCTCTTCCATTATTCTTGTCCCCTTTCTTTACATTAATATTCAGATGATTGTATCCACTGTTAGACTACTTATAGTAGGGCCCACTGAAATGATTGGGCCTTAAGTTAGACTAACATTAGATACAACAAATAGCTTTGCTGATTGCTGGTTCTTTGCAACATTAGATTTCAGTGGACTTGGGGCTCATAGAACAATACACAGAATAATGCTGACAAGCTGCAGGCCTTTGCACACTACTACATTTAAACAAACATGCTTACTTCTTACTGTACATAGGATTGGGTTGCTAGATTCTACACATCCTTCTTTCCCATCCCTTTGTTTCAGATTTCCCCCATTTCTAACCTTTGCAGATTTATACTTTACTATTCATGCAGTGTGTAACATAATATTGACACAATATACATGTTCTATCATTTCTTCACACATACCTTTTGTTTCTTCCCTACAAAAACTGAAGAAATACTAATTTTCCTCTCCCACTGCCTCTTAACAGAATTAAAACTTGCCTTTACCACAGCTCTAGCAAAAGCTGCTTTACTCTTTCCCCAAAAGTTTCATAGGCTGGTTATTAACCAATGAGGAGCAGCCAAGTAAATCAGAACTCATAACCATCAATCAGCCCCATCAATAGATAAACAGATGGATAGTTTACAGAACTTTAGATCCACAGTGAATTCTCAGCCTTCTCTAACCTGGTCCCATTCAGATATTTTGGGCTTCAATTTACCTTAGCCCCAACCAGCATGGTAAATGGTTAAGAACCCTGTGAGAGTTGCAATCCAAAACATTTGGCATGCACCAGATTTGGGAAGCCTAAATAGTTTCTTATGGAGTAAAGCTGCATTGCAGCCAGCTCTATCTCCCTCATCCCAATGATCCACTAATCTGCTGAAAACAGAGAAAGCAGTTCCCCATTGTAGATCAAAACTTGCGGATCCTGACTTGGGAGGGTTCCATTAGGCTTAATTATCATCTACATCTGAACAAATCTATATAGGATTGGGCTGTAATTCCAGTTATACTTACATACAACTGGAAGTAAATCCCATTGAACACAGTAGCATTTACTTCTGAGGCTAAACGACCAATAAAAACCATTTAAAAAACCAGCTACCTTTCAGACCCAGCTCTATAATTAGCCAGAGTGAATTGGCCACCCCAGGCAACTAATGTCACAGAAGGGGAGCAATTTATTGGTTATTTAATTATTACTGTATTTTAGCAACTGGAAAGGTAACAGATACTTGCGGGGGAATATGCTTCAGGGAACTTGCTGTCTTTGACTTTGGGGGGTTAACACCACCACATCCACCTCAGGCAGCAAATTATTTGGGCCAAACTTATTGCCTTCCAAAAGCAGTTGTCAGCAGCAACTTTTTACGTCCAGATCCCACACCCCATGTGCTATGATTCATCACCTCATGCTAAGTTTGCAGCCTTTCCGATGATGAGTTCAGCAGTGTTTTTCTGGACCATGCTTCTACCCACACATGAATTGTTGCATTACAGTTTCTAACACCGGAACACCTCCTCATATGAAGAAACACTTTCCAGATTCACTAAGGACTTAATATGATAGGGTACAGCTGTGGAGAATGTATCTCTACTGCACTGAGTGGCAGCTATCATGTTGCTCTCAACCACCATATGCAGCCATGAAATTTGTTAAAACCACCATGCTTAGCTGTATTAACAGTATTTAAAGAAAAGTCCTACTTAAACTTACAAAAAGATCTCCTTCATTTTGAGAACTATCAAACCTCTTTGATCTTGAAAAGGATGGGTGTTACAGATTTTACCTTTCTGGAGTATGTAAAGGCTTAGGGAAAGGTAGTAAAGGTAACAAAATGAGACTTTGGGGGCTTTAGTTAAGTACTAGAGGATCACACTGCTAATGAAGAAATCTATTCACTGCCCCTTCATAAGCAAAAATATCATCAGTTTTTCTCTTGATAAGTTTCCAAGTGAAAAGTAATGAACTGTTTTGTAGATTTGGCCTTAGTCTATGGATGTTGCTTTCTCAAATTGGACAAGAGACACTTCCTAAAACAATGCCCCAGGCAAAATGTTGCATTTTGGCAGTTGCACACCTCCAAAAAAGAGCTCCCAGTCTCCATATTACAAATATATTTGGGTAGTTCTTTAATGCCTAATTCAATATTCTTGGGGAAGGAGCTGAAGAAAAGAATAGCATAAACAAGCATAGCCAACACATGACCTGCTGTGTGCTATTGTAGTCCCCACTGATTAATCACTAAAATTGGCAGCAGTGGCAAAAAATGTTTACCTTTGCCATTTCAGTCAATAGGTCAAATTTACTTTGTTCTCAAGCAAACTTTGAAAAGCTTGGTAAACCTTCTGGTGCATTTTTTCCATTGCTAATGGGAGAAACCATTTCACAGGTGTGCAACACATGGGCAAAAATGAAGTACATTTTTAATGAGGTTGAAGACTAAGTCTCATTTGCTTTTGGCCCAACAAGAAAAGCATGAGAAAACCTCTTAAGTTCTTTGTATAAGGAGGTCAGGTCTCAGAGGTAGTCCAATACTAGAGCTCATGCTTTGCATAATTTCAGCAGGTAGGCCAAGGTAATTTCCTACCTGACAGTCCTGGAGAGTTGCTGCTAGTTAGTGTCAACAATACCCAGTTAAATGAACCAATTATCTGTATCAATAAAAAGCAGGTGCCAGTTAATGACAACTAGGCTGTTTACTGATTGAGGACTGCCATTCAATTGCTGTGCCTGTTGTTATTCAGTAGAGGGCAGTAGCTAACTGCCATTTTCAAAAGATACATGATTTAAGCATATGAACTCACTGAAATCAACAGGATTAAAAATACCCAAGTAGACTTAATTTTGTGCTAAGTCTTTTGGCTAGTGATGTTGTCCTATTATTGGAGTTCAGATTGTAAATGTAGAAAATCAACTAGCTTTAACTATATAGAGTTGCACAAGCTACTGACAAGTGTAGAATGTCAGCAGCTTGAAACTGAAAATCTAAGGTTGGCTCCATGGCCAACCTCTACACTCTCATTCTTAGACTCTATACTTCATTTTATGTTACCTTATTATCTAAATGAAGCTTGCAGTTTATGAATCAGACAACACTCAATTCAGAATTGTCCACAGCAAGGTACTTTATTTTTCTTTCTAGCCCTAAACTACTTATCCTAAGTACTTGCTACAAGAGCACTTTCAGCTTCCAATAGCCCTTCTGAATACATTTGTCCTTGTCACTGATTTACAAGGTAGTTTAGTCTGTTGCAATAAAAACCAGCTCGTATGACACCTTAGACACAAATTCAGTGTTTTATCTGACAATCTTCCATGGATGCTGCCCACTTCATTTGATTAAGTGGACATTGTCACCGTCTGGTCCAAAATTATTGGAGGAATTTCAATTATTGCGGCCCAATGATGTGGACAAGGTGCTTGGAAGAGTACGTCCCACCACTTGCCTATTGGATCCTTGCCCGTCTTGGCTAATAAATAACTCCAAGCACGGGATTGGGACCTGGATCTTGGAAGTGGTTAACGCTTCTCTGAGGGAGGGTCGAGTGCCTGCCCCTTTAAAGGAGGCGGTAATACGACCGGTCCTGAAGAAAGCGTCACTGGATCCAGAGATGGCCACTAACTATAGACCTGTGGCCAACATCCCGTTTCTGGGCAAGGTGTTGGAGCGAGTGGTGGCGGGACAACTCCAAGCACTCTTGGATGAAACTGATTATCTGGATCCTTTTCAGTCCAGCTTCAGACCCGGGTACGGTACTGAATCTGCCTTGGTCGCCCTGTACGACGACCTGTGCAGGGAGAAGGACAGGGGGAGTACATCCCTGTTGGTTCTTCTGGACCTCTCGGCGGCTTTCGATACCATCGACCATGGTATCCTTCTGGATAGACTTGCGGGATTGGGGGTTGGAGGCACTGCTTTGCAGTGGTTCCGCTCCTATCTCAATGGCCAATTCCAGAAGATAGTGCTGGGGGACCATGTCTCTACGTCATGGCAGCTATGCCATGGGGTACCACAGGGCTCCATTCTATCCCCTCTGCTATTTAACATCTATATGAAACCGCTGGGAGAGGTCATCAGGAGGTGTGGGCTGCGGAATCATCAATACGCTGATGATACCCAGCTTTACCTCTCGTTCTCCACTAATCCAGGTGAGGCAGTGGCTGTGCTGAACCGGTGCTTGGCCGAGGTAAGGGAATGGATGAGGGCCAATAAACTGAAACTCAACCCAGACAAGACGGAGGTCCTGTTGGTTGGCGGATCGGGTTTTGGAGAGGGTGGATTTGACCTGGTCCTGAATGGTGCAACACTCCCTCTTAGGGATAAGGTCCGCAGCTTAGGAGTACTCCTCGACCCGGAGCTTTCTTTGGAAGCTCAGGTGACAGCGGTAGCGAGGAACGCCTTCCTTCAGCTTCGGCTGATTAATCAGCTGCGCCCCTACCTGGAGTACGACTGCCTGGCGACAGTGACACACGCGCTGGTGACTTCCCGCCTAGACTTCTGTAATGCGCTTTACGTGGGGCTTCCCCTGAAGACGGTCCGAACACTTCAATTGGTGCAAAATAGAGCTGCCAGGTTGCTGACGGGGATGGGGCGTTATGCTCACATGACTCCAGTCCTCCGTCAGCTTCACTGGCTTCCCATTGAAGCCCGGGCCCAATTCAAGGTGTTGATTATGACCTACAAAGCCCTAAACGGCTTGGGTCCTGGCTACCTGAAGGAGCGCTTACGTCCGTATATGCCCAACCGCCCTTTGAGATCTGCGGGAGAGTTCCTTCTCTGGGAACCCTCCATGAAAGAAATTAGGAGAGTAAGTTCCCGGAGGAGGGCTTTCTCTGCGGTGGCGCCCAACCTATGGAATTCACTCCCCAAAGAGGTCCGCCTGGCACCGTCGTTACTGGTTTTTCGGCGCCAGGTAAAGACCTTTTTATTTAAACATCATTTCAATTGTCAAAACATATGATCTGGCCAGGGCAACTTCTTCCTTCTCTTTCTCCTCCTATATTTTTATTTTATACTGATAATTTTATTTTTGTAAATCAATGTATTCTTTGTATTTTTATATTTAATGGTAATTTATTATGTACTATTGTATTTCAATGTATTTTATCATGTTGTAAGCCGCCCCGAGGTTTCGGCAAGGGGCGGCATAGAAATGCTATAATAATAATAATAATAATTGTCCATTAGCTTATGCCAGACCAAATGTGTTATGTATTATGCCAGTATGATTTGTGGTCTGAATTTGCAAGTTGTCTCTATTCGCAATGTAGTCTTCAGCTCACCCTACCCCAGCCTTTCCAAGTTCAAAGCTCAAGACAATTTATTTTACACCAGAATCAGAACTGGCTATTTTGCTAATTAAGTAGGCAACTTACTTTAGTAAATTTACACAAATAGTAACTTATACACAACTATTCCAAGTAATTGCATTCCATTCCTCTCCCATAGCAATTATGTAGTGTACATAGAATGCATCTCTCCAACTTACTTCCAGAATTAAATGTTTATGATCGGAATCACAAATAGGAAGGCCCACATTCCATTTCATACTCCTGTATACTTTTTCAATTAAAGCAAGGTGTATTTCCACTTCTAGGGTGTCCTACATATTAACATGCAGAATACATGCAGTGGGAGATAATTGCTATCTAACTAGAAAGGACAATTGTAACTTTGTCCAGTATGTCCATGGATCATGTTGTTAGTTGAGAAGTCGCGTCCGACCCATCGCGACCCCATGGACAACATTCCTCCAGGCCTTCCTGTCCTCCACCATCCCCCAGAGTCCACTCAAGCTCACACCAACTGCTTCAGTGACTCCATCTAGCCACCTCATCCTCTGCCGTCCCCTTCTTTTGCCCTCAATTGTTCCCAGCATTAGGCTCTTCTCCAGGGAATCCTTCCTTCTCATTAGGTGGCCAAAGTATTTGAGTTTCATCTTCAGGATATGGCCTTCTAAAGAGCAGTCAGGGTTGATCTCCTCTAGGACTTGACAGGTTTGATCACCTTGCGGTCCAGGGGGCTCTCAGGAGTCTACTCCAGCACAATTCAAAGGCCTCAGTTCTTTGGCGCTCAGCCTTCCTTATAGTGCAGCTTCACAGCCATACATTGCAACTGGAAAAACCATAGCCTTGACTACATGCACTAATCGATCCATTGTTTAATGAAAAAGTGACCTTGAACTCTTCTTTGCTAGAGATTTCAGCACATAACCAGTTCAGGAAGCATCACTTATACCATTCCAGGACGTCCATATGGCCAGGCATACTTACAGTAAGAAACCATTTTATATGGTTCCTTCTGGCCTTATACTCTTTACTTAAATGATCAAGGGCTCATTCAAAGCCAAAAAAGAGAAGTTCTGCCTATTTCTTGGTGGTATTTTCCAAACAATTCCCAAAGGACCTTGGCAGCATTTTAAAGTACACAGTTAAGAAGTTTTCAATATGCACTACCTAATACACAATTTTCCAGTTTCCTCACAAACAATGTAGTCCAGTAAACTTGGAACCAGGAAGCAGACATTCAGTTTGTGAACCAGTGAAATCCAATTAGCCAAGGTACTACAATAAGAAATGAAGAACCTCAGACTCAGTGACTCAATTTGGTCTTTTGGGGGTCTCCAGATAATTATGGCCCCTTCACTGGATCATCTGTATTTTCAGTTTTTCCTGCAATCTTTCCTCCATTCTAGAAGTCTAAAATTTCCCCCCTAAGGTTTAGCTAATAGCAGTAAGAGTATTAAACTATAATATCTGAACAAGGAACCAGGGTGAAAAGTTATTAACTTTTATTGAATAGATGACAATCATTTAAGCATCAGCGATTGTAACTTCAACTTCTACACCAGGCTCAATACTGATTGATGTTATCTGCTTGACAATCTCTGAAGGACTGTGCAAATCAATGAGACGCTTGTGAATACGCATCTGGAAACGATCCCAAGTTTTAGAACCTTCACCACATGGTGTTTTCCTTGTAGTGATTCGCAGCGTCTAAAATGTAAATAAGGATAGCTGATCATTATATTCAGCACTTCCAGTAGAATTGCTCAGCATGGAATTTAAAATCTTGAAACAGATTTCTAGTAAACCTTACATGAAGAAGTAATCCCATTATATATCCCTTGGGTGCTTTTCAAAGGAGTAGTCCTCCCAAAGTGCAATAATACAATGCCCACCCTTCAACATCATGCTGTATTCCCATCATCCTGTTTTTACCTTACAGCTATTTTGGAGGCTTCAGGTTAAGAATTTGTTTTAACCTCATATGGTTCCCCAGTCCAGAATATGTTTCTATGTGGAATAAGTAACTTTTAATAGTTTAATTCTACTCCACAGTTGAGCAATGTTTGGCACTCTAAATGTACGGTTATAATCAACACTGAACAGCTTAGGTAATGGTGAGGTATGATGGCAAGCTGCAGATAAAACCTCTCCTTGAGCTGAGAGTTCACTATGAGTAACAAAATCCTCTACAGTAAGCAAAGTGTTAACCAAGAAAGATGCATTGCCCTATTAAAGAATCTTGCAATTTGGAAAACTCTTGTAACAGTAAGTCTAAAATGATAGTAATATCTTTAATCAAATAAGTGACATACCTTGGTGGGCATGCGAACAGGCCCTTTGACTTTTAGGTTCTTTTCCTTAGCACCTCTGATCAGATCTGCACAGACTATAAAAATGTAAGAGTTTTAAAAAAACTGTATATTCATAATTGTAAAAAAATCAACAATATTTGTTGGCTCAGAATAGCGTATAAATTAATCACAATAGTTCAGTTAAAATTTTTGTCCTCATTGCCAACTATATATATGGGTAAAATCAGTGTAAAGTTTAGCACCACCACTACAGAGTCTACTTATGCTACATAGTAGTGTTAGTAGCTCCTTTTCTGGATATGTCCATGTTCATCCCTGAATTCAACATATTACAAATATACAGTATATTTCAGCTTTGGCTGTGGAGTGGTATAGAAATGAAATTATATAATAGTAATAAACTGGGTTTTACAATGTGTTACCTTGTTGTTCATTTAGCCATATTTTCAAAAGTACAGAAAATACAGAAGGAGTTAAATGCTATTAAGACAGAAGCTTTTAACAAAACTTTTATAATAACATTGCAAAAGTGAATTCACAACTTGTAACTCTACAAATGAGCTCAGTGGACTAAGAACTCAACAACATTCTCAGTTTTATATACAATTAACAGTTGGATATTATGTAGAGTTAATTATGTAGTTAAGTCCACCGAAATCAGTGGACTCAGGTGTGCCTAAATCTGCATGGAAATAGGTTGTGAAAAGGAGTGAAGTTTGGACTGAGTATGTGAAATTACCTTTTTCAAGTGACTTCACATTGCGACTTGTCAGGGTAATTCTGATTCGATGAATTGCTACTTCCTGTTCCACAGGTGCCTTGCCAGTATCTTTAAATGCCTGAAAAAACCCAGATATTTACTAAGAGCTGAATATATGTCAAATGCTTTCAAGGAGGTTACAAGAGCTGTGAATATTTAGCAGCAATCCAGTGCAGTGGAAAAGTAATACCTGGGAGATCCCTAAATGAAAACTATAAAGCAATGGCTTGAAGGAGGTGCTCCATTGCATTCCTTTATATCAGTAGATCAACCCTGACTGCTCTTTAGAAGGCCAGATACTGAAGATAAAACTCAAATATTTTGGCCACCTAATAAGGAAGGAAGGACTCACTGGAGGAGACCGTAGCGCTGGAAACAACTGACGGCGAAAGAAGGGGACGGCAGAGACCGAGGTGTCTAAATGGAGTTATTGAAGCAGCCAGAGTGGACTCCAGGGGATGGTGGACAGGAAGGTCTGGAGAAATGTTGTCCAGGGGGTCGCAATGGGTTGGAGGTGACTTTGTTACTACCAACAATACCAGTATTTACAGCAGTCTAATGTTTCCTGCTGCTAAAGAGTGGGAAGACTCTGACGGATGGGGAAGCATTAGTACTTATACTAAGAATATTTTGGTACAATGCTTATCTTGTTTATAACATGGTTTATGACCCATTTTGGGATCAGTGGAAGAAATCTCATCTAGCCACTTTTAACAACTCAAGCCACTGTTAAGTGGGCATTCAGTGTTTTCATCAGTTTGAGATTAGCTGCCCAATTTCAAGAAATTGCTCAAATCAATACCTAAACCACAGCAATATCTTTGTTGCCTTCCAAAACAATTTGGAAGTTGTAGAGCACTCCACAATAGAAAACACCCCTTTCAAACTTGCTTCTTATTCCAGAAAGGCATATTATGATCAAGATGATGTGCATACTAGAATCCAAGAATAAAAGGCTCAACTACAACATACTGAGAATTGTATCCTCAAAGTAATCCTTAAAATATCATTGCTCAATGTGAACCCACCACAACCAGCTTCATGTATGCTTAGTTTCAGCAAGATCCACGTAATTGAAACAAATGTTGTTTTTGATGTTGACCACATTTCAAGTAAGTGAATGGTAAATACAGGAGCTGTTCAATTATACCTGTCAATTCTCTCATTGCGAAGACTGCATTACTTTAGGGTCAGGTTCAGTGTAAGAGTATTTATGAACTAAAGACTACTAGAGCAGCAGCAGCATAATTTTCCCTGTCAGGACCAAACAAACTTTGTCCCAAGCTGAGGAATGTAAAAAGCCTTGCTTTATAAAAAGAAAAATCTGGGGAATCAGCCACACAATGCCACGCTTAACGAGATTTACACAGCTCTCTCCTATAAATCTTTACTTGAAAGGCTTCCTCCCTTGCACAACGGGATGATTCCCAAGATGTGGGGGGCTGCAGTCTCTGCTACACAAAATCCTAGTCAGATACATTCCTAAAGAGCATAAATGAGAGGCAGTTTTAGGGCAAAACGTGGCCCCTTCACCCTCCCCCCCAAGAGCGTCTTCCCACAAGCGATCGGGGAAAAGCATTCCAGCAGCCACGGTGGTTTTTTCGCTGCCAGAGCGAGAAAAAAGGCGCGCGAGCGGGTCCGGGGCGCGCGCGCAACCGCGACGGGATCGCCCCGGCAGCCGCAAGCTCCGAGCAGCCAACGCTGGGAGGCGAAGCGCGTGCGTGAAAAGTGGGTCCGCCGCGGCGGACCAAATGCAACACGTTCACCGCCGAACCCCCCCCCCCCCGCTGCGCCTCACCATGGCTGCCGTGAAGCCTTCCTGACCGACTTAATCCTGGCCGAAGCGAGAACGCGAGGCCGAGAGAACAGCGGTGAGTCAGGAAACGACCTGCACGCCAAGCACTCACGCACGAAAAGGGAGGCTGCTGGGAGAGAGCTAGTTATATGAGGTGGCGAGGCACACCCGCCTCTTCTCCTTCGCCCCGGAACTGGTTCCTGAGAGGGTATGGGAAATATGTGCCGATGTGTCGGAAAACTTCCGCTTAGTCCCCCAGCGACGGAAGTGACTTCTCAGCATGTGCGAGAGAGCGGCTTTAAATATGTCTCATGGGTTCAATGCACTGCTTTTCTTGCAGGATAGTGTGGAAATCCGACATCCTCTCTTAGGTCAAGGAGGAAAGAATTAGCCCTTTGCAGGACAGCGCACTTCTATTCAGAAGTAAGCCCCATTGACTTCCCTAGATCTGGCTCTCACGTAGTAGTGTGGATACGCTTGCCGCTTTGTTGTACTGAAATACGTGTTTTCCTACTTTTGAACTAGATTGAAGCCCCTGTTTTTAAGGGTGAACCTATTTACCGTACCATATATCCCACTCTGTACCATAAGCCGTCTAGTCTCGGAATCCTACCTGCGCTATGCCAGCGGAATCTATTCCAAGCCTGGTTGGTGTATCAGGCTGGAATTCAGCGAGAATTTTGGCCCGCGAACTTTTCTTTAATAGTGCCAAGATACCGTAATTCTAACAGTGAGTCGCTACAATCAGTCCTTTGTCCCTAATCGGACCTTGGAATTTGGAGGGAACTCTTTCCGGTAGCAGCCCATCCTCAGAAGCCCTCTGCATGCAGTGGGACTTTCTCCCAAGTAAATATGCTTGTGATCGCTGACCTGAATGTTTATTCCCACGTAGGGGGCTTTGCCTTATTCTGTAATGAAACAGAGGATAATTAGCTAGAGGATATCTAGCGATAATGCAAAAGAGGATCCTTTCAGACAAGTCTTTATAAAGTGCCATTATTGTGTCTCACTATAGGGTCCAGACATCGTTGTCTTAATATTTGTTACCCTTCCATGTTTCTATCGCTTCCATTTTTTCTCTTATTACTGAGAAAAAGAGGGCATGACTGTAGTGTCTTCTAATTAGTAATTCTAGGAGCATTCCATCTGGAAGCACTAACTTAGTGGAACTTTTTTCTAAGTAAACATGTTTCTTTACTGTTGCAAACTGCTGAGAGTATTTCAGCTATTGGGTGATGTAGAAATAAACAGTAACTGAGTTTAGGCAGAGAAGATGCTAATTTCATGGAAAAACATTGCAAGACAGGGGAAAGGTTGTCCTCCCTTACTATACTGTGTTCTGAATTCAGATTATGTTCCTTCTTCCAGGACTAATTCTAAACAAACTGGAGCAATATTTGGA
Organism: Varanus komodoensis; assembly: GCF_004798865.1. Taxonomy (NCBI): domain Eukaryota; kingdom Metazoa; phylum Chordata; class Lepidosauria; order Squamata; family Varanidae; genus Varanus; species Varanus komodoensis. The sequence goes on along the minus strand of NW_025335438.1, from coordinate 16,815,784 downwards.
AGGCTAAACTAAATACTTTAAGGGAACAGTCCTGCACATATTTACAGAAAGAAGGCCTATGACTTCCCAGCATGACTAGCTGGAGGAATGCTGGGAGTGGTAGGATTATTTTCTTTATCTAAACATGGATGAGCTGTCACTCTTAATGTTTTGGTCAGATTAGCCCCTATAGAAGTATGTCATGAAATATATAAAAGTATGGCTCATTCATCCCAAATCTTATCCTTTTCAAAGGCAGAGTTCATGAAAAATGTGCTTGCCTATGTTTGAGTTGTTCAAAATAATAGGAATTAGAAATAAACCTATTTTAGGTTTAGCTTCTCAATGTATCCAAGTTGTTGGCTTGGCTAGGATATAATCCTAAACTATGGTTTACTGTAGAAGTGGGGAACATGTGGCTATTCAGGTATTTTCAGACTGCAACTTGTATCAGGCATAATCAATAGTGGAGGGAGGGGAGTTGCAGCCCACCAAATTCTAGGGGTGTGGGAATGCATATCCCATCATTGTTTAATCATCATGTGAGTACCTATAATTTTTTAAAAATGGGATGCTTCAAAGGCAGACACAGCTAATTAAAGCAAGAACATTGTATTAAAAGTTCACAACATGTGGGAACAGGATGGCCTAAATATCTTCAACAGATGCCCTTATTTTTGCACCATTCCTATATTAAATTTAATTTTGTGCTTCTTCAGGTTATGTCTCAGACTGAATTTAGACTATTGCCTTTTTTCCAAACAACTTCACCTTTACAGCTATCAAGCCTGAACCAGTTTGATTAACTCAGTATTTAAAACTCAGTATTTAAAAATAGAGTTGGAAGGGGCCAATGAGGTCATTGGGTCCAGCCCCCTGCTCAGCGCATACACCTTAACCAGCTGGTTATCCAGCTGCTTCTTGAATTCCTCCTGTGTGGGAGAGCCCACAACTTCCCTACCCAATTTGTTCCATTGGCATAGTGCTCTATAAGTTTTTCCTAATATTCAGTGTGGTTCTGGCTTCCTATAATTTGAGCCCATTATTCCATGTCCTGCACTCTTGGATGATTGAGATCTTGGTCCTCCTCTGTGTGACAACCATCTGAATACATGAAGAATGCTATTATATAAGAACATAATAAAAGCCATGCTAGATCAGGCCAATGGTCCATCTTGTCCCACACTCATTATTATTATTATTATTATTATTATTATTATTATTATTATTAT
>NW_025335438.1:16735562-16814473 GCF_004798865.1 Varanus komodoensis | reverse complement strand
TTAAATAAAAAGGTCTTTACCTGGCGCCGAAAAACCAGTAACGACGGAGCCAGGCGGACCTCTTTGTGGTGGCAAGCCAGCTGTCAAAAGGATCCCTCAAGCAGGAAAGGTGCAAGACCTCCTCCTGCTCAAGCTCCTCTACGTCTGGTGCATGCAGGCATGCCAGCTCTGGTAAAGGAGGTAACACATAGCCAGGAAAGCTAATAAGCACTGATAGCCGCCTCCTCCATGAATCTGGCCAATCCTTTTTTTAAAGTTATCTGGATTGGTGGCCATCACCACTTCCTGTAACCTGACCCTGTTATTTTGTGTCCTGTACTCTGGGATAATAGAGAAGAGATCCTGTCCTTCCTTTTTGCAACAGCCTTTCAAATACTTGTAGAGATAACCTGTTCCCAAACTGTTTAGAACTTTGAACATTAGCGCTAGCACTTTGAACAGGCCTGGACTTCAATCCACAGCCATTGTAGCTGGAAGAGGACTGGTGTGATGTGTTTTTATGTCCCATTAACAATCTTTCTGCCCTGTTTTGGATTAGCTGACGTTTCTGGACCATTTTCAGAGGCAGGCTCACATACAGCATATTGCAATAATCCAAATGAGAAGCTACCAGAGCATGGATAACTGTAGCTAGGAGCTCTCTGTCCGGGTAGGATTATGGTTGGTGTATCAGCTTAAACGGATAAAAGTTCAAAGTAATCCTCGCAGTTCAGTGGGATTCCCAGATATGTTTACATATTATTGCTGCCTCAGTTTGGGACCTGAATGTATCAGGTTGCAGCCTCATTTAGCTTCATACTGCTCCTATAAATCTTTTAAATGTAATTACCTAATTAGGTCAGTAAGGAAGCCAAGGTAAACTACACAATACTATGAACTGTTTGTTTATATGCTTGCTTTAACCTAAAACACCCACAGACCACAATCAAGGGAAAAAAGACCCAGCACCAAAAGGAGGGCTTCTTGTACCTTCCTACAAGAAGTTTCACTGATTTATTTATTAGATCTATATCCCACCTTTTTTCTTTCTTTTTTTTAAAGAACATGAAGCAGCTTACATAATTCTCTTCCTGCTCTTCTCAGTCTTATCCCCACAACAACAACCCTGTGAGGTAGGTTGGTCTGAGAGTCTGTGGCTGGCCCAAATTCACCCAGTTGGCTTCATGACCAAGTGGGGACTAGAATCCAGATCACCTGATTCCCAGTCCCATGCTCTTAACCAGTATACACTGGCTCACAGATGAACAGTGCAGCCTGGCTTATTTCATGAAGGTATCAAAGTCCAAAAGAAAATCATTTCGCTTTGGGAGAGCTTTTCGTTTGATTTACATCAACAAAGAATCATTGGGGAATATATGTATTTAACTGGAGCAACCAATGGCTGATGACTTTAGTTTGACTACATGTATAGTTGCTGTACTGTCTACGCAGAACAACCAGTTTTCATTTTATTTCTACCTGAAGGTGTCTTAGGCAGCTAATGGTAGATATCAAATTTTAATATAAAAATGAATTGGTCGGTATAATCCAATAAAATATTATTTCACTACATATTCCTAAAGAAATTTTACACTAATAGGGAATATTTGGATCATTCTGGAGAACTTTCTACTGGCATTGTCAACAGATTGATACATACATCTTTTAAAGTTAAGTTTAAAAAAATTACTATCAATTAGAATGAAAGAATCTCTAATATTTTCATTCCCAACTTCAAAACAATATAACCTCAGAAAATAAATATCTGTGCCTTTAAATCACAGGCCCACTGTTTAAAATTAATCCTCCCTAATTAAAAGTGGGCTATTTAGCACCTAGACAGTATATTTTAAGCCTTTGAGTTATGGGATAGCATAAAAATTGAATGAAATAACTAAATAAATACATTTAACCTGGGAGTAAGTTCCACTGAACTCAGTGGGCTTTGTTTCAGAATTTAGTAAGTAGTTAAGATACATGTTTCAATCATTTTAAAGTCATGTAAATATAATATGTAGATTTCTCTATTACATATTTATATCATTGGCCATCTAGTGGCATATCACTTCAATTACACCATCCCTAGGTGCCTGTTTATTAGGACTTTCAAAATAACTTTTTATGGGATAAATATCCTTATTTTTTCTCTAATGGATTATGCTTTTAAAAGGAGTGGTACATTTTAAAAACACAAGTTTTACAGATAAGTTGAAATTCATACAGTTATTCCATTTCCTATTCTCAATTTTTAATAAAGCAGAGATTGGGTAAGATTATAGAGTAACATCCCAGTGTTTTGGACTTCAGTCCCCATCAACCTCAGCCAGTGTGTTTAATGGCTTGGAAATCCATGAGTTGTTTACCTAAACATACGCTGGGTACTAGGTTGGTGAAATTTGGTATAAAGTGCCACAAGCTTTTTGTTTGCTCTAAGACTAACAGTTCTGTTGTGGCATAATCTTGTATGGATTCTCTTATTTAAGACATAGAAGCTGTCAAGTATATACATTGCTTACTTTTCCACTGTAAATGGAACTGATAATTATTGATATAAGAAGATACTAGGGAATTTGGATTATGGGTGAAGATAATTGGTAGGATTGATATCTATTAGGAACTAAGTCTGGGGTCTCCAAAATAGTGCCTGTAGATTCTTTGGCACATGCCAGGCCTTGAGTAGTGGCTCAGCTTGTAGTGGGGAACAGCTTGATGCATCCACCAGGAATTTTTCTCCATCTGTATGCAAGCTATTTATTGCTATTTATATTGTAAGCTGTCCTGGGACAATTGGATTGTATAGGACAGGATAAAAATATTCTAAATAAATAAGCTGTCTCCAGTTTTGTTTCATTGTTCTGATCTCCAGAGTATATCATGGAGCCATATCAGCTCTACTGGAGAGAGGGCTCTTGGGAGTGATCATGTTCACCACCTGGGTCATCTTTGAGATCCAAAGACTAAACAGGGATTTAATGGAGCCACCAGTCATATCTACCAGAAAATCCCCAAGAACCCCCCTAAAACCATCTGCATTCATTAGCCTCTGGTGATGGTCCATCTTAATAGGTCCTCCATCCTTGCAGAGGTGAAAAGTTAACACTCTCAACAGGCAGGGATGGCAAAGGAACTGATTTATAGTCCCCTAACTTCAAATCTCTCACCCCCTGCTTGTAAGTGTACCTTGCACAGTTCTTGGGAGGAGCCAGGAGACAGTGCCTCATATTCAGGACAACACCATGGAGTAGTTTGGGCATTCCCACATTTTCCCTTGAGACTTTCCCTTGGGCAGGGCTCTGTTCTTTGGTGCTGCCCCAAGAACAGGGGAGCAGTGCAAAATGATTCAGGATCTCCCTCCACATACCTTCCCTGGAGCAGGAGGTGAGAATGACTGATTAGCTTCACGATCTTCTCTGTTACACTTTAGGGCATAAGCCTGTTTGCATTATGGGAACAAAGATTTTATTATTATTATTTGTCACCATTGCACAGACAGGGCTTGTGTCCTGAAGTGTGATGGAGTCAGATTCCAGCCACAGCTGGGGCAATTTCCAGGGCATCTCCTACACTTTGCCATCACTGAGACTGGAAGCAGATGCTGTGGTGCTTCAGGATAAGAGTCCTTTCTGTGCAACATGGATTGGAAGGAGGAGGGGAACTACGAGTAAATACAGTGCCCCAGATCATCTGCCAGCCTCATTTGGCTATTTTGCAGATTATAATGACTTACTGCCAGAGTGGGTTGTGATTTTGAACTCAATATTTGTATCTGTCTAGTGCATTTCCAGATGCCAGCTATTGTATTTTTCAAAATTTCTCTGCATAATATGGTGGCAAAAATTTTAGATATAAGAAAGTCATGTTCTGTTAGCCAAACATGGAAAGTATTAGGCACAAAATCAGTAATTTTTTAAATTCTATGTTTATTTTGAATTATTGTTTAAATAGAAAGTTGTGAGAACTATTTAAAAAGTATGTATATCTTAAGCTTGCAAAAAATAAAACAGCTGGTCGGTGAAATCTGATTCTCTTGGAAGCAGGCTTTTCTTAATACAAGAATGGGCATTGCAGTTGCTCCCAGCTGTGTTCCTAAAGCATTTCATTATACAAGTTTATGTAATTTAAGCCAAAACATATTCATAAGAACAAACACCATAGCCATAATAGAGAAAGCAGCATGATTATCCCCACCTTCCAAAGCAGCAGCATGTGGCAACTGTCAGTGTAGAGAATTCTAAAAGCAGTTTGAAATGCTTAAGGAGAATGGGGAAAACAGGATGATCTTTTGCACTGAAGCTGAAGTCTATTCTGTTCACTCCGAGAATACCTGAGAACCTTTCTGAACTGTGTTTGTAACTGAGATGGAGATGCAGTGGCATGCAGTTTTAAAGAGAATACAAAAACATGAATATGAAAAGCAGAATAAGAGGATATGCTGGTATGTAAGAAAAACACAACCCGAGTGAAAAGTATTTTTTTAAATTAAGCAGTAGGGTAAAATATAGGAAGAACAGTGTGGCATAAAATATACAATATCTATAAAGAAAATTATTTCTACTGGATGTCAGTTGTATCTCCTCATCTAAAAAACAAACAAACCAAACCAATCACTTGTGTTTTCAGGTCATCTGAGGGACTGTGCCAGCATAATAGTAAGGATTATATCTTAAGTTTCACCATTATCTCATTACCCATCAGGCATGCCATACTGCAAATATCAAAAGCACATGCATGAATGCATAGCCAAACCTTTATGCATCATAGCTTTTAAAAGTTAATGTTTTGCATGTCCTTAGCTGCCCAAGTTATTTACATTGCAGACTATATTAACAGTCTGGTCAGCAAAAGCTAAGTTAAACAAGAGAGTACTAGATAGACATTTCTCTAATCTGAATTTATAGATTTGGTAATACCAATTTATATACTGGCATTTTATAGTTAGAAGTGCAAAGGATCCTTTAGTGTCCTGTCCATAAAACACAGTATCAAGAATGCATATTTTCAAACAACAAAGTACACATTTGGTTTGAAGGCTGCTTGGACTGTTATGTTAAATACAAATATCTACTAAAAACCACAAGATAATTTGTTATTAGAAACAATTTTATTGGTAAAATTGTGTACAATCTAAATCTTATTTCTCTGTATCTGCAGAAAAGTCAGTTTCATTAAGTTTATCATGACTTGGCTTGTAAGTGCTCACAGGGGTGCAGCATGTCAGAGCAATTCAATGCATATTTCTTTTAAAGTAAGCTTTGTTGTGTGCAGTGAGATATGATTAATAAACCCCTAGAAAAATTATCTTTTTTGAAATATATTTGAAGTGTTTATAATTCAAATTGTGGCAGAAAATACGGAAATATGGACTCTTGCTTGTTTCTTTCAAATAAGAACTGGGGCAGCCTTCCCCAACTTTGTGCCTTCCAGACCTGTTGGAACTGCAACTTCCAGAATCCCAAGCAGTAGTCCTGCTGGATGGGAATTCTGGGAGTTGCAGTCTAAATGCCTCTGGAGATTACCAGGTTGGAGAAGGTGGAACTAGGGGAATAATACTTCATTATTCATTAGTTTATGAAATAAATCTCTCCAGATAAATGTTAAAACAAACAAATTTTATGACCTGGAAGTAACATCCGTGAAACAGTGGTATTTGCTTATACCATTTTCTATTAAGGCTGCAATCCTATGCCTTTTTATTCATGAGAAAACCATATTGAGATCAGTAGGGTTTACTTCTAAGTAGACACACTTAGGATTACATTGGATCACCCGGTGATAGCCAGAGGGGCTAACAAAGCTGGAGGTAGTTATACAATTATGGATCATTTCACACAGTATTTATGCCTCTGTTCCTGTTGTTAAAATCCTTAGCTCACAACAAGAAAAAGTGTGGAATTTGATATATTTCTAGCTCAAATTACACATAACAAAATACCACCATTTTCAAAGAGAAGAAAAGAGCAAACTTGTTTTTTGCTATGTTAAATTGTAGCCAAGATCCCATAGCCTGTGTATTTTTACCAAGCAGCTGCATGGTCTTCAATAGGGTTAATTTCCACCTGAAGTGTGCCTACTACTGCAGGCTAGATCACAGATGCTTGGCAATTTTTGGCTTACAGCTCTCCAACCTTTTTATTTTTTTATTTTTTAGGATTGACAAAATAAGAGACTGAACACTATTAGTTTTCTTGTGAGAAGAACTCTGAAACCCCCCAATTTTCTGTAATGAACTTTATTTGATAACCAGTAATGTTTTTTAAAGCTTATTTTGAACAGGAGGAGGTTTAGAGACATACATTGATTAAACAAGTAAGGAGATAATCAGCAATAAAACTGGAGAGACAAAACAGTTTTTTTAGACACTGAGGGATAGAGAATGAAGATTGTGGAGGAGAAGCTCTGCACTAGGACGTTCTGCTACATCAGCTCTCCAGCAGCTTCCAATTATGGTCTCAAGCTGTTGGCCAATGGCTGGTTCTCTAAATACAGCTGCAGTCAATGATGGGCGCAGGTTATAAGCTACCACAGAGTACAGTACATATTGGCGCTCACCCAAATAAGGCTCTTGCTGTGTAACCATTTGCCAGAGGGTAATAGCAAAAGCATAGATATCTGCCTTGGAGGTAACTCGCTCACCTTTAAGAAGTTCAGGAGCACGGTGGGTGTATGTCCCCCCTTGGTGACAACGTTGTGGGATTGATGATGCATCATCTTCTAGCTTTTGGGAGCATCCAAAGTCTCCAATCTTGCAAACATTTTGTTCTGTGATGAATATGTTAGCAGGTTTTAAATCCAGATGCACAATCAAGTGTGAATGGAGGAAGACTAATCCTGCCATGATGTCACAGGCATAGCCCAGAGCCTGAGTTGTGCTCAAACACACATGGCCATCTCCAGGCCCATCATCCTTACTTTTTGCTGTCATATTGCCAGTCCCATAGATAACATGGTGCAAAGTTCTGTTACCTACATATTCCATTATTATGGTGCCCAAACTATCCTGATTGGCAGGGGCACATGTACTGGCAGCAACTATACGTACCACATTGTTATGGTCAAGGTGCATCACATTTAGTTCTGCCCAGAAGCTCTGCCTTGATGCCAAGCGATTCTTACTGCATTTCTTCACCTGCTTTACAGCCACTGTAGCTCCATGGTAAATAGCCTTGTAGACAGAACCAAACCCACCAGAGCCTAGAGGATGCAAAAGACACAACTGATCCCAGTCTATAGTACACCAAGCTAGACGAGGAGGTAGCCGATGGGCCCTGTGAGAAGAGTCTTCCCCCCAAAAGAGCTTTTCACCTTTGGCAGGAAACACCATAGGACTACTGCAGGGTCGTGTACTCACAGATGAAGAAATTTCCAGATGAAGAACACGACGAAGAGGGGATGGCATAATTATCTAGGTATAAGGAATAACATCTAAGGATAAGGAATAAAAAGGAGAAAATATAGGCCTTCTTCTAAAGGTAAATGTAGCAGGATTAAACAATCTTTCTTGAATCAGCTCTTCCTTTGCATCCATCTTCCCTTTCTGTTCCCATTAATGATGTGTGATTTCAGAGGACAAATTCCAATCAGTTTCAGATGACAATCAATTTAATAATTACTCCCTAGTTACTTTGTTCTTAAAGGGTTACTTTACTCTTAAAGAGTATTACAGTCCTAATCCTAAGCACACTTACAGCACAAACCTGAAGCAGTTACTTAGAAATATGTTCCACTGTCTTCAACAGGAATTACTCCCAATAAATATTCTTGGGGACAATCCTTAGGATTTCAGCTTTATCTTAACCCATATGATAATCTGGTCTTTTATGTTCCTTTTCTTGGTTGAATCCAAATAAAAACATGGGCTATCTGCTTCTGGTATGGCTTTTCATTTGCTTAACAGATACTGCAGAACAGGCAGAAATTCAACAGTCACTCTATTCCCATTAACAGAATAGGTACAACTGTTGAAATTCTGCTCTTGTCCAAACAGGGTAAAGACAGAAGCATTTTATTAGGAGACAGTAGTAACCCTACAAAGTTATGTAGCTCTGAACAACAGGAATCATCCCATTTTATAAAACATACATAGAAAAGGCTACTTTAAGATTGTTATCCAGACATTATTCTGAGTAGTCCTTATGAAATCAATAAAAAACAATGTTTACTTGCATTTACCTGCTCAATTTATTACTGGAATTAACTTTCATCTGTGACATCTACACATACACAAACAGCAACTGTATAGTAAATGCATTAGTACATTTCAGACCCCGCAAAATGTACAGCTAAGCTAAGTAAAACTAAAACTTTAAAATAAACTGGAAAAGTGAAAGCATTTGCTTGTATTTGGGTCACTTTTTAAAGGGGTGACAAACCAGTAGTGACGCCTCCGTGTGCAGCTTGGATTTTTTGAGGGGTCTGTCACTAGCAAATCAATTTTTGTAATACCAAAACGAACACACAAAAACAGTGAAGGGGCAGAAAAAGCCACAGTGAATCATAGGGGGTGGTGATCATGATAGGTAATATGGAGCCAGTGCTGGTCTCCCCGAAGTGCTGCTTGGACACTTGTGGGGTGGCTGGCACAGGCACTGGGAGTGCTTGGCAAGAGTGGCAAGGGCTTTTTCCATTCCTGCCAAAAGGTTTCTCACCAATTCCTGGTATCCACAGTAGAATTAGTTGACATGACAACCCATTGTGGATATCGCTAGCCCTAGAACAAGTTTTGGGTTGTCAGGATGGATTGTTGCCCTCAGAGAAGGCACCCTGCAGGAAGTAGTCTGAATTCACAGGCTTTTCATCCTCCATAGTTTGTTGTGTTGAGAAAACCTAATCATTATGAAACAGTCACCCTAAAGCACCACCCTTATAAATGCCAAACTGCATGAATAGTCTAGGCTGTTCTTAAAGTATGTGTTTTCTGATAAGGAGCACATAAGCTTTTACTGATGTTCCATGTGAAGAGTTGTGTCCAGCACTGCACAGGCAGAAGATAGTTCCTTGAGGCTGAGTTGATTGTCCTGCCCTCCCCCTGGCAGCCATCAGGGCAGCTGAAAATCCACTCCTAAGGAGCTAGAAAGGAGGGCACCAGAGGGGAAGCTGAGGGGCAAAGGAGGATCTCTAAGAATTGCCCCTTACACTAGCATGGTTAGAGAAAGGCATAAGAAGAAGCATGCTGATCAGACCATGGGGCCATTTAGTTAGGCATTCTGTTCACAGAGGGGCCAACCAGCTGTTCACAGGAAACCCATAAGCAGGACATGAATGAAACAGCACGCTCCTGCCAAGTTCCCCAGCAGCTGGCGCACACAGGCATACCGCCATCTGATACCAGAAGTCAAATACAGTTATCAGGTCTAGTAGTACTGATATACCCTGTAGTGTTGTTTTATGAAAATATTCAGTTGAATTCTTCACAATCCTTGATGGGTGCATGGTTAAAATGTGGAAAATACCTACTACAAAGACTGATATACATATGCTTGTTATTTGCATTGGATGCATTAGCGGCACTGTCAGGTCTGTGGCAACAATAGACCACAGATGTAGAATCAAATATAGGACAGTGTGCGGTTTGCCTTTTTTATTTTTTTGGTTACATAAGTGTGATCCAGTCCAGTCCCCTCCTGGAAATAAGACCCAGTGAGTCTAATATGACATATGCTAAGTCAGTGGGACTGTGCATGATTGCAGCATTAGTTGAGAGGTAGAACCAACGTATGACTCTTTATAGAACATATTTACATATGCTATAGATACTTCAATGTTCACTCTATAGAGTAGAATTTGCTATAACCATAATTATTTCTACCTTTAACATGCTTTGTTAAGGTGCAGGGTGCTGAAGAAAAACTGCTGAAAAAAGTCAGATGAGTACATTCTGCAAAAGATCACTGGGGACTCTGTGAGAGACAGAGATGGGGTCAGGGCGGGGGAAGAGAGAGAACATGTGTGTTTTTATAATGTAAACTCACACAGATGTTAGATGTGAAGCATGTTATTGCAGATGTTATTGCAACCCGTCTGCTCACCCCAGTTGTCTATGAGATGGGATGGGGCTCAGGGAGACTTTCGTGAGGAAAGGGGCCAGGCAGAGAAGTGTGACTGCCTCACACTTTTTGGAAGTGATGCAGCAGCAATTCTGTGTGCCTGGCATTAAAAAACCAGCAACTGCCTTTATTTCACATACTCCTTTTGTCACACACATCATCTGAGATTTACAGATGGTCCATGACCATGGAGGTAAAGGGGTGAGAAACAGGCCCCAGGTGGTGAGCAGTGGAAGAAGGAAGTGGTGGGTCACTGGAGACACCTCCACGGCCAGAGGCAGTCTATCTTGGGGGTGTGGTGCTGGGAAAAAGAAGAGGAGGAGACTGCAGCTGGTGGACCGTTTCCATAGGCAGATCAGACTGAACTACAGGGGCCTTTTCCCTTTTAATCTGTGAAGCTGTTCCTATGGAAATTCTGGCAGGATGTATGTCATATTAATAAAATAAATAGTAACAACAACAATATAAATAAAAATAAATTCCATGGTACTTCTGACAGCATGGATAGAGGGGGTAATAAGAATTTATATTTTATGCAGGAGTTGCCTGAGACATGAATATTACTTCCATATTTCTCCAAGGTAAAAAGATTGAGAAAGGCTGATCTAGACAGTTAAAAACAGCTGTCTAGATAAAGCACATGGTCTGATGTGCTGCGGCAGTGATTAATGCTGGTGCACATTTCTCTTTGCATTGGCTGCGCATAAGCCTCCAAATTTAGAGGCTTATATACATCTGCATTGGAGGGTTTGGACTGTGTCCTTACTTCATGACTTAACAAACCTCAGCTGCACACTTGGGGAAAATGTCATCTTCTCCCCAACTTATGGGTACTTGATTCTGAGTAAAGGTTTAGCATTGGGTAGCACATATCTTGAAAACAGACCAAAGTTAAGCACCAATATGGTGCTTTTGGGTGATTGAAGTGTTTCATCTATGTTATTGCCCAACTCAATAGGATCCATGCCCTCTGTGTAAGAACATTGTATTAGGCTGTTTGTTAACATTCCTGAGCACCTATGAAGGATATTACATGGTGAATTGTACTAAATGCAATACTTTTAACATATTTTATAGAACATTCTAACATATATTTAGGTTACTTGGGTGTCTCAGATGGAATAAAGTCCACGAAAGAAACAGGATATAGGTGAATTTTCTTTCACCCTTGGCAGAATTTTTATACTTCAAAAAAAAAAAAAAAAAAAGATAGTTCAAAGGATTTGTGAAGGAGGCACATATAGGTGCCAATTAAATTAATGGATTTATGAAAGAAATCAATTACTTATACAAATTTTGCTATTGTTAATTTTGGGACGTACATAGGCTCTGATTTAAATTTTGCAAATGAGAAAGTGGAAACATAGAATTAGAAACATTTCCATTTAATTCAATTAGAATTGAATTAAAGTTGGTTGGTTCTGCTGATAACATTTGAGAAACATTTTATCCAATGTAGGCTAGAAAGGAAAAATCTCAGCACCTTATTAAATGTTTGTTGAAATTGATTCTACTAAATCATTTATATTAGACAGGAAATGAAATGAAACTTAACTAGAGAAATAGTATATTTTGAAGATGCCCAGCTATGTAAGCTTATTATGTCCAGATGGAAAGAAAATATTACTGAGCTTGAATTTGAGCACAGTGGAAAGGTTCTGATACAGAAAGAATTTACATGCATATCTGATGTGGTTACACATGTTAAGAATCATTAAGAATTATTCTACATTTATATAATTTAGATCTTTTAAATTCTGGGGCAGGACTCATTTTCTTAGATGGCACTTAGGGCTCTGCTTTGTGAGAACTCTTCTATTTGACAGATCAGAAGGGGTGGAGGCACTGTTTCGTGATCATCCAGTACCACAGATAGATCTGAAAAAATGATGCATGAGATCTTTGACTCCTTGGCCCATAAGGATATGCAACCCAGTGCTCACCTGAAGTTTCAGATTACAGTTCCTATAAGCCCCAGCCAGCATGATCAATGGTTAGTGATTCCAGCAGTTGTTGTGCAAAACAATTAATTTTGCAGTGCAAAATCTATGGCTCATGGGTTCCTTCAGGATTCCATTCCCCCTCCCATAATCAGTGGGGGTGGGTTTCATCAAAGATTCATGTTTGTGTGCTATCAATATATTGTTAACATGCAGTATTCTCTTTTATATCTAATGCCTATAGTGGTAGCAAGGTAAGCAAGAGGTCCCATTTGTTAGCTAGACAAGTTAGGAAAGTTACTTTAGGATTATGCACACATTCTGTACAGGTCAAGGTTGCACTCCCCTTAAAAATCATTTTTGCAATGTTTCATATTCATTAATCCATTATTGCTTCTAGATGGCAAATTAATAAATTTGGCCAGAAGTACATAATGCAGTTTTGGCCAATGCACTATATTCCTTCCTGGACAAAGCATTATGCCTGCTCTGGTCGTATCATTAACTTACTATAATGCACTCTATAAAGGGCTGTCTTTGCAAAACGTTCAGAAGGCACAGCTGGAGCAAAATGGAGTTACCAGAGTTGTCCTCAGGTCTCACTTTTTGGCACATATTATTTCAGTTTGTTTAATTTTCCTTAGCTGGTTTCCAGACAATCAAAATAATTATCATTTTTTAAAAAATCATAAATGGTTATATTTTGGGATATTTAAAGGATTGATTCATGCCATATGAACCTGTTCACTAGTTATATTAATCATTTAAGGGCTTGTTCCACATTCTGTTGCCTTCTGGTTAGTGGAAAGACAGGACAGGGAACTGCCAGTTGCACAGCATGCACGTTTTGAAGAGAGGCTGTTTTGGTGTTCTCTTTTTGGCTAAAATAAGAAAGGAAAGAAAAAAAGAACAAAAGAAATAAAATTGTGGTAGTATGTATTTGGATTTTGCCTTCTCCTTTAGAACTGATAGGTTCTTTTCCCCAAAGCTCCTTCTTTGTATTTTGATTTTTATATAATTATAAGTTGACTTAGGTGCCATTATTATAGCTGAAGGGATATAAATGATTTTACAAATAAATTATGTTTGTTTTAGAATAAAAGTGACTGGATATTTGCTTCCAGACTGTGATCCAGCCGTTAAATGATATAGTAAAAGTGCACGTTAGGATATACATTTAACAAAATACCTAGGATCTAGATTTAATTCAAAACTTTATTGATAGCAGCAAAATACACTAGATAACTGCTGTGGATTTATGTGAAAGATGGCTTTTAAAGAGTAGACACTTCATAGTTATTGGTGCCAATAAATGTTGAGAACCCAGAATTAATACCTTTCATGTAAAATGCCACCATTGTAATAAACATTGGAATAGTTATGCACATGCATATGGCATTCAAAACGCTCTGGCTAACATTGGCCAATATAGCTCACTAGAAGTCCTGTTGGTTAAACAGATTAAACATTATTGTATTTACCGTAACTCACCATATGACTTTGTTCATGTGTACTTAACAGAGTATAATACAGCCTGTCTACACAAGGGGGCAACCTTGTCTTTTTGTCTGGTGCAAATGCCATCATTTGATTAAATAAGTTTTGAAATGAATCATTTAAATAACTTTGATTTCTAGTATTTCAGTACCTTTTTACTGATTGTGAAAAACATAGACCTTTAGTACCCCACAAATGTGATAACCTCACATCAAAAATTTCTTCTTTACCACATCCAGTGAACTGATGGCTAAGGATAGACCTCAGGCAGGAGATAATTTATAGGGCTTGAAGATTGACAAACTCCTATTTTCTTCCTATTCTGCATCCTATTTGCTTCCTATTTTCTTCAACTTCCACTGCAAAGTAAGAAAAGTGTCTTCTTGGTGGTCTTTCATTCTTTTGCATGCACTACAACAGTGAATGAGAGTTAGAGACATTTCTGTTCTGGTGATGCCAAAAGCAAGTGAAAAGCTCCAGGGATTGTAAGCAATAAACTTTGACAGAATTCTTTATCCACTACATCAGATGTTTTCTGGTACCTTGTGCTGGTATCTCAAAGTAGTGTCAGTAAAAAGAGGATGCAGATCTGAATGTCATTTGATAACATTCTCTCCCAGAATGCCTAACTTACAGGATCTGTAAGCATCCGTGTAACAAAAAATGGTGGTATTCTTTACTCTGAAGTAAGATGCTTGGGCAAGAGACAAGAACAGGTCTGAATTTTGCTGATTGCAGGCAGGGCATTGTCTACCACTGCCCATTTTCATTCACAGAATTTTATGAGGCATCCAGATACCACTATCTTCCACTCATAATCCTCCCATATTTCCCAACACCGTTTTCCATTCTTTTTCTGACCACACTATATCTTCTGACTCTTAGTGTTAGGACCCATACACTTTTTTGCTTCTATGGAAATGTAACTTTTGTTACAGCTCCAGAGATTAATGTGCTCAGCATGATTCTAATATGGTATTAAAAAGAACTGGATATAGCTGATAGGAATTTTAGTCCAACAATATCTGGACTATCCACAAATTGCCCATCCCTGATTTAGAACATGAATACTTCTGTGTTTACAACTCAAATCTACCATCTTCTTATACAATTCCTGTTACTGCCTACATCTGGAATGTGGCAATAATCCAGTAGTCATTTTTAGGATTGGTGAGTTGGCCAAATCATGAATTACTCATCTTTTCCCCCAGATAGTTGTCAATTTACTTTCTGCAAATCAGATTAGTTGTTAGCAGCTGACACCTAAATTGTAGCCTTGTGCACAATCATACATGCATGTGTACACAAATTATTTAAGACCAGGCATCTTTTGTACATAACTAAAACCATTCTGTAGTTTTATTGATATTTTGTGTAGTTCACATATTTTTGTACAGCAAACATAACACTGTAGGCCACAAGAAGCTGCAGCACTATTGTTTAATAGCAGCAAGTTATATTTTTTATCAGGGTATGTGGACAATAAATAGTCTGTTTCTTTGGATATGAATGTCTAAAATGAAATTTTGCTGCAGCTTCATAATGTGATAGCTATTTTACAGAGCTTATACACAAAAATATATATGCAATCTTTTGTCTATATTTTATACAAGTACAACAGTAGTTTGTGAATACATTTTAAAGTACATATACATGATAAGCAACGCAATTTCCCATATCACAGGATAGTAATTTTAAATGAAATACACAAATTCAGTCTGGAATGCATTTCTATTTTGACTCAAAATCTGTATCATTAAAACATTTTAGCACACAAGTCCAAACATTGCTCACTATCTAAAAATATAATTTCAGCAATCCAACTCAGGTTCAGGTGTCATCCTTTTTATATTGTTTCCCAGTTTGTCAATATTCAAAGGGGTCTTAGAAATAAGTATGTTCTTCACTTCACACCATATCAAAAGCCCCCTTTCAATTGTCATCTTCTAGTTTTGAGAATAGGCTTATCTGGGTATAATTTGCATGTCCAAGTTTCTCCTTTTGCAAGTGCATATGAAAACATGGTGGTGTACAAAAATCATTAATGACAAATTAAGTCACAGTATAAAAATATATCATACATCTATAAATCTAGTATAGGCCTTTCTCTATGGATAAAAATACATCAGTCTAAATGAGACAGGGAGGTCTGTAGCACCATGAGAGGAGTTGTATCCCAAGTTATATTAGCAGCATGATCCACTATATTTGCAGGAGTGTTTCTGAGAAGATAAACATTCATTCTGGTTCAACTGTACCACTGAAGCTTATACTGAAAAGTATATACATGCATTTAGCAATAATCTGTGTCATTTTTAGGGTTAAATACTTTTCAAAAGACATGGACTTTCAACACACCACCACCCTTATAGGGATTAAGGGACTAAAATATATTTTAATTACCATGGCATCACTTTAAATGGTCTTCCTTTAATGTCAAATAGATGGCTGTTTTCACTATATACTGACAGGATGCAGACAGGCAACTGAACCTACATGATGTACTCCATAGCAAATAATGTATAAGTTTTTATTACTAAGAGGCACGTCATTTTAAGCTGCTAAACCAGTGTATGAGACAAATACTTAAGAGCTTAATCCTTCTCTTTATACAGGCACAGGATCAACCCTATTTGAATTTCAACAGCAGCATAGCTATGGTAGGACATCATATCTTTAGAACACTGCTTATTAAACATTCTGAAAGTTGCAATCCTATGTGTATTTATTTGGAAGTAAATTCCATTGAATTTAGTGGATCTTCCAGGTAAACATACATAGGACTGAGATGTAAGGCTGAACTCCTGTGCCTATTTTCACACATGTAATTCCCACTGAAATGTGTGGGACTTACCTAGTATTAGTGGGCACATGACTGCAACCTCCAAGATTTGAGTATACACTTAACTAATGTTGACCACTCAATTTTGGACTGCTATTAAATGGCAGTAGAAGACGGCATAGTTTGAAACATGTAAACCAAGAAATCCACTGTAAAACCCTTTAAAAAGACACACTGGTTCTGTGCAATATAGCAAATTGATACAAAAACACTTTAAGATGTACCTGTTAAAAGTTACAAATGTTTACCATTTTGTACCCAAAGCATTATACCAAAGGCCCACATATGTCATCTAATGGCACTTGAAAAATTATAATATAAGATTTTATAATAGAAAGCATAACCTGTAAGAAATTATCTTTTATAAGGTTTAGGTTTTCTTTTTGAAAGTGCTATATCTTGTATTATGTGTAACACAGAAGTTGATCGGAGCTTTAGTTTAAAACACCCATACTTACACACCCACATACATACGTACATACACACAAACAAAACACACACACACACACACACACACACACCCAACCTACAATACATAAAGAGCTCACTAGGCAAAAGATCCTGAAAATATGTACTCTTAACATTCATTATTAGCTTAATAAAGCAATCAGGTCTGGCTCATGTTTTAGTCAGTATACGGTTTTTGAAAACCTCTACTGCCAAATGAATAAATCACTCTATTCCACAATTCACTACTAATAAAACACAAGCAAATTATATATATAATATTTTTAAAATCCATAGCAGAAGTTTAGAAGTTGTACAAAGTGTGGTGTATGATCAGCCAGCACACACCACACTTCACTCTTAAGAATTAACCTGGTAACTACAAAATAGGCTTTAAGATTGACATTTTTTATCGCCAACAAAATTTCTGCCTAAATGATAGTCATAAAGCACTAATGTGTAAATAACGCCTACACTGTCATTCTGCTTCCATATATTCATACACTTTACTTCAGTGGCTTGCACACAAGGTATAGCTACATGAAGTACTAACTGAATGAGGTTCAATATCTTGTCTGAGGTCCTACTACTTATTTGAAGTGCACCTGTCTCTTTAATCAATCCCATTTTTGATCCTGAAGGAACTGCCATAACAATATGGAGTCTTCATATGTATAAAGAGTACTGGAAAAACTAGTTTTTAAAAAAATCAAGTTAACCAGCAACTAACACTGAAAACAACATTGCTGAAACATGCTTTGTACATACCATCCCTGTCAAACACCGTAACTAATGTAGTGGTAAGCCTCTGTTAGAAACTGAAAGGTTAAAACTAGTTCAACTCACTTCTGAAATAAGTGTAAAACTTTTCCAACAGTTGTCTGATGATGTTTCCCAGTAACAAACACAATAGTTTGAATTGAAAAAATGGACAAAGAAGGCCAGCATGTGCCATAAGGTGTTGATCATATTCAACATCTACAGAAAAGCACTTTCGGTTGTTTAATTTCCTTATAGGATACGTTTCATTTGAAGAGGTAAAACCTTTCTATCCTTTCTAGTACAAAAAAAGAAGGAAATTTCTACTAGCTTTATGCCATTTGGACCATAAAGTATTTTGTACTATTTCCAATTTTCTTTTGATATGTTTTCCCCTTAAAATGATGGTGCTAAAAGGCTGGAAAGCAATATTGAACAAATCATTCCACTAGAGATATATTTTAGCAATCTGTTTCATAGAAACTAAAGGAAGCGATCATGCAGCAGAGCTAGAGTCTACTTTGAGAAAGTATTCTCACAGCATATTGGAGCAGCTTGCAAAGTTTTGAAAAGGTATTTTCCTTATTAATACATCCTTATTTTAATGCCTTTGGAACATAAACATTTATAAAAAGTTACCATTCAGTACTAAAATTTAAATACATCAGTATAAAATAGCAAAATCACACCTGCATATTGTTCCTACGATAAAAAAGTAGGAACTAATGATACAAATATTGGGAGCAAAAGCTCCTCAATGGGAGCAACTTTTGTTTTTGTGAAGTATATTTTAACCACTTTAAACCTATGTATTCATCCACACAAATTACTGGAGAGAATTATGCATTTTTTTAAAAAAAAATCCTCTTAAAATGACAAGGAATACAATATTTCCAAGTTATAGCAAAACTAGATTTTGCATTTATATATCACAGTTATTCCCTCTTTTGGTTTTCAGGGGATAGAGAATAGAAAAGGGTGTTCTGGAAAGCAACATAAATGTGACATACAGCATAAGTAGCCATTTTTTGTTACTTTTCCTAAATACCCTTGTATTAGGTAAAAGTGGCATAAGCAATATGCTTTTACTTCACTCCTAAGAGTCCTGTTCTTAATTCTTGGCATTGAAAAAAGATCACTAGCCAAATACCCAGGTATGGTAACTGTGATTACCACCTTTGTTGTTTTTAGGGCATGATTACACATCATGAAACACAGCTTAAAAGATCTACTCCAATGAAAACATGGAAACATGTATTTGCAAATGTACATTCATTTTCTGACTGCAAGCTAATCAAATTGACAGCATATAAAATGTTTGTGCTGGATTTAACCCACCTTCTGGATGACATCTAGAAAAGATGGTTTTTTAAAAAAAGAAATAATGAAGTTATATTTTATATTTCAAAGCCAGCTCTTAATTTTTCACTTTTTAAACTTGCTAATTAGGCATACTTTTCTTGCCAAATTATACTACTTTGTAATTGCACTTAAATGAGAGAGTTCTTCCTCTCTAATCTGGTGAAAGTATTTAAGCAATTGTAGATCCTTCCAATCTTCTAAGAAAACTATAAATGCTCTACAGTTTTTCATACAACAGTAACAAATGTATTCATAAATCAGTATTTTAGGTTACAAAGAAAGCTGTATTTTTAGGAACTGACTTGTATTAATATTAGTGCTTTGTTGCTATTCTTAAGTTTTTAAAATAGCCACCATTCCATTGACCTATGGAATTACCAAATCTTAATGAAGTTTTAAAATATGGGACATGTAACATTTTGGGAATGGTTCTTTATATGTGTGTGTGGGTCTGTTGGCAGTGTGAATACAGACAGTTTTAAAAAATAAAAGTAAACAATTGTGAATGAACACATTCAAAATATTTTAAAAGTTAATTTGAATTTCATACTGGCTTAATGAAATTGGTACTGTACAAAAGTAGATTTACAAATGACATAGTAGGCACTACATTAATCTAAGGCATTTCTACAAATAAAATTGTCACAAGGCTATTTTTCATCCTATTGGAAAGCTTGATGGAAACGTGGTAGGGTTGTGGTTGTGTTTAGACTGCTTGTGAAAGCTGCTGACAGTGAATGCAAAGACCCAAGCCCTATACCATTACCAGGGTCTTGTGGATCTTGTGCCTGTGGAGGAAGCTGAGTCATAGATGAATGTGCCTCCTCCTGTGTGTAACCCATTCCAAGATTTCCCACAGAAACAGAAGGATTAAAAGGAGGTCCATTTACTGGTATAAAATTGAATAACTGAGAAAAGTCCAGTGATGGTGTGCTTAGAGGTTCACTAATAGAAACAGAACTTTTAGAAAGGGCAACATCCCCAGATCCATCATCTAGTGGACCTACTTGAGAATCCAACCCTAATTTAGATGAAGATGCTTGAGAATCTTGGGATGAAGGCATTCCACTTTGCAATTCCATTAAGTAACTTTCAATTTCCCCTTTCAATGGCTGCTCTTTATCAGACATAGAAACTGTATACGAGGTAGAACTGAGTGGATATTTTAAAGAAAGCTGGTGAGAAGGGTGGACAGATTCCATATCTATTGGACAAGACATTCCTAAAGGTAATGATGTGGCAACCATTTGGTGTGCAGATGTTGAGCTCTGCATGGACTGAATCTGAGTGTTGTAGAGATTTAACTGCAAAGTGTTTGTAAATGGCTTTGATGTCAGTTCACTGGAAGATAAAGACATCACTGGAAGCAGCTCATCCTTTATAGGCACAGAAACATTGCAAGTAAATGGGTCTAGAAGGTCCATTGGCTCTGTTTTGACCTTCAGAAGTTCTTGGTTATGACTTTTCTTCATATGCCGTGTTAGGTGATCCTTCCGGCCAAATCTCTGTGCACAATACTGACAAAGGAAGTCCTTTCTTCCAGTGTGCACTACCATGTGTCTTCGGACATCCTTGCGGGTGTAAAACCGACGATCACAATGTTCACACTGGTGCTTTTTCTCTTTCACCCCACCTGATGATTTGCCTGCGTGAGTTTTTAGGTGCTCTAGCAACACCCCTGTGCTTTCAAATGTTTGCAAACATACTTTACAGGTGAGGTCACCACTTGTTGCAGCATGCAAAGCCAGGTGACGCTTAAACCCAAGCTTCGTGTTGTAGTTCTTTCCACATTCTTCACACTTAAAGGCCTCTTTATTGGGATTATGTGTATGTAGATGGTTCTTTAGGTGATCTTTTCGATGAAACATTTTCTCACAATAATTACACTTGTGGGTTTTCTCAGGAGAATGAGTAGCCATATGCCTTTAAACACAGATATATTCTGTAAGTAATTGTTTTGATCAAAAGTACATGTGTTCATTTTTAATGGCTGCTAAATACTGTGCTATTCCCCCCTCCCAATTTATTTTGCAGAAGGCATGTCACTACAAACATTGTGTCATACTTATATATAGCAAATCACACATTACAAGCCATTTCATTTTGATTGAGATTTTAGTTTGATGATTAAGTTACTTTAATAAAATATTTCATTATGTGTGAATAGTTGATTTGTGTCCATAGCCAAAATACTCAGTCAATACACTTATTTGCAACAAGTTGATACAACTGAAAAACTTTAAACTTTGAAACACACACAGAAACTCAGATAGTAACTTATAATGCTGTGCACTGTAGTTTACAATTTTACAATCTGATGTCTAAATTAACTAACATTTCCTCCCTGAAAATCAGCTGAAGTGTACACAGATATAAACGTTTACAAAGCTTAAAATGGCCAACAAATGATAATAAAATCTGAAAAATAAATAGAGTTTAATACCTTAGTAATTTGTACTTAGAAACAAAGGCCTTGGTGCAGTCTTGTTGCGTGCACTTGTAGGGCCTCTCTCCTGTGTGAGAGTATGAGTGAACCTTTAATTTCTCAACACTGTTAAAGGCCTTGTCACACAGTTGGCAGGGAAAGTTTTTTCTTGGTTTGGATTCACCACGCTTACGTTTCCCTGAAGGGACTTTCTGGGTATCTCTTACTTCTGACAAATCACCAGGAATGACTGTGGCCATCGCAGCCTAAACCAGGCCTTCTTGTTGGACACTTGGGAATTGCCCAACTCCACTAAATGATTTAGCTTTAGATGGCTTCTCAAGTTTCATGTGGTCGTTAAAGAAAGCAAAAGGGGACTGGAAAAAAAAAATAAGAAACAACTATTTGTAACTACACTTAATTTTGAAGTTTACTTGCTATGTGATGCTTTTGAATAAAGCTTATATAAATTAGGTTCAGCTGGTCTATTGTAATATATGTAGGCTCCTTCAAGCTATTTATAACAGCTCAAAATTCACTGCTCAGGATGGACAGATCCACATGTACCCTGAAACTACATCTTGCACTTTTTAAGTCCTTGAACTAATGTAGCAGAGTTCCTGGAACTTCTTAAGCAAATAAAAATTAATCTGGCTGACTTGATGTGATATGGATAGAAATGCATACCATCTATCAAAGAAAATCAGTGGTTATGTAATCTGAAACACTGTACATGGTAGTGAAAATTAATAGCACATGATAGAGAACCCCATGGACTGTACCACTAGAGAAACAAGGGAGGATCTGCATGTTTGAATGGTCCCACATAAAAATTATTCTGACCTTTAGAAGTTAGCATGTCAGGTAAAAGGCTTCAGGTCTAACCATGACTCTTCCCCCTAACATGCTAAGTTTCTGTGAACAGGGACATTTTAAAAAAAAAAAATTTTGTTCTCAGCATTTTTTTTTGTCCTCAGCAAGTTGTAACAATTTTTTATCCCAGAATTTATCTGGCCTTAAACTGACTACACATGGGGGGGGGGGGGGGGATGGCCGCAACTGCAGTTCCGTTCGTGCAGGGAAGGCGTGCGTGATCAGAGGCGCGCTCCTGCAGGAAAGACAGGCAGAATCTCAGCCATCTCCCCGCGGCTCTGCTTTGTTGCTCCCGTCTTTCCTGCAGCAGCGCACCTCTGATCACGCACGTCTTCCCTGCACGAATGGAACTGCGATCGTGGCCAGCTCCCCCCTTGGGGCGGGGGGAGATGGCTGCGATCTTGGTCACCACCTAAAGTGGTGTTTGCAACCCAAGTCAAAATTTTTCAGAAAGTTTTGTTTGTGACCTGATTTGTTTGTGAACCAAAGCGTTTGTGAGCCGAGGTACCACTGTGTATCAGAATCCAACTGACAACCAAGCATCAGTGGTAAGTTAGGCATTTAAATTTGTACTTGAGTGTTCTAGACACAAGTCCATCCCACTTTCTACCAATTTACCTAATCCCAAGTTTCAGCTGTAAGCATTACACATTTTAAAAATTTTTTGAAACATCACTACAGTATTTCAAGCATTAAAATTAAGAATGGATTCAAATAACATGGCCAAATAAATGATTAAGAAAATATAGTTAAAGCTAAATATGCAATTTACAGAGATAAACAGTTTGTGAGAACAGACAGCCATACGCATAGAAGGTATCATAACAGAATTTACACAGTCTATCTTAAGTGACTATTGCCAAATTCTGTAGGAAACCTTTCGAATCCTGTGTTCTTGTGAACACTTGGAATCTATCCATGTAACTTGGCTAATTAATTTATGAAAAATCCAATACTGTCTTAAAACATCCATTAGAAGCACATTTTTATGCATGTGTGGCCAGAATAAAGTCCTACAATTCCAAAAACTCTTCAGCCAACACACCTTGCTTGGAAAACTGAAAGTTGTAGGATTTGTTTCTATCCGAACATGCATAGGATTGTGTCCTAGAAGTTAAAAAAAATCCCATTTTCAGCAGTTGTTTTAAAATCTATTTATCCTGATTCCTCCACTTCTAACTTTTAAAAAGTATAATTGAGTTGCTTTCCACATTTGGTAACTTTTTAAATAAAAGGTGTTTACAGATTAGACGTTTTCACATGATAATTTTGCCCCATTCATGGAATATGAGGAGGGATCCATGTACCACTGTCGCCCTCCCATGGTTTCTTCCATCTTTTTTCTTAACACATAAATCTGTTAAGGAGAAAAAATGGAATGGCTGCACAGTACCTTCTGATTGGTACCACTTGGTAACCTCTGTCTAGAATTATCAAAACAAAAGACGAAAGCTTTCTGTTTACCCCTCTCCTAGGGAAAAGTGGAAATTGATTAACTTCCAGTGCAGTTTTATCCACAAAATCTGCTAGTAGCAGATTGAGCTACTAGAGGCAGATTTGGTACAGCTAGGGCTATTTCATCTGTAGAGACCTATGTCAGTGGAATGGATGACGGCAACTGCCATTTCTCCATCCAAAATATGCTTTGTAGATTTGTGCAATCCTCCAGACAATTTTGAGCATTAGGGGGAGGAAGAATCTCTTATGGAAAACTTTTGTTGATGGTGGGACAAGTTGGTTTCTACCCATTAAATTTTACTTTCATAAGCTTGGATCCTAAAGTTAGTTAAAATTTCCAGCACTTTGCCTCTTTCCTGCTGCCCCCTGGAAAAACACTCTACAGGACTTCCAGTTTTCCAGGGTAGTGATGTTTAAGGAATCTGGTTTGGGGAAGAGAATCTATTTTCTTTGCTTGGCTCCTCATATGCCTGCCTGCTTTCTCTCTGCTCTAAGCCCATTTCACATTGAGAATTCAGGCAGGCATCTGGCAGAAAGTGAGTCCAATTGCTATGTACTACAATCCAGATATAACTAGCACAGGTCTAACTAGCAAGGGCAGTTTGTGCACACGCTGCTTGTGTGGCTGTTGTGAAAGTGGAGTTCTGCTTCTACACATATGAACTGCAGGCTTTGCTTTTGTGCTGTACATGCTGATTTAATTGCACACATATCCTAAGTCCACCTCCTAACTCTGCTCTGCCCGCGTCCTGTATGTTTGCCAGATTTTTGTACATTGTTACAGCAGCATTTGCACACACAAACTGTGTGTTGCCTCATGGACAACAGGAAAGATGCCTTTGTGCAAATTTTAGCTGTACAGGAGGGCTGCACATGTGCTGTGGGCAGTGAGGACATATTGCCACCCGTGGCAGGAACTACACATGTACACTTAGCACTGTCCGTAATTGGTGTACATTGTGTTTGGTGCATGGGGACTGCATACTTAGAGAGAGAATAATTCAGTGCAAAGAAGGGCCCTGCTAATGTTCCTGAGTTTTTGCAGACTTGATCTTGGTTTGGCTCACTTCCTAGGCCAGAGTCAAGCATAGGGAAGAAGTTTGGCAAGCACAAAAAAGCCAGATTTCAGGCAAATCTTTGCACCACTAACCCAGGAAAACTCTTCAGGGAGCACAGGGAACCACAGGGAATTTAGGAATAGTTTATTCCATGGACCTACCTTTAAATTAATTTACCTTAGGCACTACCTACTTTGTTAGTAACTTCTACCTCATTTTATTTGTAAGAATGAAATCCTATCATGTTTAGACAGAAAGAATTCCACAACTCCCAGCATTCCCCAGCTGGCATGCTGGAGTTGTAGTTGTATCTTCTGTTTAGACATGTATATCACTGTGCCTAAAGGACTTAGTCAGATTATCAATTCATATCAAGGTCCAATCACATTATAGCCCTTGTAAAATGGTAAGACTAGATGTTAGCTCTGAAGAGATCTTTTTAATCACTTTTGTTTAACCAACAAGGGTATGACTTTTGGGTCTAGAGATACTTTTCTTTTTCTTGTAGGATGTGTGTTCTAAAACCAAAGGGTCCCCAAACAAATTGAGACAACAGAAGTGTTCATATTAAAATTACTTACAGCATGATAGGGAAAGCTGGGCCATGTCCCCCATCAACAGATGCTCTGACCAGGGATTCAGCCAACATACATGCATATCCTCCACCTGATCATAGTTAGGCAATCAAGCTTTGTACAGCTTCTGATTGCTCAAGTGGAAATCCTTAATGTTTCAGTCTTTAGGGTCAACTACCATTTGTTACACCTGCATGAGCAATGTTACTAAGCATTACACCAAGTCAGGGTTTGCATATTTTTGTAAAAGTGGTTTAGCACTATGACTAGTAAAAGTGCTGGTGCAGATGTAATGCTACTCATATTTATCCCAAAATTGAAAGGGCAAAAAATATTGATCTGAAAGGAGCTGTAGCCCTGAGATTCCTGATTGCCAAATCATGATTGGGTCACTGAAAAATCGAATTCTTAAAATTCACAGACGATTAGAAAGGGAAAGCATGCCTTTTTCATAACTAGTAGTGTCAGAGGCAATTTCAATAGATTTGGAAAACATTAGTTTCATAATACTTTAAATAACTCTATGTTACAATTGATATGCTCATGAAGAGAGTAGGAAGAGCACTGGACGTTTCAAATGACTAAACATTGTAACTGAATTTTTAAATGTTGCTGTTTTCTCAGCAATGGAGCACTATCTTCTCCAAGACATCTGATCTTCCACAATAAAACTAATGTTTCCATATCTATTGTGTTGCTATAGATATCCTATATAAACTGGGCAGTGCAAGACACAATCTGTTCCAATGAATTCTAATGCTAATTAATTCTTCCACTGATTAGTAATAAAAGAACTGCAGGTCTATTGTGAATGAAGGATACAGTACATTTAATTTCTGGCCTGACTTTTTAAAACCTTTCTTTATTGGTACCAATAACCTCTTTTAACCTATTTATCTAATTAAGGAAGTACAACAAAAAGATTCTATTATAGGTCAGTATAAGAAAACACAATACAAAACTTTAGCAGGGGAAAAAAAATAAATGCAAGAGATGTTTCAGAAATGGATAGGGGAAAAGCATGCTCGAACATCTTTGGTGCTTATTGCTTCACTGAAATTTTTCAATATATATTGCATTTTCAAACCCTTAGCTTATACCTGTGTGTCTGGAACTCAAGTTCTATTTTGCCTTGTAAGGTAATGTACTTTAGCAATCCTTTTTTTATATTTTATACTCATGACACTGAACAACTGGAAGCCTTTAGAAGAATCTTAGGATAAAACCATTAAGTAGAACTAGTAGAAGTAGAACTAGAAGGATTTACCATTTCTGAGAAATCACAAACTAGTTTTGTTATGCTCTATAGCTCTAAAGAAATTATGGAACTTATTTTAGGCCCTAATTAGAAGCAATAGCAAATAACAATCTGTATCAAAGAACATGAGTTGTGCTGGCTGGCAGGAGCCCTCCTGTAGTCACTGGTTCTTACTCCATAAACCACCTCCTCCAGCCATGTTTCTTCTGGATGTGTTTACTTGTCATTTCTAAGCCCAGCTGGAAGCACTGTAAGGGTCAAAAGCCGAGGGCAATGAGCTTAGCACTTCTTTCTTAACATCTCTTATTTCTTTTAAATTCCTACTGGGTAGGATCCAAAGATGTGCTTAGAGTTCTGCTATACCAGAGGAATGCACAGGGGCAGTGATTTTCACCTTTC
Organism: Varanus komodoensis; assembly: GCF_004798865.1. NCBI lineage: Eukaryota > Metazoa > Chordata > Lepidosauria > Squamata > Varanidae > Varanus > Varanus komodoensis. The sequence goes on along the minus strand of NW_025335438.1, from coordinate 16,787,558 downwards.
CTATTGAATTCCCCTGCAAGACCTGAAAAGCTCGAGTGCCTTGGGGAATCCTTCGGAATAGCATGGGAAATAGTAATGGAGGCTGCAGGGGGAGAAGTTGTCAGCAAAAGTCAACACCTTGTCCCTTCTTCCAGCAGCAAGTTTCCACTGGATCTGTTTCCTCTAGGAACAGGAGCACTTCCGTTTACAAAAAGGAATGCCTGGATCTAAACAACTTTACTTTAGAACTATGCATTAGACCTATGTTCTAATGCACAGATCTACTGCTATTGCAGCTAGTTAGGCTCAATTTCAGATGATAAGGGAAGCATTTTAGCGTAAGGGAATGAAAGGTAGGGAAAACCAAGAAGCACATTTCAAATAGCTGTATCTGCTTTAAAGTAAGAAGAAATTCAGTCAATCAGCTATAAATTAGTCCTTAAGCCTCTCAAGGTTTCAACCCATTTTAAAGAGAATATTTCAAAGAATGTGCAGAACCATGCTGATTCAAGATTAGGTATCAAATATTCCTTTTTAATTGATGTAGATTACTCCTTTTTATATTACTGTTGCAGTGGTCAGGATTCAAGAGGGACTGCACATATATCTAAAGCACAAGGGGACAACTGATCTCCCATACAACACCATCTTCTTTGCTGTTGAATGCTCCTCCAAATGCTACTCCATCTTCTCTGCTGTTGTATGCCTTATACTTCATGAGTAGCTTTTGGGGAGTTGGGAAAGATGAATGCAAAGAACTGCTGTAGGAAAGGAGGATCAGAAAGGTCCCGCTGTGCATGCAGTGCAGTACGTATGGTCCTTTAGAGCCCAACCATTTAAATTTCATTTTGCTATTTCTGGGGTGAATATCTAAATAATTAAGTCACTTGCTTATTACCCTAACTATTTACAGCTAACTCAACTGTGGATGTACAGGCTGAGCAATGCAGATAGTATTTTGACATTGATGTTCAAATATTACACTTTTCAAAGACCAGCTGAAAAAAAATTGAGTAATAATGCCTATTTCCAGCTTCAGCATATTATTATTCACATTGGTTCTTTCTCAACTGTAGGATAAATGTTACAGTATCAAAAAACTATTTAAACAATACTGTTATATATTTTATACCATTTTAAAAGGTGTTCATACTCAAAACAGATTTATGGTAGCCTCTGTTCAGTGCACACCTGGTGACGGATAACGAAGAAAAACCTTCAGATTTTGGTCTTAACCAGTTCCACTGACATGTCTAGGAGCAAACCAGAATCCAGTGCTTCCCATTTTTGCTGATCTGAAAAACAAAGAAGAAGGGGCTAGACATTAGTGAAAAAATTAACTTCAGAAGACTAGATGCCAAACGGAAAGAAACACAGTCCATGTTAAAACATTTTATGATCTAATAATGATGATGATGATGATGACGACGATCATGAACATGATCCAGATTTTCTGTATGCAGAGAACAAGGTGTGTTGGCTTGATACTGAAGTCTAGAAGCCAGCAAGCCATCAAAGGAAATATGTTAGGCAGCTTATTCTCTCTTTTCTTAGACTTTGTTCAGACTTGTGTTCAAAGTGTGCTGCCTGACAGTACAGTTCTCTAGGTACATCCAAATGTCTAGTTTTCAGCAGAATAACTGCATTAGGAGCAGCTTTGCACATGGGTCTGAGTCACTGAATATGCCCAGAGAAAGGATGTTTTGTGAGGAACTTCCATTAGTAGAGAACCAAGACCCATCAAAAGGAGTAGTCAGATGCTTTACTGTCCCTCCCATTTGCTTCCCCTTTCTCTTGTTTCTTCACTTTCCAATCCTCTGCATATGGACCCAATGTGCTATGCTTCAGTGAAGACAGGTCACAGTTTACACACAGGTGCTTACTATTACTTTTTAATTAATACAAAATGTGAGTAGAATGGTTAACCATAAATGATGGCTACATTATGTTACAATTTTAAGGATGAGGGCAATGTTGCCTCAAAATTGGGCATGCTCCCTCTCTCTCTCTCTCATACTCCTTGTATAAGAGGGGTGGACTGACAGAAACAGAGAAACAGTACTCCTTGTCACCACTTCTCCAATTGCAATCATTCATTCCTTCAGCAGAATTTCAGTTTTTACAAAAGGAGTGATGGGCATCAAGTATATGAGTTTCACAATGAGCCTGTAACCTAGTTTATGAATTTGAAGTACAGTATGATCCCCAATAAATGCAAGAGGGCTGTGAACAGATCATGTTGTAATTCTGACATAGCAAAACTCTACATGCATTTTTAGTACATACAAAACAGTTTGTCAATTTAAATTAGAGAAAATACATTACAAACAATGTTATTTTGGGCATGTCACACACCCGTATCTTGAGAAGTTGATCATATTAAGCTTAATGGCACCTTGAGATACCTATTCATTTTTCTTCATTTTTGTGTGTGTGCACTGCACAGTATATAAAGTTGATGCCTATTAATATTCTTCAATAGTGCAATGATCCACAACGCCCAAAGCCTTCACATGCACAGTAGGTGAGATTATTTACTTCCTGCTGAGCCAGTTAATTCATTTCTACCTATATGAGAACAGAGTAATTAGAAGTTTATATGATAGTTTGTCCACAGAGCACATTGTCTCTAAACCAAATCTCTCAGTTGAAATTCATGTTAAAGACAGAGCATTTGAAAGCTCTTTGTTGCAACTCTCATAATGAACAGCCTAAAGGTTCATTGATACTCCATACTTTCAACAACAGGGGAAAAACCTAAGGTGGATTCCAATGTCAACGCAGCATAATGCAATAATGCAATGTAATTTTGCCATACAAATCCCTTTAAAGTCAGAAAACTAGTTAAAATATACCAAACATTGAGCAGGTTTAGGGACCATTAAAAAAGCACATACTTTACAATTATCTGGTAACAAGAATGCTAATGAAGGGGCCAGGTTAACACTAAAACATTTAGGAGATAAAATAGAATTCCAGTTGTACGAGAACTATGGAAACTTTCCCTAATGAGTTTAGAATTGGTTCCAAGATCAAAAGAAGAAAAAGCATTAAAAGTTAGTTAATATCATGGCAGTTAAGGACATACAGTATTGTTAAGTAAAAGAGTAAAACAGAATACATTTTAATATCATAGATTAAGCTATTTTAAATCTACTTTAGTCATACTTCAACTACTGTAAAAGAAATAAAAGAAAGAAAGAGGCAACTAGGTATTCAGGAGCGACAGATCATCTTCCTTATATAGATTTAATTATTTAGGGGGGTTGCGTAGAAAAAATATAGGGTACATGATAAATGTCTAAATGAATGATCCTATGGCCACAGACATAATAGGAGGGGCCACAGGATAGTCCATATCTCCAGCACTCCTTGAAGCTGGAAGTCAGAGCTCTGATCCCTCCCAGTTACAGCTGGTATGGAAAGATCCATGCTGATTGCACTCTGAAAAGGCTGGGAAAGCAACTTCAGAGAGTGAATAAAAGGGACAGGGGATGAAGTGTGTATGGAGGGTATCCCGAAATCACACCAGCTACTTCTCTTCCCCTTTTGAGATGAGGTCCAGCAAAAGCACAGAGGAAGGTAACCGAATGAGCATAAGCATATGAGTTTGAAAGTTTACGTTGATCTTGACAGACTTCACCTAAAAATGATCACCAGTGAGACGGAAAGTGACTAACAGCTGTGATACTCAGTTCCTCTATTATATGACTTTATAGCCTGCCATTTAGCCCATCGCATAGCAATAGAATACCTATTGTAAGCATCAGCTTACAACTAGAACTACAAAAATAAATTCTCTTCAGCAGGTAGAAACAACAATCATAATTTAATGCATAAATCAGTTGCAACTTCTATAATATCTGATTCTAATTTTAATTGTAGTGACAAACTAGAATGAATTCAGCCCCATGTATTAGCTCTGCAGTGTGGGTTGTTCATAAAACAACCCACAGTATGCCCAACAGACAACTGGGTTATCACTCCTTCCCCTCTTGTTCCTCCCATACACATCTGAGGAGATGCAACAGCATGACCTGTCTCGACTCCTCTTCCTGCTGCGACTGCAACCATTTCTGGAGTTCATTTTTCCCAGTCTCCAAAGTGACAACAGTCTCTGACATCTGGTTCAGACTGCCCATGCAGCAAATTGAAGTGATTGTCTCTGGTTCATCAGTCATATTATGTACGGGTATGTCTGTGTGTTTGCCCGAGATATGTGCATATGGTTTCTTGATGATGATGATGATTTAGAATTTTCATAGGTGCAAAACTCTGACTATCCAAATGCACAATCCTGCCTTGTCTATGTCTGGATGTTGTTTCTTGCCAAAATGCAAGAGGAACAATCCATGGACACAAGGAGTTCCTTTGTTTCTCATAGGTCAGCTGTCAAATGACAAGCTGTTACATGAGAACAAAAGCCACTAGGAAACTGTATATCTGGCAAAAGCTTTGCAGTAAAGTCCCCCTGTCTTTTGTTTGGATTGCACTGTTCTGATTGGATTGCACCTTTTGCACAGATTTCCAAGATTCTGAGTGCTCAGGAAAGTGGAAAAGTGTGTGCATTCCATTTATGGGAACACAGAGTTTTGACAGCTGTCAGGAAAAAGTGTAAAAAGAAAGCAAGCTATTAAGTACAAAAGAGGCTGCAGTCAAGCAAGAGTGATCCAGTGTCTGTCAGTCAGTCTGAAGTGTTGTTTGTGTTATCAATTGCTGGTTGCTGTGGCAAGCTTAGTATGAACTAGTTTTTGCCACTCACCACTCCTCTGTACTCACAATGGGATTGGGTTCCAAATTTAGAGAACATGAAAACCTGTCACGGATGCAACAATCCTTACTTATTTCTCACAAGCCAATCTGTGGGAAGATATCTGGGTTCATACAACACCATAGCTAGGCTGTCATATTGTACAAACCAAATCAGAGTGTTCATGACTTCTGCTAAATAGAATTGACCATGGGGTAATGGGAAGAATGGAATTTCCCACTTTCTCCTCACAAAAGCAATCCTTCCACTCCAGTCCAGCTATTCATAACACTATGCAATTTATCCAATTAGTCAGTCAAAGGCTTTAAGTATAAAATCAACAGCACATTCCTAAATTGCTCAAGTATGGTCAGCAAATTGTTCTTCGTTTAGACTGGATAACAAATTGTTGTCCAACAATATCAATTATTATTTATGTTGTGAGCTGCCCTGAGGCTTCGGCGAATGGGGAGGCATAGAAATGTTTAAATAAACAAACAAATAAATAAATAAATAAATAGCAATCAGGATGCAGGTAGGAAATCTACCCACTGTAAAGATCCAGGATCAATTTGCAAGAATGTTGCAGATATTAAGGTAAAATTCCAGGCCCAGAATTTATCTTCCTGTTAGCTTTATCAGCTCTTCCAGTGACCTTCCCACTCCAAAAATGTATCACATTGTGTTAGAAGAAAGACGATTGAAAATTTGAAACGTAATTTGCTATCATACACCAGATTAGATAATCAAAGTTAATATTGCATTTAAGGCTATATATTCAAGGAGAGCATATGCATAGAACAGGTAAGGCCAAAATAATCATCTACATATTTAGCACAAACTGGAATTGATGAATCAATACTTAGCTCAGTATATTTTATTGCATCTTCATGATCCCATAGAATCTCTTACTGAGAATGAAAGATTTCTTATGAATTCCAGAGAAATTCAGCAGAAAGTAAATAACATGAACTTGAGTTATATGTTAGTCAGCAACAAAAATAACATATAAAGGTTTAGTGTGAAATTCCTCAATGCATGAGACAGATAAACTACTCTCACTGAATAGGCTTACCACCAAATCCAATGCACTGGAGATGCAGGGGGATTAGAGAAAACTATTATCACAATTCTAGGCTATGACATACAATAATAGAAAGCTGAATACAGTGTCAAACATAGCCAGCAAAGCTAGTAGTCATTGATAGCCTTCTCTTCATTAATTTGTCCAATTGTCTTTGAAAGCCATCCAAATTGGTGACCACCACTACCTTCTATGGCAGTGAACTCCATAGTTTAAATATGTACTTTGTGAAGAAGTACTTCCTTTTATCTATCCTGAGTCTCCTACCAATCAGCTTCCATATCCACTTTCTCCACATCATGTATAATTTTAAACACCTCTATCATTTCTTCCCCTTACTTGCTTTTTTTCTAAGCTAACCAATCCCAGTTGTTGTAACTGTGCCCTTGCAGGAGAATTGTTCCAACCTCTTGATCATTTTAGTTGCTCTTCTCTCTACTTTTTTCAACTCAACGATGCCTTTTCTGGTCCCTCTACTTGTTGTCCACAATATTCTAAGTGAGAATGCACCAAAGATTTGGCTTAAGGTGAGTACAATCTTGGCAGATTTGTTTTCATTTTTTTCCTATTTATGCCTTTTTCACAACAGCTGTTCACTGGGTTGATATTTTAATTGAGCTATTCACTAAGATCACTTTCTTGATCAGTCATTACTAGCTCAGATCCTACCAACCTATATTTGAAGTAAGTTTTTTAATTTTTCTGCCAACATGCATTACATTGGCTCACACTGAACTACTTTTGACAATTTTTTGATGCTCCTTCTCCCAGTTTTCCTCACAATCCCTTTTGGTTTTAACAACCCTAAGTATTTTGCTATGATTAGCAGACTTGGCCACTGCACTGCTTACTCCTAATTCTGATAATTTATGAATATGTTGAAAAGCATTGATCCTAATACAGAATTTTGTGGGACCCCACTGGCTACATCTCATTACTGGGAGAAATTGTCATTTATTCCCTCTCTTCTAAATTTGCATAGGAGTCCTTAGTTAGGGACTTTGTCAAGAGTCTTTTAGAAGTATAAGTAAACAATGTCTACCAGATTGCCCTTGCCCATGTGCTTAACTGACAATCTCAAAGAACTCTAATACATTAGTGAGATAGGACTTACCTTTGCAGAAGCCATGTTGATTCTTTTTCAGCAGGGCTTGTCCCTCTATGTGCTCACTGATACTAATCTTGATAACACTTTCAACCAATTTACCCAGAAGAGGTGTTAAGCTAACCAGCCAGTAATTCCCTAGATACCCCAGAGATCCATTTAAAAAAGGGGTTACACTGGCCATTCTCCAATGCTCTGGTACAGAGACTGATCTTAGCAACATATTGAATAGTTTGGTGAGAAGCTCAGCAATTTCATATTTGAGTTCTTTTAGCTTAATGGTGCTTAATGCGCTTACCTACAACTTAGCCTTCATACATCCACATCTTCATTTGTATTATCAGTCTCAATCTTTCTCTGCAGGTTGGGATAACCAATATAGCCAAGCCAGAGGTTGCAAATGAACTGAAAGTGTGGTAACTCCCTTCCCCCTCCCTTATATAGCGACACATTAATAACTGTACAGAAAAAAAGCTTGTGGTTACAAAAGTTTCCTATATTGATCTTCAGGTTTTTGGCTATGACAGCAAAGTCCTTTCCAAGATGGCTTCTGGAATTTGTTGTTAAAGCATACTGTGGAAACATGAAAAATGAATAAATATGATCTCACTCAAGCAAGCTGAAAGTTCAAAATTTAAGCTTAAGATGGTGGCATCAAAAACAATGGCCTGGGTGTACACAGCAGAAGAAAATGGTTTGACCCTTGCTATACCACTTTTGGGATGGGCCTGCCCACTGTTGGCAAAACAGCCAAGAACTTATTTCCAAGAATACGCAGCCTTTGGATAAAGAAGGTTCTTCATCCCTGATATTATTAAAGACAAAAACTATTTATCAGCCATACTTTTTATATACAATTCCCAATCACAGTAGTATGCAAAGAATACCATTATACCCTGAGAAAATAATTCAATCTCACAAGTTAAGAGCTGATTTGATATATATCTGTCCTAGCTTGCTTTTTGACATGCATTTTATCTAAAGAGCTGTAGTGCAATCTAAGGTTGCAATCCTATGAACATTGATTTAGGGACAGATATGACCTCCCGGTTTCCTACTTTTGAAGGTTGCTACCTTGACAAACCAAAGATGACTAGAACATACAGACAAAATCTGATTATTGTAATCTGACTTGATTTGGACAAACAGAAACATACTTGATCTGAACAGAAGAATTTTTTAAAATGTGAAATCCCAAATTTCTGTGGTAGTTAGGTTAAAATCAAAGTTTAAAGCATTAATTTATTAGAACAGAACAAATGTCAGAGTATTGTTCTGTGCTCCCTATTTCCCTGAGCAGTGGGAAATTGCAGGGTGTTTCCCTATGCGGAGAATGTACTAGATACACATGGCACGGGTGATCTCTGTTCACAAAAATAAGAGGGGAGTATTGTGGGAACACCCTGACAATCTTTACAGATGCGTCAATTTTCCAAAATCAAACAATAGGCCTTGAAAGCAAGTACCCCGAAAGAAGCTTCTTGCCAAAACTGTAAAACTCAAACTTTTATCTTCATTGCTAGCGACAAATCAAGTTGCTAGCGACATATTGCTAAAGCACATACTCACATGTGTGGGATGTCCAGTATCTAATAGCCACAAACTTCAGTGGGTCTAATGGCTTATTTAAATAAGCATCTTTTAGTGATCAGTGCTCACAAAAGAAACATTTGTTAAATTCTTTTTGTATTGTAAGCATCATTTGCTTAGTCATTTGGTCCCAGGCCAATGCACCTGCCAGGAATCAGTTTTGTGGTATGTACCATCAGAGAAGGGCTCTGCACAGCAACGACTCTTTGCCTACCCTGTGCTTTCTCCCACTTGTCCGATGCTTACAGGTATTCCTGCATGCTCTGGGCAATACACAACTAGTGCTTCTCCCCAATACCCCAAATGATGGGACCAGATGTACTATTCCTTGATGTCATTTGACCTGCAGAGAGATGAGTGGTGAATCATCTGGCCCATCACCCTATTCTGGTTGACTGCCTATGCTCCAGACTTTTATATATTTTAACAACAGGGGGACTTCCCTGCCTGCTGCTCATCCAGGGCTGGGAGGAAGAGCTGTGTATTGGGGCAGGGAGAGCTTGCTAACTAGAGATCAACAATAAGAGGATTCCTTTTCTTCCCTTCTTCCTAAGCCCCTGGTAGCCTTGGCAGCCTTTTGGATGGAAGGGGAACTGAGGATGGTGATGGAGACCTCAACTGTTGGAGGTTCCCTGCACCTTAGCTAGGAAAAGAAAACTAAAAGAATACACAGGACTTTTGAAGCAGAGTCTTGCAATAATAAAAATCAGGAGTTCTAGTGATTTACCCATTTTCAGCCATGTTCAACTATCAAAGTGGCTTACCATTAAAATCCAGAATTACAGTGTATTACAGATACATGGAGTTTTCAAGGTAGTCTGTTTTTGTTTCTGATAGTTGTGGTCATACAAGGTTCCATATTTTTTCTTCTATTATTGGTTAATAGGATCCTCAACATAATCTGGTCTTCAGATGCTGTGGTCTATTCCTGCTTTCCAGCTGCCTCTTTGTCTTCTTCTTATGTGCAAGAAATAGAGAAGGGATGGAGTGGCACAGAGAAGGGATGGGGTTAGGTAGCAGAGGAAGAGCTATGAAATCCTACAGTACTGAAAACGTAACCTGCTTTTGATTATGAATCCACTAACAATCAGCTGTACCCTGATTAAATCTTCCAACCTGTGAATGACATTTCAAAAAGATTCCCTTCCTCTGCTCTAGTGGAAGAGAACAGAAATATAGAGGTAGCAGAGTGCCATTGCATGTACAGGGGTAGGGGAGGCTGAACCACAGATTGGAATTTACTGGTAAGAGCTGAGTGGTTTCTGCTAGATCTTCAAGAATTTCTGATTTTTAGAAAGCAGACAACACCCCCTTCTGTCATGCAGGTCTTGTGCTAAATTTTGATCTTCCATCCTCAGTATTCCCAGTTTGTAAAATAGGAATATTGACTGGTTGCTTTTGACCAGGTTGTTATTCCATTCTGCCGACCTGTTTCAGAGTAATGCATTCGAATCCCTTATCTACAGTGACTCAAATGTTGATTTGTACATATCCCAGTGTATGATTCATGGGTCACAGTAGACAATAGAGTCGGCCTCCTGAGCTACCCATTTTATGTCTGGTTTAGCAGTATTCTGTTAGGGAACAAAAGAGATCCCACAAAGCTGAAGTCTTATATCTTTACTATCAGAGAACTGACTAGTAAAGATGCAAATACAGACAGCCTGTTTTGTTGTTGATTAAGATTTATACACCCCTATATCCAAGAAAATACAGTAGCAATATCCTCCTGCTTTGACTTTTGAATTTCATTTCATTTCATTGTGTTATAATCTGGAAGTAAAATAGGTTTAATTGGTATTATTACCATTTGATGTATATAAGACAGTCAACACTGTGAAGGTGCAAAGTTTTTTCATTCTGATACAAAAGTGAACAAAAACAAACTGTCACTTGTAGGTTGCCTAAGTATTCACCATAGTTTCTGCAACATGCCTAATCTCTGGTGCCTCCAGAACTCACATACAATAAGTAGTTGGAATCCACCTGTGTGTACTTCCAATGCCACATGTTCTTAAATTAAATATGCCTATTTCTGGAAGGCACCAGAGTTGGAGGGCATATCTAAACAAGAAGCATCCTGAACATCAAGAAGTTGTCAAAACAACTCTGGGATACAGTTTTGCAGCAGCTCTGAATTATATTATTATAAATTCAAACTATGAACATCTCTGGAACTCTGTTAAATCCCAGAATAATAAACTAGAAAGAATATGGCTCGACCACTATTCTGGCTAGAGGAGGCCATCCACTAAAATTCAGTGACCAGGTACGGAGGACATTAGTCAAAGAAGTGGCCGAGAGGTCAATGGTAACTCTGAAGGGGAGATCTGCAGCTGAGATTAGAGAAATTGTTCATGGTACAACTATCACCTGGATAAACCTGAGCTTTTTTGACCTGTTTGAAAGTGCTGAGAAGAAAGCCATTGATGAAACAAGCTAAAATCAAAGTACATTTGCTATTTGCAAAAAAGGACTATGGGATATACAGCAAATGTAGAAAACATTTCTCTAGTCTGCTGCTGTGCATGGCAAAAAGCCCACAGTGCTCATTTCCTGGAAACACCAATACCATGGTGAAATTTGGTGGTGTTGGCTTCATGCTGTGGAGATGCTTTTCCTTGATAGGGAGTGGTGAAATGGTCTGGATTGAGGGCAAAATGAATGCAGCCAAATGCAGAGCACATCTGGAGGAAAACCTGTTTCAGTCTGCAAGGGATCTAAGACTGGGGCAGAGATTCACCTTCCAGCAGAACAATAACCTTGAATACAGAGCCAAAGTAACAGAGTGGTTTCAAAAGACAAACCTGAATGACTTAGAGTGGTTCAGTGAAAGCTCAGATGTTAACCCAACTAAAAATCTTTAGCAAGCCTTGAAACTTGCTGTTTACCAACAATTCTCACCTAACCTTACAGAACTGGAGCAGTTTTGCAAGGAGGGAAACAGAAATACTGTAGGATCCAGATATGAAAAGCTGATGGAGACTCATTCAAGAAAACTCTCAACCATTATTGCTGCCAAATATGCTTCTACCAAGTACTGACTGAGAAGGATAAATACTTATACAACCAACAAGTGTGAAAGTCAAAGAGGTGAATATCTCGGCAAGGCACTGTATCTGAGCAGTGAACAATAAAATACAGATTTTAAACTTTTAAGAATCATTTTAAAATAAAAGATACAGGAACGATGGATTGTTCTTTCTGCCTTTAATGGAGTAACAGTGCAACCACTCTTGAAGAAACTACTCTGTACCTAACATTAGTTGATGACTATTTCCTAGTTGAAAATAACTAGGAATTGAAGTTGAAAATAACTACTTTTCTTGAAGAAAGTACTTTAGAAGATTGTAGTGGCGCAACTGCAACTGGTGGATGCTTATGATCTAAACTTATTCCAGTCTGGCTTTCAACCTAGCTATGAGACTAAATCAGCCTTGATTAGATTATTAGGACTGAGACCCTACTTATTCTGCTTGATCTCTCAATGACTTTTGACCATCAACACCATGCAGCACAATGGATCTGGTTTTACCTGCAGGTTCATTTTCATAGAATAATATTGGCTGACTGTTCCTTGGCCCCTTGGCTTTTACAAAATACCATATTCAACAGCTATATGAAACCCCTGGGAGTGGTCATTAGGGGATATCATGCCAAGTTCCATCTGTATGCTGTATCTCCTGTGAATCAGATGAGGCTATACAAGTCCTGGATCAGTGCCTAGACTCAGTGGTGGGCTGGATGAAGGCCAATGAACTGAAGCTGAATCCTAGCTAGATAGAAGTTCTGTGAGTGAGGCTCAAGTCCAGAATATAGGGCACTGTCTGTTCTGGATGAGGTTTTACTCCTTGTGAAAGATAAGATTTGTTGAGAGGTACTTCAAAATCCATTATTGTTGCTGGACTACTGAGTGAGGAAGCCTCGGATTGCTTTTTACTAGCTTCAACTAGTCCTGCAACTATGGCTTCTCCTGGACAGGAATAACTTAGGCACAGTGCTGCAGGGACTAATAACCTCAAGACTGGATTAGTATAATGTGCTTTGTGTGTGCCTGGCTTTAAGGCTAGTCTAGAAGCTGAGGCTAATACAGGATGTAGTAGCTCAGCTGCTGTCTGGAGCCTCTCCTTTTCAGCATGCAACCCTTTTGCTGAGGGAACTGCACTGGCTACCTATTCACTACTGGACTAGGCTACTGGTACTAGTGTTAAGTACTTGGATTCAGGACACCTGAGAGAGTACCTTTTCCCTTACAACCAGCTAGATCCTGGTAGTTTGTATGGACCTGTGACCTGATCGGAGTCCACTGGATAAGAGCCTTTGGTATGGTGGCACCATTTTTGTGGAGCTCCTTGGTTCTGAATAACAGGCAGATACAACATTACTGACAACATCATTTCTACTTCAGAAAGCTTTCCTTGTTTGACCAGTCTGTGTCTGTTTTAGTCTGATAGTTTGTTTTCAATTTTATTTTCTTCTTCATATTTTTTGTCTTGGACTTTGACAAATTAGAGAATCTATCTCTAACCAAGAGAACCATCTTGGTTAATGGGTGGTATAGAAATCAAATAAATATATACATAGATAGATATAGAGCAGTATAGAAATGTTACCAATAGATAAATAACATTGTAACAATCAAAAGAAGTCTTGTTTAAAATGTGCTCAGAGGGAAAAAAATGAAACTACTTTGATGCTTTCCTGTCATCAACAGGCACAGAGTTCCACAAAGAAGGAACTGATAATTCAAAGGCTCTACTCCAACAAGCCTCCATATGGAGCATAGGACTGTAGAGACCCACCAGAAATGAATTAATGTATGATTTCACTGACCAGGCAGACTGGTAAAGAAGAAGTTTTATCAAATATCCTGTTCCCCTGTTGTTTCCTACAGCAAAATTTAAAACTGTCTCAGTAATATATAACCCTGTATAGTGGTGATACATGCTCTTTAATCAAGCTGTTGCATATTCTCCTAGCTGCAGCTTCTGTATCAACTTGCACTGTAGTAATCCAGTATTAAAGTTAGCAGCACTTCTACTGCAATGACCAAGCTATCTCTTCCTATCCAGGATACACTGTAGTTGGTACATAGTTGAACTCAGTAAAATTTACTCTGAGCTGCTGTGGCTGCTTGGGCTTCCAACAACAAGGATGAGGCCAATATGAACCTGAGTGTTCATACCTTTAACTTCCTTGTAAATAAATAAAATAAAATACATATGCTAAACATTTCCAGTGCACATGCAACATTTGCTTCTGAACATGCCGACTTTCCATTGGATTTCCCCCTCCCACCCAATATCAGTGCTCTGTGTCCTCAAAAATCTGTTTCTGAGGCTTGGACAGCCCAGTATCTCAGGTACTGAAGCAGGAAGTAGGAATAACAGATTAGCAGAAATGTTTTCAACTAGCACAACTACATCCTTGAATCCAAAATGATGTATCAGTTTCATATTCACGAATTCATATCCTCTATGGTAGTTGGTGTTAAGAAAAAAGTTTCCACTGGTACCCACAAAGAACATGTATCTACTCTTTAATATAGAAGTTATACTGATTAACAAATTTATACTTTGTGAATTATTTCTCCATTCCTTATAGAAAATTTGCAGTATGACCATAAGGGTTAAGAGATTGGTGCATGTGCTGAGTCTGTTCTGCCCACCTTCCCTTCTGCAAGTGGAAGGCCCCGCTAACTGCATTGCACAGGTAGTGGTATCCACTGTTTATGCAAAGGGAATAGCCCTGAAATGAACTGGAATGCTAGTTACTAAAAGGAAACAGGCTGGTGGAATTCCCTTATGTTAAACAAAGAGTAGCAGCTGCTTGCATAACATAATTGGTGGGGTAGAATGGTGAAGGCAGCATTTCTTTGAATTCTGCTCAAATACTTATAGTTCACTGCTAGTTATTCTCCGCATAGCTAATGATGTAACCTTATTTAGCTCTAATGTATTGAGTTAAAATATTGATAGGCCAATTTTCCATACAAGTGATATATACACTATACTAGGATCCTACTTTGCAGGTTCTTTTATATACAGATTTCTAAATATGCTATGTTCTTGTCTGTCACTCATTTATAAATATATAGTTTCCCAGTCAAGATAAGATATACAATTACAAGTTATCATTTCCCTGATGCTCCTTTCCAGGGAACAAAGTGAGCTGTGGACAAGACCAAAAAACTACAGTATTGATATTGACTTTTTGTACATATATCACATCGCCTTCTATGAAAACAATAAAATACTATGTGCAACTACAGTTCAGTTATCTAAATTTATAAGACAAGAAATGGAAAGGCAACATTTCAAACTGATGTATAAAAATGTAGCCACTCTAAACCATCAGTGAAGCATGTAAACAACATTTTAATCCAACAAGAGCAATCTAGTTGAGATGAGGCCATATATAATTGGACATCAGTGCTTTACAACATGGCCATCATCACAGAAAAGGTGCTGCTCATTGCTTCATACTGCTGTAATGCTCACATCTGTAAAAGATGGAGCATAGAGCCACCTTTAGCACTCATTGTTCATATCAGCAAAGAGTTGTATTTTGCTTAAACATGATGAGCATACTGAAGCAAAGAAACTGAAAAAAGCTTTGGCAGCTGTTCTAGAAGCCTGAGCATCTGCTCACAAATTGGTTCACACTAATTTATGGATTATGTTAATCTTAGTCTTTATTTGGGCAGCTGTTTTCATCAGGTGTCATCAGTATGTCAGAGTGCAATCTAAGATAGTTAACAGAACATTCAGACTTAATTTTTAAAAAGTTTGCTTGTTTATTGAAAAAAGTTTTATGTATCTGGTCAGTCATTACCTGTATTGGTTTGATTCATTAGACTGACTACAAGGGTTGATTTTGATCCAAGTTTGTGTGATACAAATGTTGAAGCTAATGTTGAGCTTTGATTACTTTGCAAAACCCATCAATTGCTTATTTAAAATATACAGGCCTGCAAGAACTTGGTCTTCAGCATGTCTGAAGACAAATTGGTCTGTGCAGAACACTGCCAAAAGATCTAAGTAAAACATTCTGTTAGAGAGCATTTTTATAAACCAAGTCTAGAATATAAAGCAGTTCATATAGAATACCACACAGAGGACAGAAATATCATTCACCTAGCCTTTCTCTGATTGTTTTGGGTTAAAATCACCACAGCTATATGGTGATTATATAAAGCCTTTTCAAGTGTTGCAATGTTTCTAGACTTTGAATAAAGAACAAGTTGTCTTAATATAACTTTTTTACAAGTTGAACTCCTTGTTTTTCAGAAAAAAATAAAACAGATATGAAAGAAGGATATTGCTAAGATACTGTTCACAAAACTGCATTTTAGGTAGTAATATTAGTAAATTAGTAAAGATTTTCCTCTTTAGACAAGCGCATCCATGGCAAATGTTTTTAATGGAATGCTAACCTTAAACAGAATTTCCTCCTCCGAAAAGTTGTAAAGTTAAAAGTTTGCCATTTAGAACAGAGATTAGGTTTTGCTGTGGTAGTACCTTATTTACTGGATGTTACATTGCTCTTCAGTTCACAGAAGGGGACACTTTTACCATTTCCTCAATCCATCTGCAGTTTCCTGCACCATATCTCACATTATTCCCAAGGGTTCTCCAGTCTTCAAGAACAGATTTTCAGGGGCTGAAGGGGGCTGCAAAGGGAAGGGGAAAAAGCCCCACTCTGTGAACATGAACTGCATTCTGCACAGAAAGTATGGATAAAAGTCAATACCTTTCCTTCACTATTCTAGCACAGCAATTAAGACCATCTGACCACATGCAAAATGTTTTATGTTGACTGCTCCCACTTTTATTGAACACCTAGCTTTATATGATATTACAGCACAAATGTTTAAAATGTGTCAGACATGTTTAAACTTTTAGAAGGGATGTGATGGTCACAGGATTTCTTGTTGGGGCATGTGCTTTCTAGAACTTGGATAATATAATTGTTTTAGTTGAGGTAGCAAGTTTCAACCTATTAAGTTCTGAAGTAAATGTTGAATTACATTATCATACATATATCCCATTCCTGTCACAAAACTTTAATAATGTAAATTTTCAATGCACATGTGATGTTATCACTGTCCTTGCTAAAAGAAAGGGGAAGGATACAATTACAAAAGTGCTTGGAACAAAATTAGGTTAACTGAAAGCACTTTCCTGTGGACTGCATCCTTTCTGCTTGGAAGCTCCTGAACTTGGGCGCTTCTAAGATTCCTATGCTCTGCCAGGTTCAATCTCCCAGAGTTTCACTAGACAGCTCTTCTGAGGAGGGAGGCTAGAAAAGGTTTGGCATAAATTGTATCCTGTCCTCTTCAGTCTACTCTGTCATATGCACTGGAATGCCCTCTTTCCTCCTCCTCCAAGGTTACTGCTATGACCTTTGGAGGGAATCAAACATGGTTCTTCCTGCACTAGCTGTGAAGGGATGGGGAATGGGAGAGCTGAGTGCTGTCTCTAAACTTGAAGGGGTTCCAAAGCCGTTCTGTGATCCTTGGGATGCTTGCCCAGGGATCATTGGATTGTTCCCTAACTCAAGAATAAAGAACACTCTGTAATAACTTAAGTGAAAATTTCAGTCTGATTCAAATTTGTCACATAATTTCACCCTCAATGCAATGCTTCAAATCCAGTTCTCTCATAGTAACTTTGACAGGCTGAGAAAAACCTGTTTAAGATTAACTAGCAAGCTTCAGGCTTTACTGAATTTTCAACCTGAATATCCTAATGCAAACTCAGTTGATTAACTTACTATGCCCCAACAGCCAAAATATACAAATTCCTTTTATCAAAATAAACACATTATGGTTATTTTCCCACTTACTACTCAAGGTAACATTTGTAGTCATAAGAGAATTCCTTTATAAGGAAAAACAGGGCCTGTTCCACTATAATGTTTTGCATTTGTGGTTTTAGAGTGAAAATATTCCAGACATAAGCATATGAAAATCTTTTACTAGAAAGTGTCACAGATACATGTTGTTCCAGAATGATACTATGGATGAATTATGATGTAGATTCAGGGGCAGTGAGAATAACAAAGAATCTTTACAAAGAAAAACTGGTGTGGATATATGCCCACTATCTCATACATGCCATCATCAGCATCCCACTATTTCTAGTTCATTAAGTTGCTGCCCACTGCTGAATATTGCAATGTGAGCTTTACTGTGTTGAGTTGTAGGGGTGTATGTATGTGTGTGCCTACCATGCAGGCATACAGTGTCCCCTGCAGCTGGGGGAAATGCAGGAGTCCTGACCTCAGAAGCTGATTCTTCTAATACTTAGGCAATTCTTAAACGGATGGAGGGACAGAAACCTCACAGTCTAGTCAATCAGAATTAAACTGTAGAACAAGTGGCAGGAGGGCTCACACCGACCATGAAATGTTTAAATAGGGGTGGGGCCAAGCAGGAGCCAACCACCCTCACTAAAAAAAAAAAAGTTTTGTGTCAGCCGTGAGGCTATTTAAGTACTTTTAATTCATTGCTCAGCCCCACCTGGAGATTCGTGGACTAGGTTTTCAAGGCTTGTTAGAACCTTCTTTCCATTTACTGAGAAAGTAATCCAGTCAGCCTGAACAGTCCAACAGTGAATCTAACCATATCTAATAAATTATTTTCTTGTCATTAGGGAGTGGGATAAGCAACTTTATTACTGTTTGTCTTTTAAAGATAATTCTTGAAACCCCCTTTCCTATTAATAGTGTGGTTCCTTTTATCCCCCATCTCTGCTTGCAGTGAGGTTGATGAGAGGTTTTTTTTTTGGGGGGGGGGGTGCACACATGCTTTGGTGGTCAGATGTTCCAGAAAAATCTCATTTAAAAATGGGTCTTTGAGTGCATGGAGGAAAATTACTGCTCTCTTTGACCATTTAGCTGAGTTTGTGATTTCATGGAAAATTATATGGATGCCCTATTTTTTCCCAACTGAGTTGATTTTGTTTACTTAAAAGTAGGCAAGGGATGCGCCCTTGTTTCAACATTTTCTTGAGAGACACAGAAAGGAAAAAGAATGAATACTTTGTTTTAAAGATCATTCATGTGTCTGTGGTTCAAGGAAAAAGATAGAAATCACTTTAAATCTATCTTAATGTTTTCATTCTACTGCTATGAAATAAATTAAGGGTGCAATCCTATGCACATTAAGATAGCATCACTGGTTGGCAAATACTGTAACTCTAGTTTTTATTGCTATTTAAACATGCATAACATTGTGCTCTAAAAAGATTTTAAGTGATTCCCCGACCTACAGAAAACAATGGTGTTTCATCCTCACCTAAGCTGTTGTTTCTGAGATACTGAATTCTCATTCTGGGGGAAAAATGCTACACAGCTGGCTGACTATTCTGCCTTTTACATATTCTCTGCTGTTTATGCTTTATCAGGTAGTGTTGTGAAGACCCTATAGTGTATGGGCTTGCAAACTTTTCTGTTTTTATTCTGGAGCATGCACAGTTGACTCTACTACTGCTGATCCCTTGGCTCCACCTCTAGTGCCCCACATTCTACACCACTTGTCAGGATGGTCATCACTGGATGGAACCAGTTTTCACCACTGTTATGTTCAATTCATGAGATAATTGAATTAAATGTAGGGAAATGTTAGAAATAGTCTCTTCGTGGCTCACATTTATGATTCATAGTTCTGCCTCAGGCTGGACCTTATATTTGTAAACGAATCAAAGCTCTTGTACAGCCTTTCCCAGCTTGGTACCCACCAAATGCATTAGAGTACAAATTCCCAGCCAAGGTGGCCATTAACCATGCTGCTTTGAGGGAGTAACTGTAGGCCAATGAAACTGGTAGGCACCAGTTTGTGGAAGGGTGCGTAATATGATAAAACCCTTCATATTTGGTCAATAACGTTACCTCAAATTGACTGTTCCTAACTTTAAAATACTTGTTGTAATTCAAAACAAAGAGCCTCCCCCCATCTGTCTCTTTCTCTATCATTCACATTTTGTATTGAATCAGTGTAATGAGATATATGAAACATCAGGACAACTAAGGAAAGTTCCCATTTATGTTTTCAATTAAAATAAAATTATGAACTGTTTGGCCTCCTTTCCCAAAGAATGTATATAGTATGGGAGCAACTCTCTAGAAAGATTTCAAGGAATGACCCTTTCTGCATACATTTACACTGAGCAAAGCTTTGCATAAATGCAGTTTATATAAGCAGCACACAACAGAAGTTTACTTCAGGATGCTTATGTGCAAGCTTATTAAAACTAAATATAAGAAAGTACATTTTACAACAAGAAAAACTCAGTAAAGGAACAGAAGAATTAATTTTAATAAGAAGAGGCAGATACTTAGCTTTTGTACAAAAAAAGGAAAATGTTTTAAAATGAGAGGGCTAAATAGTTTAGACTTTGTTCAATATGAGCAAAGCACCATGTATTTCACTGCAATTAATATTCTAAGGATTAAAAATCTCTAAGCAGTAATAATAAAGTTTGAACACAGCCATGCTCTGAAGATATCACTGTACAACACTGAAACTCCTATCTTAAGTAATACTTTATTTTTAAATGTTTTTCATATCATATATTTAGGAGAATACATGTGATATTAAAACAAGACGGAACAAGGGTTTACACAAAGTCTTTTTTAACTTTAGAATGAATAACAGAAGATAACCAAGGTAAGTTAGATAGTGCTAACAGCCATGGAATAAATTCATTAGCCAGCACAAAGCTGTAGTTGTACCCTAAAAACCTATTAACTCCAAATGAATTTGAGGCCATGCACTAGATTATAACAAATATTTATTGGTATTGGTATCCATCTTGTCTACAGATTAAAATGCTAAAACAATAAGCATAAGGATTACACTTGACTTTTATTCAAAAGCCAATTATTTTGTCTCAATCTGTTCTTCCTCTTAATACTATTGTGTTTGATGTGGTCACTAGTTAATGGATCTGAAGATTAGTAACAATCAATTCAGACAGAGATTCACTGACTATGGGTTTTCATGAGAATTAAATGAAATTGCTTTTCCATCTCAAACATTTGGGGCACAGCAGGCTATAAATATAACAATATGTATTAATATTAAAGGTACACTTTAAGATATATGCACCTGTTTACTTTTAGGTCTATTATAATAGCAAGCACTGATGCACTTAGCATTATTCTCTTTTAGTGAACAGGCTAAAATGTATTAGAAAAAATATATATTTTAGGAAAAGGTTTAAACAATTTATGCATATTTCTTAGAAAGACACTGAAGACAATATTCCAGATTCAGCCAAATTTTGTTTTCTAGCAGCAAGCAATCCTTGAGTTGTTCTAAATACTTAGCTCATAGTTTCTGGAGGTCCCCTAGAGGAGAGAAATTAAACATGCACTAGCTACTCCAACAAGCAAAATCAGCTTTAAGTATTTCTGTTTGATTGACAAAACAGGTATAACTTCAGAAATGGTATAAAACAATGCTGTATATATAACACTGATTTCTTTAAATGTGTCAAATATCTTCTGGATCAAGAAGTGGTACACTGATGCTTATTAGAGCATTCTGTGATCCTATTACATGACTAACACATACCTATCCCTTTCAGGAATCATACTCAAACAAAAATGTTGAGGATTTTTAACCTTCTAATATCAATAAACTAATTAAAAGTAAATATATTTAATCTTCCAAAGCATATTGTATATACAATTACTGAAGCTATAATGGTTCTGAAAAATTTGAAGTATGATCTGTCAGTTATTCAATTTAATTGTTTAATTTAAAATGTTTCCAGTCATTTAGAAGAAAAATGTTTTCTATATTTTCAAAATAATCTATTTTTCCCAATCTGTTAATACAACTTCTCTAAATATATCTCAACCATTACTAAATAATGATGTCTTTAAAAAAAGCAATTGTAACCATAGCATGATATACTCAGCATCATATGACATCAGGATTACTTTATTACTTATTATATATAATATGATATACTGTCAGATAAACTTTTTTTCCAAAACAGAGTCTTCTTTTTTCCAAAAATGTAATTGCAAAATGTAACAATATTTCATGAATCACACTCTCTGGTATGAAGAAACCAGTCAACATACATACATACATACATACATAAAAGGGATACTAGCATTAAACTTCGCAAATAGGTGGAAAAAAATGCATTTTATAGCATCATTATTGACCAGCCCGAAAGCTTTCTGAATTTACTGGTAGTTACAAATGCACACACTCTCTCTGTCTCTCTCTCTCTCATATTCTCTCTCTGTATAATTAAAATAAAAGACCCATGTTTAAAAACCTCTTGACAGTAGAAATCCAACATAACCATAGTAATTTTGAGTTTATGGTATTGTAACAAACATTTGTTAAAAACTGTATTAATGGAACCAGTTCATCCTGTTAACATATATATCAGATCTTAGCTTTTTAAAAACTAGTTTTAGTTCAAAAAGCTATCAACTAATTCCTATTAAATACGTTCTAATCTGATTTCTAGGGATATTCTCTACAAAGTAACACATTTGGCACAATAAGTGCAAGAAAGATTATAGCAGCTTATTTCAAGACACTTAGTTTTTTATATTATATTTCTTAATATTTGAAAGTATGTTTTTCTTCATTCTCTTAGCCTTGTTTATTTCTTCTTCCTTACACTTTAACTCAATTTATATAGCTTGAAAATTATAGATAATCATTATATTTATGCCTTCCTTATAGAATACATTCCTTTTAGAGATACACAATCAAGAAATATGAAGCAGCAACATCAATATGCTTATTTTTATTTTTTTTCTCAGGATTATAGCAGGTGTATCTGTGCTTAACAACATCTTTTAACAGTTCTAACATTGAATGCAATGTGGAACTAAAAAGAATATATGCAGATATATACAACATTCTGTTAATATGAGAGTTCCTTAATCTACTAGGTGCCTAAAATATAAGCAAAAGATTTTTTAGAAATTCATATTACAAGGCTGTTAATATATGTAATAGTAACATGACTACATAATATTCCTACTTGTTAACTTCAGCTTTCAAATTCAGAGTCCTATGTAACTCTCTCAAATTCTAGTACTACAAATCTGTGGTAATTAAAAAACAAAACATAAACCGTAATATGCTAACAATTATATTGATTAAGGGTGTTCAACAGACATGGAACTTTCCCTGAGAAAAATAGTAAGTGAAAATTGAATTCTTACATACAAGATTCCATGTGTAATTTCTGCCATGTCCTAACCAAGACAGACTGCTAAATATACATGTTTAGGATTGGTAGCTAGAATTTAAGATACCCTATGCTAACCATATACTAACATACTAATGATTAGTTAGCATTAAGTTTTCAGATACCTAAGTGTTACAGCTATAGCTACAGAAATGCAGATATCAGGTATGCACTAACAGCAGATTTCTATTTGTTACTTATACAACAGCAGAAAAAATAAAATATACACTGTTAGAAGGGGGGGAAAGCACATCAGTATTTATAATGAGAAGTCATCTAATCTGTCCACTCTGTTTCTATCTACAAATCCATAGTATTTACAAATCAAGAACTAAATTAAAATTTTATCTTATGTTTTCTTCCTAATACAGACATGCTCTTTCCTATGATCTTTATGTGCTTAATGCAGTAGCTGTCCATCATATTTTAGTTTGCAAATAGATTTTTATGTCAGTTAAGTACAAAGTATTACATTGTTTTCATATTGGAATTATTTTACATAATTCTCCAAGGCTTTTAAAACAGTAATTGTTTAAAGATGGTCAACAACTTGTTTGGACAGATATTAAATCCTTCTACCTAAAGAAATGAATGACAGCTGCTTTCAAAGGCATATTCTCATTATCTGTTCAGATCTTTTAGCACTACCATGCCCCTCATGAAGAGACTGAATACTATATATAGAAATATAAATTCTGAAAAATCAATATATTTTTTCAATATCCTTTTAAAGTACATCATTAAATACTTTAATTTATTAAAATGTCACTATTGAATACAGATGATAAATGTAGGAAGTTTTCAAGATGTTTTTATACTTTTATTCTAATGATAAGACAAATTCACAAAAGGAATGGATCAGATGAATGTATTAAAGTGAGCAACCGGAAATATCTGTACTGACAGTAAAATAGTGATAGTTGGGCATAACTTTGATAAAATGTTATTAACAGGATGACCTTTAATTTTAGTTAAGTTATATTTCCACATAACATAGTTTTAAATCTGGAAAACTGAAAAAAATAGACTTTTGATATTTTGATTAGGAAAACTAGCATTCATTCAGTAGCTTGGCCAATAGAAAATACTTAAGATCTTATAGAATCTCCTTGCAGAAGCTGTAGTGTGTTAGAATGTGTATGAGTGGGTTGCATTAATTAAACTTCTCCAGATTTCATATAATTTCATAAAACATTGTTTTAACTTAACTAAAACATTCTACAAAAGTGAACAAATGCAAACTTTCTCAAAGATCAGTACAATTTTCCTAACACCTATTCATCCACTTGTTCTAAAGCTACTTTTTTCAGGCAACTATGTTTCTTAACAAAGTTTTAAATAAATCAAATACAGTGTAGCAACAGTTACTTTTCTCAGTCTCCCTTAAATGCATTGCTGCAACAAACACTCAGAATAAAAGGAACTAGATTTTCATACATAAAGTACTTTCAGAAAAGAACAGGAAAATAAAATTCCAAGTAGAGGTTTCAGAAAAATACATCCGATTTACAATATATTTATGATGATGCATGTGCACCAAGTACAACACATACAATAAAGCTATATTCCAATACAAGTTTTATACATTTGTATCTATAGAACAGATTTAAAATATATACTGTGAAGGGCAGTAGATTTCACATGTTCCTCCAGGGAATTCAACAATTCATGCCCACATGTTTAGGGTTCTGGCTAATGCCTGTGATGAAGTGTATGTGTGTGTTCCACAATTTTTATAGTACTTCAAATAGATTTAGGATAATAACTGAAAGCTAAAGGCTCAGTTCCTGCTTGTTATCTTAGATGTGCTTACAAACACATTGTCTTTAACCAGTATATGAAAATTACTTATCTACAAACACTAGTTATTCAAGTGGCATTCTTAAAACATATGGCATGCATCAGTCATTTGTCAGGTTTCTCTCTCTTAGGTTTTTTCTTCTGTTTTAATTAAAATTAAAATGTGTATGGCAAGCATAGAGAACACTTCAATAAAATGAAATCTGTAATCTTAATCTTAATAGCTTAATCTCTCCCTGATAAAATAACTCTTTTAAGAATTATTGATGTAATATTTAAAAGTGATTCTCCAGAAAACCTGACAGTGTTCTGCAGAAGTATAAAGCCACAAGACCATCTCAGGGCCAATGTAGGGCATATATGATCACAAAACCTACAATCTGATGCACACTGGTGAACATACTGGAATTTACTGGCTTGGAAACAGGTTGCAAATGTAGCAGATTATAGCAAACCAGGTTCAGATAGACAGAACAAAAGGAAGTAAAATCCATTAAGTTTCTTTAAAAAGTTAACCTATCTCTTTGGGCAGAATACCTGTTAATTTAGTTAGATTTAAATCTAGATAGGTCAATATTAAGTATTTTCCATGCATATGCAATTTTGCGTAAGAAACACAAAATTGATTACGAATATTTTTGAAATGTAGCTATATTGACCAGAAGGTTGTCAAACATTTACACTAATCCTGTATAGATAAAATTTCACATCAAAGAAACTGAAGAGTTACAAAATAAAAATACAGCAAGATCTATAATGAATACTTATTCCCAACAAATAATCTGGTGTTGAACAAGAAACAATTAAAGCACACACTTATAAAATCTGCTTGCATCATAGTATTTCAACCAACCCAAATTCAGATATATTATGAGTATATATAACCACCCTGTATGTGCAGAATCTTCAAAAATGGAAGGTTATGTTTTACCAGATGTGCTATGTTAAAACCTGTTGAACCAACCTGAATGCTGTTCACAGGTTTATATTTAACTGATACAATAAAACTGAAGACACCCAAACACAAGTTATCAACTTATCCATGTCTACAAAATGGCTTTAAATATATACTTTAAATGGCCACTAGCTTTCATGTGCTTTATTGAGAAACTATGAAATGGAAGTCTATTTCAGTTTCTACACATACCATTCTAGAATCACAACCAAGACACAACCACTTAATAAAAGTTCAGCTAGCAAACACTCATGAGTTGCAAGAGAAAATAATTGCTTGGGTTCAAACAATATCAATTTTTCATACAAAGGAGAATTCCCATAATTGGAATTAGAGCAGCTCCTCCAACATTAGTCACTGATTGGCTTCAAAGTGTGATTTATCTCTTTGCATGTTAATAAATTCAGGACAACTACTTTGCTTTATCTATTCTGCATAGGTGAGGATAAAGAGGAGAAAAGAGGAGCTGTCTCTTTAAGATGCTCTGGTCTATCCCTTATCCCACGTGGAAACCAACATCAGCAGCACTTTCGCATTAACTTCAATGTGATGCAAGACTAGGCATCTTTTATATATATAAAGCAAGAAAATTATTTATGGAATCCAAAAACTGTTGAAATAAACATGCCAGGAAATAATATCGGTTTTCTCTGAGAAGAAGTGACTCCCTACGTAATTTTTTAAAATGCTCTCTGGAGCACGTTGCTTCAACTTAGCACTATTCCAATAGAATGCACTTTACAGATAGGGGACCCAAACATTGGGATCCACAGCCAAAGAAAAGGTACTCCATAAACCGGAAAGAATTACTCGCGTGCATTAGATCTTAATGAGATCGTGAGAAAAGCAATACATAGGTATTACATTTCGCGCCACCTCCCCCCCTGCCATCTCTGCCCCCCCGCCAAACAAAGAGCATGAAAAGGAAGGTACAAAGTTTGGCAAATCTAGCAACCGCTCCTCGTTGCCCCAAAGTTGTGCGGCTCGTGCATTCCCACCTCCTGCCACCATTGAAGCGAGAAAGGGGATTTTCACGTTCTCGCATTGTCGGGAACGAGCTCTAAAAGGCTTTTGCCTTTCCAAAACTCTCACCAACAACAAAAATAGGCATCAGTTTTAACTCCTTGCTCTCTGCGGGCTGAAAAACCGACAGAAGAAGACGCGGGGCTCACTCCGTCCTCTTGGAGGGAAATCGGGGAACCGATACGATATGGGGCAATTTTTAGGAATTTTTTGGGCTATTTTTTATTTTGTTATATGCCTCAGTTCTCCCTCCATTTTGGTTGTTTATGATACTGACAACAAGCTATCCCTGCTCTCTCTCTGGATCTCTCCTGCTTTCAGTTAACGAACCCCCCACTCCCCAATACAACCCACCCACCGGTTCGCTCGCCTTCAAAAACTTCTCCCTAAAACCCACACAAGAAGGGCAAGAGGAGCCTCTCGGATCCATCGAAGTTAAATAGGAGGCAATTTCGTTTTTTTATGTGGTGGAGGGGGAAGGAAAAAAAAACTTTTGTCCAAAAAAAGAGGGAGAAGGGCGCTCCATGCCCCAAAGTGACTCCAGATCCCCCTAAAGCTTCAGCCGCGGGGTCCCCGGTTCTCTGTCCTGAAAGTGGAACCCCCCCGGAAG
This sequence comes from Varanus komodoensis, assembly GCF_004798865.1. Lineage (NCBI taxonomy): Eukaryota > Metazoa > Chordata > Lepidosauria > Squamata > Varanidae > Varanus > Varanus komodoensis. Next base: position 16,760,428 of record NW_025335438.1, on the reverse strand, counting down.
GTTTTTGCACAAAATGTGGCCGGTTTGACGCTACGGCTGAATTTACATTAATTTTCTCTCATTTTTGGGCACCGCGGGCTCTAATGTCTTCCGCTCCCTTCTCGCTGCTACTGCTGCTGTCACTATATTCACAGCACAGACGCTGAAGCTCAGGGAAGGGGGGGGAGAGAGACACACACAGAAGAGCGGTGGAAAAGGGGAAACTTTTCGCAAAGTTTCTGGAAAACTGCTCAATTACTAAAACCGAGGCGAGGGAGGGGGAAAAGACCCTTTTGCAGTCTCTCAAGAAACCCTCTCTGGAACAGGGAGGCAAGAGGGAGGGGGGAGAAGAACAAGAAGAAGGAGAGAGCGAGGAGGGAAACTCTAGCCAGATCGCTGAAGAAAGTACGGCTTATTTTTAGGGCGCCCTCCCGGCTTCTGCCTTGGAGCCCCTAAGAAAGGCAGCCGAAACCAGACGTGCAAAGGAGGGAGATGGAGCCGCACAAACTTTCCTCATCGCTGCTGCTGCTGCTCCACTCTTCTCGTCCCCCCTCCTTTTCCTCCTCCCCCTTCAGAATTTAAATAACCCTAATATTTCCCTGCTGAACCCCGGCTCCTGAACCCCAAATCCGCAACAGACTCACCGCGGGAGCCTCAGCATCCCCTGAGCGCCCTCTTCCCGCCTTTTACAGGGTTCTCCGATTTTTCTGTAATTTTTTCCCCATATTTCGGGCTGGACGCGGCGGGCCTGGAAATTGTTTGCTTTCCCCTCTTTCCAGCAGCCATTGTAGTGTATGCGCTGCGGTGCAGCGCAGCCTGCCGCACACGCCGCGCCCACACCGCCAGCCGCCCACACGCGCCGCGGGTTGGACACCTCCCCCTGTCACTCAGTCCTCTAACCACGCCTAGGAGATGGCGCCTTCGGCCCTCGCAGAGTGTCCTATTGGTAGGAGGAAACGCCACTCCGAGAACGCTAGGGAGGAACCGGGAGCGGATAGGCCATTCTACGGTTACTTCGGCTCTGTCTTTCAAAGTGCTCTGGCGAGACTGACTGGGCAAGAAAGATGTCATTATCGGCCGGGCTCTGCAGCCAACATCGAGGTAGGGTGCACCATTTATAAGGTGCCTGCCCAAGCCGCTGACGTCTTTCGAATTGGAGTCGGGTTCTCAGTTCGGGAGTTCTGATTGAGGTGAGTGTCGCCTCCCGAGAAGCTCCCTTGCGGGAATGTGGTGCCCCGATGGGTCTCATGAGCCTAGTTCAAGCCGTACCCGCCCTCCGTGCTCCCATTACAGAAACATCCTCCCGCTTGTTTTCTTCTCTAGAGCACGAGGCCGGTTCGTCCAGATCAGCTTCTTGAGCAGGGAGAGTGGAGGGCAAAGAGGCCGGGAAAGGCCCGGCACTGAGACGGAAGCCGTTGCGAGTCGTCAGTTTAGAGATGAAAGGAAGGGTTCTGGTGGAAACGGAGTGTGGACCTGCCAGATTTGCTGCCGGTGCGCTCAGGTGAGTCCTGTGGGGTTGCGCTCTCCTTGCGGCTGTTTGCTGTTCGGCCGGTGCTCTTCCTCCTGCACCACCGTTTGCCCTTCTCTCGACATGGCAGTTGCAAGTAGAGCGGGCTTCGACCAGCAAGGTGCTACCGGTTTGGTGCGCCCTGTAGTCCAGTGGCAGAGAGGGCTGCTGGCGGCGGGGAGCTTCTCGAGTTCTTCTGGGTTAAAAAACAGCGCAGGGAGGCAGGGAGCATCGACGTTAGAGCGTCCCAAACTTCGCTGTGCTCGAATTTGCCCTTGGGGTTAATTATTCCCGACCCGACCTTTTTCCTTTCCACTCAGTCTTCCGGTTTTGCAGATTGCATTGTGTTTTATTTCCCTGCCCTTAAGTGAATTACAAGGGAAGCAGGATACCAAGTGCAAGGGCAGCGGTTTCCTTCGTTATTGTGGGTACCGAGAAGCCTTTGGTAGAGGACAGAATGCTAGAGTAGATGGACTTCTGAGCCATATAAATGTTGAAACTTCACATGACATCCAGACTTATTATGTAGACATGTTGAAATTCTTTTCTGTTACTTAATCCAGTAGTAAGCAGACTGCAGGTTTAAAGTATCACCTTTATTTTGAAAAAGATCTTCTCTAATCTGAGTCTGGTACAAAAGTATGAGCTTAGAGTCAAAGAATTCTGAGTCAAAGGATTTGTTATGAGTATCAGAACAGAATGGTGCTCACAATCATTCTATGTAATAATACACTGCTAGTACCCCCACTTTTCTTCGTATCTAAAGTGTAATTTAGGGCAGGGACTAGGGAAGTCACTTCACTGCCCCCATTGTTAAATATCTTGTCAGTGCACCAGCCACCCGTCCTCAGACTCTGTGTGGCTTTTCATTTCCAGAAATGAAAAATCTGCTTATTTAAGGGTGCAATCGTGTGCATATTTAGAGCGGGGGGTGGGGCGGGAGGGGCTGTAGTAGCTATAGGTTCCTTTCTGCCTAAACATGCATGGAATTGCATTCTAAGTGTAGTAGGTTCTTCACAAAATGGCACTACTTTTAAAAAAATCATGAGATAACTTCCTTAAAGCACTGGAGAAATTGGGAACACAATGGTTTTGTAAACAAAGAATTGTACTTTGGTTCCATAAACTTAAGCTTCTCATAACCACATGACAGTGTGGGAATAAAGCTGTGAAGAGGGGATCAGAAACTTTGCTTCTGTTTTCAACTAGCTATGAATTATTGAAATCAGGAAAAATTAGCTTTAACAGTTTTTTCAGCTATCTATAATTCAGCACTTTCTGAATATAGCAAGCCAGGATCTTAAGGCATGGTTCGAAGTTGCTATAGATTTGAATGGGAAGCCATGTTTAAGTAATTCAGGAAATGTTGAATTATGTAGTGGCAGTGCAAGGACTAAATATGGAAGACCAAGATTCATGCATATCCCTGTTTAATAAGCTTAACATCTACACTGGGCCACCAAGTAAAAATTGAACACATTGTGGAACACATAAATGTAAAATTATAGATGCATTTGCTTTATCAAAACAACCACAACTCTATACAGTGAGATGAGGCAACTGCATTCTAAGATAAGCACGTATATCCTTTGCTCGCTGGGGAAAATGGGGGTGGGGGATATACTTGAGAATAGGAACTGTCACCACAGTGAAAAGAGTTCTGTGGCTCTTGAAGAGGTAGTTAATTTATTATGCTATCAGCTTTTGTGGACACTGTCTGTTTCCTCAGATACATCAGTGTGACATGATCCGTTGATTTTGGTGCAACATTGGCTTATCTTCTGAAAATTATAACCACAGAGGTAGGCAAAACAAAGATTTGATTATATTGATACTAGTCTTCTAGCCTGATAATTTTCCAGACATCTCAGGAAAGCTTATTCTCTCATGTTATCCATGTAACAGGTGTACATCTCAGCAGAGCTTGGAATTCTAGTGGGCTTTGGCCGCAGCCCTATGTGACCCTCGGGGAAAATATTAAGTGCTTAGTTCTGGGGTGGGATGAGGACTCATCTATTCCCTTTCCTAAGTATTTATTGCTGTTAACATATGTACATCCTTAGAAAGGCTGTAAATTCTAATGATGATAAAAGCTGTTTGTTTGTTTGTTTGCTGTCTATGAAAATTACCTTCTTTTTTCTAGCTTCTGAACTTAAAAAAACCACAAACAACATTTTAATGTCTAAAAAACTACAACGACTTCGAGATCATGACACAAATCCATGTATTAAGGTAAGAAGCTGAATTCTTATAAATTTTGATTTGTTTGTTATGTAGATTTGAACAATAAACCATGTTTTCTCTTTGAAACAAACTTATTTATTTATTTATTTAAAACATTTCTATGCTGCCCCCATCGCAACAAAACCTCGGGGTGGCTCACAAAAAATACAAAAAAACCCCATACATAAACAATAACAATATAACAATTTAAAAGAAAAAAAATAAAAACATTTAAAACCCCTGGTGCATTCTCGGCTAATTTAAAATCCTAATAAACACAATAATTTAGCAATTAAAATAAGTTTTAAATAAAAAGGTCTTAGCCTGGCGCTGAAAAACAAATAATGACAGCGCCAGGCGGACCTCTCTGGGGAACGCATTCCATAGATGGGGCGCCACCGCAGAGGAAGCCCTCCTCCGGGTACTCACCCTCCTAATATTATTCACAGAGAGGGTTCCCGGAGAAGGGCATCCGTTGCTGATCTCAAGGGGCGGGAGGGCATTTATGGGTGCAAGTGTTCCTTTAGATATCCCAAGCTGTTTAGGGCTTTATAGGTCATAACCAACACCAAATAAGCCTGTATTAGTTATGTATTCCAAGAGCAAGTTAACGAGATTCCTCTGGGATGTATAATTTGAGAATTGCAACAGATCAGTAGGCTATACAGTTGTAAACTATTAAGTAAAAAATAAGATTTCATTTCCACACATGCACAGAAGATAAAAGCAATTTACTGCCATCAGCTATGAATATATAAAACATTCTATTATACATTATTAATCCCTGTTTTAAATACATTAGTTCAGAATTATTTCTCAGCACCTAGTAATGATGTTGATCTGGTGCTCCAAGTTTGTTACTGGAAATAGCTCAACCATTCAAAGAGCAAAAAACACAATTGAAGATCTTTTGTGCTGTTCAACACACACACATAGATTCTTTCTTGAGCCTATGGGTTTTACCAGATATGAAATAGTTTGTTCAGTCTTGAAATAGTCAATAATTGAGTAGGATTAGTTATACATACCAAGTGCATCTGTCTAAACTTATGCATGCATCATTGGAAAAAGTCAAGTGTGGAACATCCAGGCTTCTCATTAGTTTGCATGGCTTGTCTTTTCTAACTGAAGGAAAATCTTTTCTTACTAAACTTTATGCTTATATATTAAAGGCACAGTCATATCAATTATGCCCTGGGTGCTCATAAATCAGAGTCTTTTGAGCATCCAGTGCAGAGCAGGAAGAGCAGTGGAGGGAATCTTTGCATCTCCACACCTCATGCTCTGCATTTTGGCTATCTGGTTGTCTTGCTTCAGAGGGGAGGGGAAGGAAGTATTCTGACAGTGTTAGGGCACTGTCAGAATACTTCCAATCCTGACTGCCCCTTTTCTTTCCCTGCCCAGTCACTGAAATGCCCCCTTTATTCCCTCTCTAAAGTCTGTTTTCTGATCTTGGAGAGGCAGCCAGTACACCAGCTACAAGTGAGCAAATCCAAGGTGTCAGAGCTTTATTTCTGGCCTTGGGAACAAGGAATCTGAATTATCCTGTGGCTCCTTAGATGCTTTTAGGGAGCTACTGGATCACTCCCTAAATTAATTCCTGTAAGTAATACATTGTGTGTAATTCTGACTTCTTCAGAACTTTATTATTATGGCATTTTTCATCCTGCAGGAGCTCAAGGCAGGTGACACAGTTTTCCTATCTTCATTTTATCTTTGCAACAAAAAACCTATAGTAGGTTTGACAGAAAGTGAGTGACTGCTCCCAAATCACCCAGTAATTCTAGCAGGGAGTAGAATCCAGATGCCCAGGTCACCAATCCAACACTGCAACTGCCATGCCACATTATTATACCTTCTTTTAAGCTAAACTAAATGATGCTTCCAGAAGCCTTCTTTTAGCATAGAATAGCTGTCCTGGCACTTGTGCTTGCTTGCTCGCACATGCTCTCTCTCCACGCACACATGTATATGTGTGTGTGCGTGTGTGTGAGAGAGGTCAGGATCTCTGCCTCATTCTCAGCAAAATTTAGCCAACCTCACCCTATGTCTTGGCAATGCCCTTGCTTGCATTTTACAAGTAGAACTTCCTGAGCTTGATATTTCTCTTACATCCCAACTGTATACTCAAGAGAAAACAGCTGTCAGTTGAAGGTGCAGTTTATTTAGTTTTCTAAAACTAAGGTTTAATGTAATTCTTTTAAAAACTAATTAAAAAGAAAAATATTTTAGTGTAAGGCTAAAATAAGAAATGGTATACATTTTTCTTGTACATACAATTTTTTCTTGTACATACAATGGGTAGATTGTGACCTAAATCACCCAGTCTTCTGGGTGGTACTGCCCATAGATAGAGAGTTCAGAGCTGTTCCTCTATCCTATATTCTGCCAGCAAGAGCCAGGCAGAACAAAGGGAAAGCAATTCTCCTTCTGCATACAGAAATATAGAAAGTACCTAGAAGGGCCTCTGAGCCCTTCTGGGTGACTTACCTTTCCATCTGTATGGATGGCACTACAGAGACTATAGTATATTGTATATCTTGGCCTCTTCCTTTCACTTACCACTATGTCCCCTTTTACTCCTTGAGAATTTGACTTTGAGAATGCATCCATAGTGAGGGGAAGGGATGTGGGAGAGAAAGTCTGAAGGAGCAGTGAAGATCTACAAAGGGATTTCATCCACAACTATAGGTAAACTACAAGCCCGTAGAAGGAAAGCTGAAACATGTTGTCTCAGGGCCATATAATTGGTCTCTTATTTACCTAATGCAAGGTAAGCATTGGTTGGCGTATGCTCAGCCAGCACTTTACCCTTATCTGCAGTTGGGGGGACTTCAGATATTCCAACTAATGTACAAAACCTATTACAAATAGATTTTTTTGGCACAGATGATTGTTTTGATTTGTTTCATTTAGAAAATAATGTTGAGGTATCCAGTTCACAGTTGGGTGCAGCTTTTATTTAGATTGATAAGTATGAGATTCTTTAAACATGCTGCCTAAATTTGGAAACTGCAAAGCAGTTTGGAGTCAGTTGCACTTTAACCCTGATAGGCTTACTCAGAAGTATATCCCCTTGAATGTAGCATGGATAAGTATGCTTCAGATTGCAGTCTTAGACCAAACTTTGAGGAAATGGATATTAGTACTATTAAATTAAGAAAGTTTTTTTCTTCACATAAGTATATATAAGATTGCAGTTCTGTTGTTTAGCAGTGGTTCAACCAGTCTATGTAGCACTACTTAAAGCTGAAAGTACATATTTGGGTCTTGTTACAAATCTGATTTCTTTTCATATTCAAGGAAACAGATGCATCTAGAAAATGTATGGATGACAGTAACTACAATAAAGATGCATGTGCCAACTATTTTTTAAGGTACAGAAACTGCAGAAAATTCTGGGTAAGTAGGCTTGAAATTGCATCACTAATTGTATTATAACCAGAATGTTCATGGCTTTTTTTCCACCCACGTGGAAGCATAAGTTCAGTTTGGTAATATTGAAAATAATAGTGGAAAAATTGCAACATTCACAGGGCAAGCTATCTTAAAATGACTGTAGGTATATAAACCCAGAATTATAATAGAGAGATTTGAATAACCCAACTCTATAATGTATTTATTGTTGTTAGTCGTAAAGTCATGTCCGACCCATCACAACCCCATGGACAACATTCCTTCAAGCCTTCCTGTCCTCCACCATCCCCCGGAGCCCACTTAAACTCATGCCGACTGCTTCAGTGACTCCATCTAGCCACCTCATCCTCTGCCGTCCCCTTCTTCTTTTGCCCTCAATTGTTCCCAGCATTAGGGTCTTCTCCAGGGAGTCCTTCCTTCTCACTAGGTGGTCAAAGTATTTGAGTTTCATTGTCACTATCTTCTAAAGAGCAGTCAGGGTTGATCTCCTCTAGGACAGAATGGTTTGATCACCTTGCAGTCCAAGGGACTTGTAGGAGTCTTCTCCAGCACCACAATTCAAAGGCCTCCTTTCTTCGGCACTCAGCCTTCCTTATAGTCCAACTTTCACAGCCATACATTGCAACTGGGAAAACCATAGCCTTGGCTATACACACTTTTGTTGGCAGAGTGATGTCTCTGCTTTTAGTATGCTGTCCAGATTTGCCGTAGCTTTCCTCCCCAGGAGCAAGTGTCTTAATTTCTTGGCTGCAGTCCCCGTCTGTGGTGATCTTGGTGCCCAGGAAAATAAAATCTGTCACTACCTCCATTTCTTCCCCATCTATTTGCCAGGAAGTGAGAGGACCGGATGCCATGATCTTAGTTTTCTTAATGTTGAGTCTCAAGCCAACTTTTGCGCTCTCCTCCTTCACCCACATCAAGAGGCTCTTTAGTTCCTCTTCACTTTCTGCTATTAGAGTGGTATCATCTGCATATCTGAGGTTGTTGATATTTCACCCAGCAATCTTAATTCCAACTGGTGATTCATCCAGCCCCGCCTTTCTCATGATGTGCTCTGCATATAAGTTAAATAGGCAGGGTGACAGTATACAGCCTTGCTGAACTCCTTTCTCAATTTTGAACCAATCAGTGGTTCCGTGTCCCATTCTCACTGTTGCTTCTTGACCCACATATAGGTTTCTCAAGAGACAAATAAAATGGTCTGGTACTCCCATCTTTTTAAGAACTTGCCACAATTTGTTGTGATCCACACAATCAAAGGCTTTAGCATAGTCAGTGAAGCAGAAGTATTATAATGTATAGATAGACTTAATTCCAATAGGACAGTGTAACACTTATTGTATTCATCAGGAATGATTTCCTGCAGCATTATATGTTTTTACAGCCTGCAACTTACAGATCATAACTAGCTGAAACCAACTTCATGGTAGTCAGGGTAACTGAGTGCAACTAACTGGATGTTGTGTTTCTCTGTTCAACTAGTAGAAACCAGATGGTTTTCCTTTTACTGCAGATAGTAGCTTCTCAGCTGACGGTGTTCACTGAAGCTGTGGAAGCTTTCTAAAATGGGTCCCTCAAAGTACATCTTTGATTCCTCTCTAATACTGAAATAATTTCCCATGTATGAGGCTGAAAAAGCAAAAACCAAAGTGTGGTTCTTCAGGCAGTTCTAGGAAGTTCAAATTTCCTGGTTCAGATTTCTGCAAGAAATTATTTCAAGGACAGTTTCAATCTAAAAAAAAATGTCAGTTGTCCATTAGTAGTCATGATTAGAGGACATGATTTGTATTCTGCCTTACATGTTTGTATTCTGGTATGAGTAGTTAGCCTTCTCTACTAATATTTTCCTGCTTAACCTGCTTCATAGTGAGACAGTCTTTACCATCTTGATGGGCCCAGCTTTCTAGGAATTGCTCATCTATTATAATGTAATGTGACTCTTCCAACTGTCACACACATTTATCTTGATTCGTGTCAACAAAGAAAACTTTAATTACCTTGCAATTTATGTGCACCTGTGCACTGTTGCATAACAACAGTTCTTTTTGTTAATCTAGTCTCATGAAACACAGGTAAAAGCATGTCTTTGAATTGCTGAAACTGGAAATACAGTATCGAAATACTTCAAATGCCTACTTTGTTGCTAATTAAGTGTATTAATATGTGATAAATGAGTACTTTTTATTTTTAGAATGGGATTATGATGCAAAGAAGAATTGATGGGATACAACCAAACATGCCTACAGCAGAAGAAAGAGAGAGAATCATGGCTTCAATGGAAAGAATACCATACTGATCATGCAGTGGTTTAAAATGTGCAATACTTAATGATAAACAAGGTGCTCTGAAAAGTGTGTAAAACTACCATTGCTTCTTTAAGCATCCTTGTACAATGTTCTCTGAACTATTATTAAATTACTGCCTCCATAATATGGGTTTTATTGCAACCAAACAGAAACCTTAAGACCTGACGATTAACATGCAGGAAAAATTCAGTGACTGGCTGTTTTTATGAAGAAATTTCATAATGTTTTGTGCTATTATAAAGATACTGAAAGGTAGGATGCAAAAATATAGTAGTGATGGATTTTTAGTTAACCTACCATGGCATCTTAGTTTTGTATATTATCAGTGACTCTTGTTGCAAAGCAGCTAAACATTCACTATTAGATTTGTTTTTCATAATTAGGGATACTTGTGTTTAAGGCATTTTTGCTATTATATCAGTACCACAATTCCCTAACTGATAGAGCAGCATATTTCAATACATTTGTGGACATTTGCACTATTAATTCAAAAGTGGAATTCTTTGCTGTCTCTTTTAGACCAGTTATACTTAAATACTTTAGTAGAATAATATAGTATAGCTTAATAGATCTTCAAATAAACCATGTATCATAATTTGTTTGCTATAAACCATGCAAGTTATTACTGTACAAATTTGAAAGTAATCATGACTTTGCAACTTAAGAATACATATCAGTCTGTGAGGAGTCAAGTAGCACTGATTGTTCACTTTAAGTAAATTTTAAGTGCATAGGCATTGAAGCTTGCATGCAATCACTTCATGCAGATAGGCACACTTAAAGCGATCATATGTTATTCTTATTTTCTTCAAAGGTAATAGCTTATGATTCCATCCAGTCTTATGTTAAACTTTGGGGTTCTCTCATAGTACCATATTTTCATGTGTTTCCACCCTTTGAGGCAAAGACCTTTTGAGTTTTGCTATGGTAATGTCATCGGCTACCTCACAGTTTGAACATAAATGGGTTACAGGCTCTTTCTTGTGGTGTGGTCCAATTAGTTGTGGGGCAACAAGATAATTTTGCAAGGGATGAAATATAGTAATGTAGGCCTGTATAATTCTTGAGGGAAGAAATAGTGTGAATCTCAAAAGTCATAAATGAAGCAGTACTGTTCTGCAAGCACAACCATATTTTGAACACTGAGATTGTGTTATGTAATAATGCCTTGAGGACCACAGCTTCCCATTGCTTAGGTACACAATGCTAGAGAAGACCATAGACCAGCATCCTAGTGTCATTCTATTAATGCAGTAGTAGGATGGTCTTCTGGTGCAATGTCAGTAGCATTAGCTTGTGTGCTGTGTTTTATGTGGAGTCCTGTTGTGCAAGCTGATGCTATGGGCATGGTGCTACAAGTTCCTTCCACTAGGACAATGAGGAATCACAGCATATGTTTCTTACCATAGAAGCTCCTGATTCTTCAAGTGCATCCTTCTATTCTAGTTTCATATTGCTTATACTAGACTAGCATAAACTTTGAAACTCCATTTTCTCAGTGGAAGAGCCCTTCTATATGTAGGACACCTTTGTATCATTACCATGGCTGATTTCCTGACTACTTGCAGTTAATGGTTGATGCATCCCTACACCCAATGTTCATTTTACCACTGAAAAACCATATTGCTAAATCAGATACCTTTAGCTTTAAACTAAGAATTCTGGTTGACTACAATTCTAAAGTTACTGTGCAGGTTACTGCTGTTGAAACTGCACAGTAACACTGAAACTATAATGCTGTCAAGCTGTTGCTGTTATGTGCCATCAGATTTTCCCTGACTTACAGCAACCTGTGACTGAATACCCTCCAAAATATTCTTTCTCTGACAACTAGCTCAGATCAAAGTTTATGGAATTGATCTGTATCGTATTTGCTTTTTGCCTTTTTCTGCCTTTGACTTTCCCTAGCATGGTTGTCTTCGATGAATTTTGCTTTGTTAGAGTGTGCCCAAAATAGGACAGCCTCAAGTTTCATAATTTTTGCTTCCAGTGCAAGATCTAAGACCTACTTTTTGTTTTCCTTTCAGTAGGGTATTTGCAAGACTCTCCTCCAGCATCCTCTTAAAACATACCAGTTTTCTTTCTCTCTGCTTTCCTCACTGCTCAGTTTTCATGCCCATACTTATTTATGTATGTATGTATGTATGTATGTATGTATGTATTTAAAACATTTCTATGCTGCCCCCATCGCAACAAAGCCTCGGGGTGGCTCACAAAAAATAAATACATAAATGATGATAATATAACAATTTTTAAAAAATCGTTTAAAAACCCCCAGTGCATTTTCAGCTAAAATTTTTAAAATCCTAATTAATTCAATAATTTAACAATTAAAATAAGTTTTAAATAAAAAGGTCTTAGCCTGGCGCTGAAAAACAAATAATGACGGCACCAGGCGGACCTCTCTGGGGAACGCATTCCATAGATGGGGCGCCACCGCAGAGGAAGCCCTCCTCCGGGTACTCACCCTCCTAATATTCACAGAGGGTTCCCAGAGAAGGGCATCTGTTGCTGATCTCAAGGGGCGGGAGGGCATATATGGGCACAAGCGTTCCTTTTGATACCCAGTTCCCAAGCCATTTAGGGCTTTATAGGTCATAACCAACACCTTGAATTGGACACAGACTTCAATCGGGAGCCAGTGGAGCTGACAGAGAACTGGGGATATATGAGAACAATGCCCAGTCCCCGTCAGCAACCTGGTAGCTCTATTCTGCACCAATTGAAGTATCCAGACCGTCTTCAAGGGTAGCCCCAAATAGTGATCAGAATACAATAGTGTAGATGATCTTAGCCTTGATCTCCAGTGAAGGATGCTTACACTTGATGATATTTTCCAGTTCCTTTGCCCTTCCAAGTCTCAGTCTTCTCATTTCTTGGTGACTGCAGCTGCTGCATAGAACCAAATAACAAATGCATGACAGTATTTGGTCAAATTCAAAGAAAATGTTGTGTTACTTGACATACAACCTAGCTATTGATGTACCATAAAACCCTTGGTGTGCCTACTTACTGTAGAACCTTTTGTGACAGTATTTACCTTACCTTACCAATTTTCTGGTCCAGTTCAACTGTTAAAGTTCATTTTTTATAGAAAGGTTCAGAATATAAGAGGTCATGGCTTGAGAAAGAACTCTAAAAAGGTGCTGGAAAATCTGTGTAAAACCCGGTATTGGTTGTAGTATGAAATTAAAAGCTGATTAACTTTTCATCAGAGTCACATGTTAGAGAGCAAGGATGGACAAATGCCATAGCTCCCATTATCGCAAAACTGGCAATGAGTGATCAGAATTGTATTCTAATAACATTTGGATGGCCCCACATTCTTCACCCTGTTACACAAAGGCAAGCTGTGCCGGAGAAGATTCAGCATAGTTTTGCAAAGAAAACTTTTCTGCTAAATATTTAGAGTTCTTTGAGTGTCAGTAAATGTAGACAAGGGTCATTCAGTAGACATGGATTACCAAAGAGTCCTGAATAAACTTTGTAGTCATGAACTAAAAGGAGGGATTCCCTTCTGGATTGGTAAGTAGTTAAAAACCAGAAAATTGTAACAAGGAATAAATTCTCAGTTCTCATAATAGTAAATACAAATTATGTAGTCCCTCTGGGTTCTGTAGTGGACTTTTTAACTTGTTTATTAGCTATTTAGTGTTGGGTAAGTGGTGAAGTGACTAGGTTTGCTCACACGTAATTATCCAGGGTAGCAGAAAGCTCCAGAAGGATTCTTCCAAATGGGGAAAATTGTCATTAAAATGGTAAAATTCAGTTCAACAAGAAAGCTTAAAATGATGTGTATTGATGTCAGACCTGACAGGCATAACCGAGGTAGGCCTTCAGGCTGATCCAGCACAAATGTAATAAGCCTTCTATATAAAGTAAAAGTTGCTGTGCACCTGCCTGGTCATTTACTTTATTTACTTGGCCATCCTAACAATTTTCATTTCTAGAGTAAAACATCAAGGTGAAAACACCCAGACTAAAACATACTTTGTCAAATGGCTTCTTCCCATTTCAGTAGCTGCTCACATTTAGGAAGCACCAGAGGTGAAAGATGTATTATAGGGTGAGAAGTGGTACTCTGGAATGCAAAGTTTAGCATTGGACTTCTGAATATACTGTATATACATTCTTCTGCTTCTTCCATCATTTCCTGGTTACTGAAGCTGGAACAATGTTTCTTTTTGTTGCCAATCACATGGTTCTTATTAAGAGAGCTTTGATTTTGGTTCTCTGAAGAGCAGAAGCATACATTTAGAAAATTGGAGGTATTTGAAAAGTTTAAATGCCTCCTGTACCTAAGGTGCTAGTAGTAACCTTCTGAGAAAAGAATTTCCTGTAATTTAATCAGTTTAGTTCTGTGGTGTATTCTGTGCTTGGGAAGAACATGTATTTTAATGAAACTCAATCTTGTATAAAGTGATACTATTGGACTTCAATATTCAAATGATGATTACAATGCTAACTTTAAAATCAATGTAGACTGCAGAGCGGGTAATGGTAAGGCTGCAGCGCTAGGAGAAGATCATGTTTGTTAATGAAAAACATGGGGATGAAAGATTTGAAAGACAGCAGAGAAAACATTTCTGGTTAGACAACTGTCTCCAACTTGGTGTCCCCCAAACATTTTGGACAATAGTACCAAATGTTCCTTTCTGTTAGTCATGGGTTAGGCTGATGGGAGTTGAAATCCAAAGCTCCTGGAGGCATCACTTTGGGAAAGTTATGCTAGGAGGAAGTCTCAGACTTAAGGGAATGCTGGCTTGAGACTTCAGTAGTAGGCAGCATATTAAATGGGAGTATAAATAAAAAGTATAAGTATCTCCTTTCTCTTGGTCCTGTTAATGTGCCTTTAATAGTAGCCTGGCAAAAACTTGCATGAAAAATTTCCCACTTCATGCTTCTATGGAGCTAAATGTGTGAATCAAATGGTTGTTAAAAGCACAGAAGGTGTCCTGAATCTGCTTCCTGCATATAATATCAACTAGGAATTGATGTTTACAAGAATAGTTAACCCTGACCTTGCATTTTAAATCAGCTTTTAGGCTGGTGTCGTGGTGCATGTAAGCAAACTGGAATCTCTGTTAAAATCCTTATAAAACAGCCCTTATAAATGGATATAAAAATTTGGGTAAACAATATTGCTTGTCTCTCAGTCATGAAAAAATGAAGGGAATAGAATTATATTGTAGAATAATACACTCAATACCCAGACAAAATCAGTTTTAAAACTACCCTATATTTTGTGGATATTAATGACACTTGAGTATCTAGTAGTACACAGTAAAGGGAAGAATGGACTGGGGAAGAAAGCCAAGAATTAGAAACACAGAATCATATAATTAAATTTTACTGAATATACAGTGTTCCTGATTTCAGTCAGCAATTAAATGCTGATCTGTCCCCCACATCAGTGTGTAAGAGCAAGTTGGAGTTCCAACTCCTTGTGGAGAGAAATTTAAGTGGATATGCAAGTTAGAACCCTGTCAATGCTTTTGTGTTTGACAGAAGGGTGGGCAGAGAGGGAGAGAGTGCATCTTCATGTATGCTGGACTGGATGAAATGAGAAGACCTGAAATCTGTGGTCAAACAGTTATTTCTAAAGGGTATTGTTTGTATTTGGAACAAGGAAGCAGTACATGGGAATTTGAAAAACTTGAGACATCACCAGAAACTAACACTTTGGCATCTCCTTGTTGCTTTTGTGGATTGTAGGGTGCATTGGATTCAGCAAAAATGTTTCATGTCTATTGGACATTGTGACATTTTTTAAATAAGGGATTTCCTAAATCAGGTAAGTGCTGACAGTGTGAAAGCTAATACTTATTTTAAACATATATTTTGACAATGTCCTGTTGGGGTTTTTTGAGATTATTATACAGATGAATTCTGGTTTGGAAGAGTCTTTAATATTCACTGATGTGCATTGTTCTTTTAAATTATCTGCTTCACACAAATTTATTTCATTTCTATACCACCCAGTAGCCAAAGCTCTATGACTAGAATCATAGAATAGTACAGTTGGAAGGGGCCAGAGAGCCATCTGGTCCAACCCTGTGCTCAGTGCAGGACACCAATTTATGCCATTCCTTTCAGATGACTGCCCAGTTGCTTCCTGAAAGCCTCTAGATGGGACAGCCCACAACCTCCTTGGGTAATTGGTTCCATTGCTGTACTGCTGTCATGGGCAGTTCTTCCTGATGTTCAGCTAGAACCTGGCATGCTGTAATTTGAGCAGTTATTCTGTGTCCTGCACTCTTGACATGATCAAGAAGACATCCTGGTCTTCCTCTTTGTGACAACCTTTCAAGCACTTGTAAAATGCTACCTTATCTCCCTTCAGTCTTCTCAAGGTTTAAACATGCCCAGTTCTTTCAATCTCTTCTCAAAGGGCTTTGTTTCCAGTCCCAGGATCATCTTCGTTGCCCTCCTCTGAACCCTTGCCATCTCATCTGCATTTTTCTTAAACTGTGGTGTTCAGAACTGGACACTGCACTCCAGATGAGGCCTCACCAGTGCTGAGTAAAGATGAACTACAAGTTCACAGGATTTGGAAGTGATAGGTCTATTAATACAGCCTAAAATAGCATTTGCCCTTTTTGCAGCCATATCACATTGGTGGCTCAAATTCAGCTTGTGATTTACAACAATCCCAAGAGCCTTCTAACTTGCAGTATTGTTGAGTGCAGTATTCCCCATCTTGTAACAATGCATTTGCTTTCTTTTCCCTAGGTGCACAACTTTGCATTTATCCCTACTGCATTTCTTTCTGTTGTTTTCATCCCAGTGCCCCAGCCTATTCTGGTCACTGGTAGTCATCATCAATTAACAAATGAAAGGGGAAATGAATTATATTTGCTGTTTGGACAGCCAAAAGACTGGTATTAAAGAACAAGTGGTATAAAGATATCAACCTCAAATGCATACTTCCGTGGGTATTTGGTGTACTTTTGTTAAAGCCAATTTATAATAGTTAGACAGTTGTATGTATTTCATATAAATACACATACGTGTTTTAAAAGAAAAGTGTAGGCTACTTAATGGCACCACTGGAAGCGTCTGCAGGCAGTATATTGAGGACCCCCGCTCTAGATCAAGCCCTGCTTCACTTGAGAGATCTTGAATACAGTTACAACTCTGCACCTGAGTGCATCTATCACACTTCCATCACTTTGTAAAATGTAGAATCTGACACCAGCCCAGCTCTGAGGAAAGCTGTAATTCAGTGTGGAGACACTTACTCGATAGCTCACTTACTAGAACTCGGCAAGGAAGCAAATGAGAGCCCTCTAGAGGCTTGCTATGTACCAAACAGATTTTTTTTCTGAGATAAAAAGTGCAAGATCTATATCCACCACTACAGAGTATAAAAATGCAAGACAATTGGGCTTCCCTACACTGTATACATATGAATGTGTTTATCCTAAATGAAGCTATAATAGATTTAAATTTTAATGAAATCATGTTCATTCTAAATATGAGCAATCTATATCTTCTATACAGCCTGAAGTGCCAGATCCTGCCTATTCTTGGAAGCTAAGCAGGGTCAGGCTTGATTGAAATCTGGGTGGGTGACTTCCCAGAGAGCTTTGACTATGGGCAATATAGAAATGTTTAATAATAATACAGGACATCTACTGCAGAAATGCAGAAATGCATAATTTTCATATAAAAATCTGGTGGTGAAATGCAGGCTCATGCTATCAGGTATTGAGATGCAAAGAAGCATTTAAATGCTTTTCTTTAGTAATGGTCTCGGACTGATTGAATGTATAACATTCATATTTCTTAATTGTGAAATACCAGCTTTCGCTGGAATTGTTATAGTTATAAATAAAAAACACTATAGTTATAAATTGAAAATCAAAATCAACTCATTACAGCAGTGTCTGCAAAGCATCTCCGTCTTCAGATTATTTTTATATTAGCATATCCAGATTAAGAGGCCAACTTTACATAAAATGCAAACCAAACATTCCCATAATGAAAATACAGCAGCTCCTCATATTTTGGAAAGACATCTTTGTTACGTGTATGTGGCAAACAGTGGTGGAAGTAGGGATGCTGACAGGTGAGGACAGTCTCTGAATAAATATAGAGGAAAAAGTGCTTTGCACAGCACATGAACTGTGGAGTTCATTACCACACATAAGGCAGACCACCAACATGGGTAGTTTAAAAAGGGATTGGACAAAATCACTGATTACTAGTCGCAATGGCTATATGCTACCTCAAGGATTAAAGAAGGCATGTCTCTTGAAACCTGTGGCAGGACACAAGCAGGAGGACACTAGTACACTCATGCATTACTTGTGGGTGTTCCCATAGGCCAATTGGATGGCCAATGTGGAAGTGAAATGCTGGACTAGGTGGGCTATTGGTCTGATCCATTGTTGGTCTCCATCAGTTCTTAGATTTATATGAGAGATAAGCTATTTCTTATATATAATATATGATAAGCTATTTCTAAATGGGAAGCCAGGTTGGTAAAAAAACAGACTTCTGGGAACTCTGTTCTTGAGCACAGCAAAAACCAGATGTGACATCATGAGCTAATCACTCAATGCACACAGTAAGGTGCAGCCCCCATAATGCGTTTGAAGAACGATATCAATGGGATCAAGGATTTGCCTTCTGTTGGCATAAGGACTGTTGGAGATCATTCCCCGCACCTCCCACACCCACACACTGCAGTTATTCTTGTCCAGTAGGGATCCTGACCCCCTTTGTTCAGGGGACTAAACAGACTGCTGTGGGGGAAGTAGAAGTGCAGAGAAATCACTTCCACTAGCCATGTCATACTCATCTCCATCCAACCATGTGCCTTTCTCTTCTTAAAAAGTACTTTCCAACTCTTTTCAGGCATCAGCTCTGTTGCTATAAACTAACAGTTGGTAGTACGAGCTATTACATTTTAGCAATAATATCTTATGCATCTTAATTACATTTACTTTGCCTTTCCCCACTTTTCCCTCTTGCAAGGAACATAGTCCTTTTCATTTATCCTCATTACAACCTTGAAAGATAGTTTAGTCTCAGAATTAGTGACTGGCCCAAGGTGACCTAGGGAGCTTCATGATCACCTGGGGATTAGAACCTTGATCTCCTGAGTCCCGGTCCAATACTCTACCCACTAGGTCACGAAGATTTCTAATTGTTCTCATGCTTTTTATGTCCATTGATTTGCTACCTCTGTGGAAAGTGATATAAAAATTTTAAAAATAAATAAAGCATCACTATAAGCAGAAACAATGAAAAAGACAATTCACTCAGATACCCAAAGTGGATGGAGGCATGAAAGGTAATAAAATATCACATCATACTTCAGTGTTGGTTACACACAGCTAAGCCCAGTAACCTGTTTTCCTCCATCCCAACTGGAAAATGACAAGGAGTGTTGTACCTAAATCTCTCTCCAGAATGACTAAGAAAGGAAGTCTGAAGCTTGAAGATAAGGAAATGCATACATAAGCATTTCTCTGCTGAAGTCACTGTACAGATATTATCATTTTCTCTTGTTTGGAATGTTGACCCAAATATCACACACACAGGGACTTTTGGTGTTTTGCAGAAATATTTAAGGTGGAGCCCAGTAAGGCTGTGTCACTCCTGCAGAGAACCAAACAACATGATTGGCAAGGAAACTGTTCTAACATCATCACTGACATCATCAATTGTCTATTTCATTTCTATACCATCCAATGCCTGAAGCTGTCTAGGTAGTTCATAGCAATGCATAAACAGATATACTATAATAAAAATGGTCTTAATAAAATACAAACTTAATAAAGCATGGCAAAAAACCAATATACACAATTTGGAACAGCTTAGAGAAATAAATGATTCCAATAAAAAGTAGAACTGTTAAAACCACTGATATCACATGCCATTCAATGCCTGGGAGCGGAGGGCAGTTTTGACCTGGCAGTGAAAAGATGACAGTGTTGGTGCCAGGTCGGCATTGGTGAGGAGATCATTCCATAACTGGGAGCTGCCACTGAGAAAGTCCTGTTCCTTTTTGCCTCCTTCTAGTTCTCCCTTTGGAGGTGGAAGTTGAGGAAAGCCTCAGATGTAGATCACAGTGTCTAGGCTGATTGAGATTGAAAGAGGCATTCTGTCAGGTATTATGGTCTCAAGCCTGATTTCCTGTTTAACCACCCACACACACACATACTCAACTACACCACAAACAGAGAAATAATCTCTGTTGGAAGGTCTAGGACTTTAGGTGCACCAATCCATTCTTTGCTTTATTGGGGAAGATGAAATGCTTCTAGACAGAATATATGAACCTTTCTAGAAGAACAAGAGAAAGTAGAGCTTTTAGGGATGAAGTTGAATATCAGATATAGGAGGGAGGCACATGGAAGGACATCACACAGAAGACTAGGACAATGAGATGTTGTATGGATTTGGCGCTATGCTGTCAATCACAGAGCCAACCATCAATAGTATTCCCAGACCACTATTACAAAGAAAGTTGGCCCAGTTTTCACAGGGCACAAAGGAGAACTCAGAGGTCTCTGTGGATGGGAGGACTCCTACTGTTGTCCTGACTGAAATAGAATGTGTGGTGATTGAAAACTCCATGAAGGCATTGGTGTGTTTGCCTGATACATCATTGTAGGATATGATTTTTCTCCTTGGTGCTCTTAACTGGGATGTGAGAGCTTGCCAAAAGTCATCAAACCCATTGATTGTTATCCATTCCTGCTGATCCATGTGGGGAAATCCATATACTGCCAAACACAGCTTTGACCATGTTGCCAATTGTTATGAGACTTTAGGTTGGAAGATGAATGTTTTGGGGCACAGATGGGGTTTTCACTCTTTCATGTAGAAGGTTATAATCTTGGATGGGAGAAAAGAACACTGTAAGTGAGTGGCGGTCTGTGCAAATAGTCATTACATTTCTGTGAACATGGTTGATGTTTCCATGAGGAAAGGCAACTGCCAGGAGATGGCTTGCACAAAGATGGGGGGAAACATGTTTCACAGGACTCTTGCAAACCTGATCAGAGTAGTTTCAATTAAACCCATGCATCTCACCATGGAAGGTTGGTTAAGAGCATTTGGATAAAATTAAAAGGAGTGGGAAATAATAGCACTATTGTAGAAGTCTGGTACAGCCTGCCAAGCCAGACAGAGGACTTGGATGATGCACTTCAAGATCAGATTACCAAACTTTTAAAAAGGAGAGAGATGATAGTAACGGGAGACTTCAACAATCCTGATACATGTTGGAAGTAAAACAATGAAAGGTTTAATAAATTCCTACCATGCCTTGCTGATAAGTTCATCATCCAGAATGTGGTAGAAGAGATAAAGGGATCAGCTTAGCTAAACTTGATCCCCACCAAAATTGAAGGACTGGTTGAAGCAGTTGAAGTAGTAAGAACCTTGCAGTGACCATGACAATGAGAAAATAGAAAGCTGGGTGTAGTCATGTAAGCACCCTTGAGTACAGTAAAGTGGTTTTCAACAACTTTAAGAAAAATTTGGCTGGGATCCAATAGGTAAGCTAGAAATAGTTGAAAACAATAAAGTTCAATATATTGTACATGCAAGATATGGAATACACAGTCACAGCATTTCAATGAAGATAAAAAAGAAAGAAAACCAAAGAAACTGGAGTAGTAGCTTAAAAATCTTTCTCATGAGCTCAGATTTAAGATGCACAAATATGAGAAATGGAAGTGAAAACAATAATCAAGGACAAGAACAATCAAATAAGCAAAGGAATAGGACTAAAGAACTAACTGCAAAATTACTAATGCAATTACCATGTTACCTATGCATTTTGGAATATTTTCATTCTTTTAGGGGTTCATAACATGGATACATTTGGTATTACAATACTCTTTCATATTAACTGATGTATTCTCTTAAATTATCTACCTATTTCTTGGAAGTTAATGCAGGGTCAACATAAATGGATTTTTCCATGTCTCTTTGACACCTAAAAGTAATAACACTGGAACAACTGGGAAAGATTGTTCCAACTCAGTGGATTAAGGATCTAACAACATTTTCAACATTTGAATAGATAGACACACATATGGAAATTCGGTTTGCTTCCTTCCTTTATATGCACACATTTCATATCCATCTAATGAACTTGGGCACTGTATGAGCATATAGTGCAGAATGGGAAGAAAGGCAGAAGTGATATCCACCTTCCTGCATTTCCTGCCCTGTATTATAGTTAGATGGCCAGTTTTGACCAGAGCTTCATCTCTGACTTTGGATCTGCAAATCTGAATTACCTTGTCTGGCCCAGAAGATGTCTAGAGGCCGTAGGAACAATCTTATTTAAATCTGTATATTTGTTCCTTTTATGGTTTTTATTTTTTGGTTAGTATTCACAATAAAAACTAAGAATACAAAATAAATGGAGAGCTAAAACTCAGAGTTTAGACTTGTAAGCTGTGTCAAAATGAAACCAGGTTTTCTTTTGCTATATTGGAAATGCATGGAGAAAATGGATCAATATTCGTAGGTGGCAAAGAATGTGGAACCGTATAATGCAGTACTTCTGGTCCTTCTTGGCAGATCATGTCCAGAAGCTAGTGGTGGGGGACTGACGTTCACTAGTGTTCTGGTGACAGAATAGTTCTGTCTCTTACTATATTTAGTATCTACATGAAAGCATGGGGCACAGTCATGCAGTGAGACGTTATCAATATGCTGATTACACTCAGCTCTATATGTTACTGACTCTAAAGAAACCAACAACACTCTTGAATATGTGTATGTTATGTGCTGTCAAGTTTTCTTTGACTTATGGTGACCCTATGAATGAAAACCCTCCAGTGTGTCCTGTTTGTGATAGCTCTTTTCAGCTTTTCTAAGTTCAAGCCTGTGGCTTCTTTTATGGATTTAATCAATTGCATCGTTGGTCTTCTGTTTCATCTTCTGTCTTTGACTTTTCCTAACATGATTGTCTGCTTGAATATGAGTTGAACTGAGTGATAAAATGGGCTAAATGGTAATGAAAAAATTGTCAGTCAATCCAAAGCAGAGATGCTCTTGGTCAGTAGAAAAGCTGGCTGTGTAGAAAGGCTGAGCCTGTAGCTTGCGAGTAGTCCTGGATCATTCTGGGAACTGTGGTTTAAGGTTGATAAACCTGTCTTTAAAAGAAAGATTAACTTTTGCAGCTGTGCTCTTGAATTTCATTAGCACTTTGATACCTTTCTCACTTGTGCTAGCAAGTGCTAGCAGTATTGCATAAATTGGTATACTAGGGATGGCATTCCACTTCTTCAGTTCAATGGATATGGATGCATGCAACATCCTACACTAGTCTATAAGCCATAGAGCCTTATTGGCACTAGTAAACTGCATGAACTACTCGCTACCAAATCAGGTTATTAGTCTGCCTAGTTAATTACAATGACTTGCAGAAGTCTTCATACACACTTTGACTTTTCCATTTTGTTATGTTATAACCTGGAATTAAAATGTGTTTTACTGGCACTGTTATCACTTGATGTGCACAAGAGACTCCATACTGTGATGGTGTGACTTAGAAACATAGAAACAGAGCAAGTCAGAAGGGGTCTCCTGGGCCATCTAGTCTGACCTCCGGCACCAGCCGGATCCGCTCACGACATGCCCACCATGTGGACGTCCAGCCTATCCTTGAACACCCACACCGATGGGGCCTCAACAACCTCTTGTGGAAACCCATTCCACACCCTTGGGGTCCTGACTGTCAGGAAGTGCTTCCTGGCATCCAAATGGAACCTTGGTTCCCTGAGCTTTGCTCTGTTGGAGCGCGTCCTGCCTTCCTCTCCAGGGGAGAACAGGTCTCTACCCATCTCCATGTGACATCCCCTCACATACCTGTATGTTGCCAACATATCCTCTCTGAGTCTCCTCTTCTCCAGGCGGAAGAGACCCAGTTCCCTCAGTCTCACCTCATACCCCATCCCTTGCAAACCGGCCACCAATCTTGTGGCCCTACGCTGCACTGACTCTAACCTGGCTATATCCTTTCTGTAATGAGGGGCCCAAAACTGAGCACAATACTCCAGTTGCGGGTGCACCAGAGTCGTGTAGAGTGGCAGTAATACCTCTCTCGATCTAGAAGCCACACTTCTGGCTATGCAACCAAGGGTGGCATTCGCCCTCTTGACCACCGCATCACACTGCTGACTCACGTTTAGCCTGCAGTCAACCAGTACCCCGAGGTCCCTTTCACAAGTGCTGCTCTCCAGCCACTTGTCACCTAACCTGTACTTGTGACAGCTATTCCTATGCCCCAAGTGCAAGACCTTGCACTTATCCACATTGAACGCCATCCTGTTGTCTCCTGCCCACTTCCATAGTCTGTCTAGATCCTTTTGGATCTGGAGTACCTACTCCTCAGTTGTGACCACTGCTCCAGTTTTAGTGTCATCTGCAAATTTGATCAGCAGACTGTTCACCCCTTCTTCCATGTCATTAATGAAAAGATGAAACAGGATCGGCCCCAGGACAGAGCCCTGGGGGACCCCGCTTGTTAATGGCCATCATCCCGATGATTCCCCACTAATGGTTACATTCTGCTTTCGGCCAGTCAACCATGCCCTAATCCACCGGACAGTGCATTGGTGTGTCCCAAAACTCCTCAGTTTCTCCACCAGGATATCATGGGGCACTTTGTCAAAGGCCTTGCTGAAATCCAGGTATACCACATCCACTGCATCCCCTCCATCTAGCCATCGCAAAACCTTGTCATAGAATTCCACAAGGTTTGTCTGGCAGGACCTGTTTTTTGCGGAAGCCATGTTGTATGGCTGTCAGCCTCCCTTCCCTATCTAGCATCACTAGATCTCTCTGTATTATGAGCCTTTCCATTGTTTTTCCTACAATGGACGTAAAGCTAACCAGTCTATAATTCCCCATGTCCCTTCTACTACCCTTTTTGAAAACTGGGACCACTGATGCCACCCTCCAGTCCTCTGGAACTTTACCTGTTCTCCATGAGGTTTCAAAAATAGAGGCCAGTGGGTGTGAGAGAACCCCTGCCAACTCTCTAAGTCAGGGGTCTCAAACTCAACTTACCTGGGGGTTGCTGGAAGTAGAGTCTGGGTGAGGCTGGGCCACATCAAGTATTCCACCACCGTGGTGGTGGTGGGCCGCTCATCCCACGGCCGGCCCGGGTGCCGCCGGTGCTTTGAAGGCCGCAGGGCCCCTCCCCCGTGCCCCGCCTGTCCCGGCAATTGGCCTGCGGGCTGCGAGTTTGAGACCCCTGCTCTAGGTACTCTCGGGTGTAACCCATCAGAGCCTGGCACCTTTGTAATGTCCAATGCCCTGAGGAGTCCCTTGACTTCAAGGGGGGTGACTCTAATCTGTGCCCCTAACTCCCCAGCCTCATCTAATCTCCTATGCGAATATCCCCCATCCTGCTTTGGGGAGAACACAGAGGCAAAATAGTCATTTAGCATCTG
>NW_025335438.1:16600609-16735462 GCF_004798865.1 Varanus komodoensis | reverse complement strand
CTTTTGTCTATTTGCCCCAGTACCCATTTCCTACGGAGGTTCCTTTTTCGTCTAATCCCTCTAACCACCTCCTTTCGCATCCATGGCGGCACTCTCCTCCGCCTCCCCACCTTACTGACTAGAGGTATCGTCAAGGCTTGTGCCTCCAAAACCTCCCTTTGGAGTGCTATCCACCCCTCCTCAACTCGCTTACCTTCCAGTAACCTATCCCAGGAGACTATCCCCAGTCTGGCCTTCAGTTGGCCAAAGTTGGCCCTCTTGAAGTCCCGCTCGCACGTCCCCAGTCCCCTGATCTCAAAGCAAAGGATGGAGTGATCACTTGCATCCAGAGCTCCCCTGATCTGTACTTCATCTATCAGCTCCTCCCTATTGGTCAAGACCAAGTCAAGGATGTTTCCCTCCCTCGTCGCCTCTTGGACCCTCTGTGTGAAAAACCCTCCCTCTATAGCTTCTAGGAAGCGATGTGACCCGGCTGTCACCGCCGAATGAGTCTCCCAACTAATATCCAGGAGATTGAAATCTCCCATAATTACTGTGTCTCTTCCCCGAGATATCCTTAGAATCTGGCCTGTCAGGACATCATCCAGGGTCTCAAGTTTAACATACCCCCACTGTCAGGTCTCTTTCCCTGTTAAAACCCCTAAGTTTCACCCAGACTGCCTCTACCAAATCCCCACCTGTGCTGCATTCTATCTCACTGCATCCTATCCCTTCCCTGACATATAAAGCCACGCCCCCACCCCTCTTTCCCTTCCTGTCCTTTCTAAAAAGGTGATACCCTTCTGTGTTCACATTCCAGACTTGCCTTTAATCCCACCAAGTTTCTGTGATTCCCACCAGGTCATACCCTCCTATTCCCAAGAGAGCTTCAAGCTCTTCCTGCTTATTACCCATGCTCCTAGCATTGGTGTACATGCACCTCAACTCCTTCCCACCGCTTCCTTTCCTTGGAGTTCCCAGCCTCCTCCTTCCTCCCATCCTCCCTGATACCTGGCCCCTCTCTGTAGGAGTCCTGTCAGTCCCTGCAGTACCTCTAAAACCCTGCTCCCAGAGCCCTGATCCTCCCCCCACACTTGTCCAGTGCAGACACGTTACTGGGGGGCCTGAACCCCCCTCCCCCCAGTTTAAAGTCTTCTGGATGAAGCTCGCTAGAGCATCTCCAAAGGACCTTTTCCCCATCCTCGTGAGGTGTAACCCGTCCCTTGCCAGAAGTTCATTGGCAAAAAAATGAGTGCCGTGGTCGAGGAACCCGAAGTGTTCCTTCTGGCACCACACCCTAAGCCAGTCGTTCACCTCAGCGGTCCTCCTGTCCCTTCCTGGCCCAAATCCCCGGACAGGTAAGATTGACGTGAAGGCCACTTGGGCCTTCAGCTCCCTGAGTTTCTTCCCCAAGGCCTCAATGTCCCTGGTGATCCCGACTACACCCTGCCTGGCCACATCATTTGTGCCCACATGGATCACCAGGAGTGGCTGGTGACCCCGGAGCGAACAAGACGCTCCACTCTGTCCTTCACATGCCAGATGCGTGCGCCCGGCAGGCAGCAAACCTCCCTTGTCTCCAGGCTGGGGCAGCACACAGCCGCCTCAGTGCCTCTCAGCAGGGAGTCCCCAACAAAAATCACCCACCACTGTGCCTTCCCGGTGCTGGTGGGCAGCCGTGCCCTGGTCCTCGCCTCTCCTGCAGTCGCCCCCTTGCCTCTTGTCGTCCCAGGCTGGGGGTCCTGCTGGTCCCCCGAGGCCTCATCATCCCCAGCCTCCCCAAGTGGAGAGAACCTGTTTCCCAGCTCCAGATTGGTGCCAGGAGAAGGAGGCGGCTGCTCTTGCCTCCTCCTCCTGTGGGTGACATACCTCCATATCTCCGCAGCTGCTTCTCCCGTGGCCTCTCCCTCAACCCTCTGTCCAGAGGGGGGCTGCTCCTGGGGGGCCTGGAGAGCTGTCTCGGCCCTCAGGCACCTCACCTCCTCTTCTAGCAGGGTCACCATCTTGCACCGAGGGCAAGTGTATCCCTGCCTCTCCTGGGGGAGAAGGGCAAACAAGGCCATCTCCTGGTCTGCCATCGGTATCCCTTCTGAGTCCTTACCTTGGTCCCCTGCCTTGTTTGTCCTGCAGTTCCTCTCACTTGCCCAGTTTTCCCAGACAAAAACCCACTTGCACACACACACACAAGGATAAAATAAACTTAAATTGGAAAAAAAACAAAGCAAAGCACAGCACAAACAAACAAACAAACAAACCTCTGCGTCCCAGGGAAGGGAGTCCCCAGACAGCCCGGGCCGCAGTTAAGGGCTGCAGACAAGGGACGATGCCAAGGGGCCAAAGCCAAAAGGGCTTGCAGTGGCTGAGCTCGGCCTTATCAGTCCCTCAGACACACAAGTTTACAAAAATACACCAATACATGTTTGTTGCATAAGTATTTACTCTTCTGAGTCAATACTTTGTGGAAGCCCTTTTGGCAGGAATTATAGCTGTTAAGGTTCTTGAATAGGTTTGTATCACCTTTGCACATCTGGATCTTGTATGGCTTGCCCATTCCTTATGGCAAAACTTCTCCAGTGCTGGCAAGTTGGATGGGAATAATTGGTGAACAGCAACTTTCATGTCTTGACACAGATTCTCAAGTGAATTAAGGCCTGGGATTTCACTGGGACATTCAAAGTAGAGTGAATGTATGTGTGGATGGAACTCACCAACTTACCTAGAGATGCTGAGGTTCGAACCTGGAACTTCTGCATGAACTGCATATACTCCCCCACTGCTGTCCACAAGAACATAAATGTACCAGTGACCAATGATAGGTGATGTAGGTACTGAGAGTGCCAATCATGTTAGTAGAATGCTTGGTAACAGGTGCTCTGTGTGCTGTCTACATGCTATATGCTCTTGTATCAAATATAGTATTATATAAAGTACTACATACTGAAATATTGTTTGGACTTGTTTAATTGATTGACATTAGAATTCAAGAAGAGCCATGCTGAGTTAGACCAAGGTCTATCTAGTCCATCGTCTTAACAGTCATCAATCCACTGTACTTGGAAAATTCACAATTACAAGTGGTATGCCAACATCTTGGTTGGGTTCTCCAGCTATGGGTATACATAGGCATGCATCTTCTGATCCAGGGAGTAACATACAGCCATCAGAACTAGCAGGCATTGATAGCCTTCTCTGCCTTGAATATTTCTAATCCCTTTATAAAGCTATTCAAACTGAAGACTATAATTACAACATGTAGAAGCAAGTTTGCTAGTTTAACAATGTGCTATGTATAGAAGTGTTCCTTTTATTTGCTCCTAAATCTTCTATCCATTAGGATCATGGGATAACCCTAGCTTCTGGTGCAAGTGGGAGTAAAATATCTCCTTAGCAACATTCTCCTAACCTTCTAGTTTCATATATCTCTATCAATTGTAGCCTTACTTGCCTTGTTTCTAAAATAAATAGTTGCAGATGTTGCAACCATTCCTAATACAGCAATTGCTCCATCCCTCTGGTCATTTTAATTATTACTGTTATTAAACATATTAGTAGACCATCTTTAGAGCAGGAAACTGCTCAAAGCACTTTTACAACAATTAAAGATGGCTACAATTTAATAATAAAACCAACCGAAGCGAAAAAAGAACCTGAAAAAGAACAACAAAAAATACACAACTAAATCAGGGGAAGGTGATAGTAAACAACCAAGCTTTCAGGGTATTTCTAAAATCCTGCAATGTTGAGACCTGATGCACTATACACTGTATGCCAAGCATATAGATTTGTAGCACAGATTTAAAGAAAGGCAGCCTCAAAATTGACAGTTTTATTTCAGTGCCTTTCCTAATTACGCCTAAGATGGCATTTGCCATTTCACTGCAGCCACACACTGGTTAGACATTTACAGTGTGCTGTCCATCATAAACTGATACTTTAGTTGCCATCAGCTTACACATGAAATTGGGATTTTTTGACCCAATTGCTTTCACATACTATACAAATAATTATTTTAGCTATTATTTTACATTGTGTTAAATCTAATAAGATTATTCAACTGACATTCAAATTCATCAGTGTGTAAAGGGTAGAGGTGAGTTGGTTTAAAGGCTCAAGATCAGGTTGCTGCTTTGCTATGAAGTGGATTAGGAAGCTTCAGCCAATTCTTTCTTACAGGGTACCTTCAAGGATGCAAGGTAAGATCCACACACACGCATCCACGCACAAACACACACACACTAAAACTAGCAATAGGTAAAACTGTCAGGCTTGATTTTGCTCAGCTTCTCATTTTTCTAATTGTTCTCAATTCTTGACTAGATTGATCTGTTAAAGTATGCATGAAAAGCCACCTGTATTTTCTGCACACTTTTTCGGCATGTGAAAGCAAGATCCCCCATATTTGGAACAACCACCCTGCTGTGGCCTGCCTGTTACTGTTTTTGGCACTAGGTCAAGACAGCCCTCTATGTGGAGGCCTTTGACGATCTTGGTTATCCAGTGGCCTGAATTACTATTCTAGTAATTCTTGCTGGGTCTTTTAATGTATTTTACTGTATTTTAAAGCTAAGCTTTAGTTACGGTGAAATAAATACTAATAGTACTAAAAATACTAATAATAATTCACACACTTTTTCAAATTGCTTTTTTTCCCCATTGAAGAGCATTTGTCAGGATTTTGGCAGCTCTGGGGCTCCCTCTGATGGCCAGAACTGGAACAGTTATAATAGTAATTGCAGGATTGGGCCCATGCCCTGCTAGATCTCTGCCTCTTGAAAATGTTGAGAGATCTGGAGAAGAGCTATATAGAACTGCCAGTTTCCCTGATGCATAGGTCCCACTTGTATAACAAATCAAGTGGGAGCAGTAATGGATACCTCCCTCTGTGCACTTTAAAAAATGCATTTTATTGTGTGTGCCTTCTCAAATTCTACATTTTTTAATGAGTAGTGCATCTCAAACTTTGGAAAAACAGGGATTCTGATATTTGTGTTCTGATTTTTGTCTGGAAGATACAAATCTGGGGAGTTTGCATTGAAAAACAAATACATTTCTCACCCATCCCTAATGGTAAACTTCCTTAGATCTTTGGGACAGAAGAGAATAAAAGCATCTATTAGATACTGTATTAATCAGTACTCTTGCCATTTCATTTTCAACAATACTATGAGTGTTAGCAACATTTATCTTCAGGTGTCTTTAGCTGCTGAAATCATGTTTATTAAGAAGAGTATAATTTCATTATTGCCACTATTCAGTTTGTGTATAAAAAGAAAAGCAATAAACTTTGTACAATAAAATACCATGATTTCCAAGAATTAGACTGTTCATTAGTTATAATTCAGAGGAACATTGTAGCAATGCCAAAAGTAGCTGTAATTAAAGTCATTCATATTTCCATATCCATGTTATTTGGTTCAACAGTAGATTTTACTTCTAATGACTCATCCCTGCTTTGATATTTTAGGCATAAGCATCCAGAACACTAACACTTAGTCATTATGAGAGTTGCATACATCTGCTTTTCAGTACACAGGTCATCCAACAGAATTTGGAATTTTTCTTGTTGGTTTCTGGTATTTATTGTCTTCAATCTTCTTTGACCGACCTCTGAACTTATCCATAAAAATGAAAACACCCAGGTATTCTCCAAGGAGAAGACATATTTTTGTAGGTGCAATACTAGAAGAAAAGAGGGCAGAACACAAACACCAAAGTTAAACTTAAGGAGACAGTTTTTTAGCTTTATTACTATTTATTATCCACTGTTTAGCATTCATGGATGCTAAACATGAATTAATCAAAGCAAATTTCAAGAATATAATGCAACAACAGGAAAATTAAATGGGACAGCATCATAGAAAAGTAAAGTCACAATCATCAAATAATCTATACAGGCTAATGAAAAGTCTACCTAAGGGCTTACATGGCCCTCTCCTACTCCATTTTATTTTTACAACAATCCTGTGAAATAGGCTATGCTGAGAGCGAGTGGCTGGCCGACACCACTCAGTGAGCTTCATGACCCAGCTGGGACTAGAAGTCCAACACTCTAACCACTAGTCCATTCTGGCTCTAACAACCCTCTGCTGCTATTTTGCTGCTGCCTATCCATCATGTCCCTTTCTTTTCTGCTGCATATGAATTAACTACACATGACATAAATGACTGGATGTTTTCACTTTTTTTTACTTATGTGAAGTCTGTTAATCCAATCCATTCTTTTGCATATACCTCTCTGGATTTTAAGAATCTCTTCACAGTCTGCATTTGGTTCTCTGAAGTCCAGCCCCAAGTGAAGTATGGCAGGACTGACTTTTAAGACAGTGGCCTCCTAGCAGTACAACAGATTCTTCCATAGATGCTTGCCTGAAATACTTAGACACTTATTTCTAGAATCAGGCAGATCCATGAGACTCCTATATGTGAGCTCTGACAACCTGCCTCTTTCTAGAAAAGAGCATTTTTGCCCATTTTGGGTTAGCTCAGATACACTGAATCACTGTCACAGAAGAAGCTTGCAAAAGGGAATGGTCAGGCCATGAAAGAATCAGCAGGCACCTATGTGTTCTGGTCCATTTGCATTGGTTGCATACTTGCTTCAGAGTCCAAATCAAGGTGCTGATTTTAACCTACAAAGGCCCACATTGTGATCACACTACTTAATGGAACAACTCTCAGCCCTAATCTACCCAGACACAATCAAGAGAGGTTCAGTTGATAAGAGGCTTCCTTGGTGGCAACAAGAAGAGCCTTATTAGTAATGGCACCACAGTTATGAAACAACCTCCCATTGAGGCTTGACCAGTGCCAATTTGAATATCTTGACAGCACCAAGTTAAGGCTGTCTTCTACCACAGGGAATTTAATAGGTTGTTAAATTAATTTAATTTAATCAGTGTACCATGGGTTGGTCCTTGAGCAATCCATTCTGTGTAGCCCGTTGGCAGAATGGCTCAGCACATCAGGTGAAAGTACCCAATGCCACAGAAGGTCATGAGTCTCCCCTCCGGATTGCATGGTAGCTGACTAATGCCACTAAGATAATATTTGAGTTTCTTCAGGCATTTTTGATCTGTTAGTTGAAAAATCTTTACAATATTCAGTACAGATCATTTTGGTCTGTTAAGCAAGCCAAGAGTCTGACCCAAAACTTCCAGCAAACAGAATTAAAATCAGTTGGGGGAATGCCATTTTATGCTGGTTTAACATTTGCAGACCAAATTATAGTTATGCAGAATTTTTACAATGCCTCAGGAACAATTAAATATCAACTTACCTATAGCGAGACCTGAAAGCGATTGTTATAGCTTGGTGGAAACATTTAACTGGAACAAAGGCTTTTCATATGGAGCATTTGTCTTGCTTAAGGCACTACTGTCTGGGATCAAAAATGACCCCTTTGTGACTAGTGCTAGGTTCATATTGATTCAGAGTAAAGATTAAGTTCATTTGCTGACCTCAGACTTTGGAAAAAACAGAAAGTGAGAAGAATGTAAAAAATCTTACCCTTTAACTACATTCAAAAAGTATAAGCTTCGTGGCAATAAGATATATAAATCATTCCGTAGAATACCAGACACAATCCTTTCAGCCACATATTCTGGCTCGAGTATAGGCAGCAAAACTGGCCACCTGGTAAGAAATATTAAAGGAGATAACATTGCATGGTCAGTCCCCCCCCCCCCCCCGCCCAGTGCTAGTTTTGATCCTAAATGAGAATCTCTTCTCTAGTAGGGAAGATGCTTCTGCATTCATACAGACCAGTGTAAATTCAGCCCAAGGCCTATAAATATGAAGACTAGATAGTTAGCACCTTTGTTCTCAATTGGGAACTGAATACTAAAAATGGAAGTTTTTACTACAGAACAGTATATAAAAGCTTTAAATACATAAATGGAAGGAAAACAGAATTTAGTACCAGAGATATAAAATGTTGATGCTCAAACGTAATATATCTTACAAAAAAGTTATTTTTTTCTTTCCTTGCTCAAAGAAAAAAGTTCAAATGATAAGTTCATTTTACAGTGTACAGTGTTCAACCAGCTATTTCTATATAAGTTTGGTAGCGATAATTCTGTTCAGCAAAACAAAATTTAATCAATGTAGCCAGAGCAGATGGGCAGGAGTTTAATCCAGTGTCCAAGCTCAATAGTTGTTTGCTTCACATCTAGCTACCCCAAGAATTGTCCTAAGGAAAAGTGGCTGAACTCTTCAACCACCTTATTTATATCCTATATCCAAGTGGCTACCCATATGTGTACATATAAAGGTGTAGCTGAAAAGTCATATGCATTTATCATCTACAGTGGAAAAATATAGTCTTTTGAGAACTTCTGGGGTATTCTGTGCAAACAATAGTGCCAAAATCTCTGAATGCTCCATTTTAAAGTATACTTATAATATATGGATTCAACTGGATTGCCACTGAAAGTCCAACTATATAAATTTCTATAAGACTAAATCTCAGTTTTGGTATAATTTATAACAACATTATTAATGTCCTCTACTATCTTACAGAAAGCTGTTGCCAAGTTGGAAAATTGGCAGAATTTTTTAGTAATTAATGTTAGTGTCCATAGACTGTCTAATAAAAGCAGATTCATAATCTATTAACTCTCTCCAAGGCCAGCAATTTGAAGTGATAAATATTGAATCACTGGTACCACATCTTCCATTTAAGTTTTCCATTAACAAGCAAGAAGATAAGTATCTCATTTTCATGTTGAGTATATATTGCTCTAAATTATCCCAGATAGCTTTAATTTAATTTATACAATGTAAAGTGGATGGAGAAGATAAATATTAATAAGTACACATTCAATTGTCTTACATTTAATCAATAAAGTAATTTTGCATGGATCTAGGTCATGAAATCTTGTAATTTCTGCATTGAGTCATGCAGTAGTTTTAGACAGGGAAGGCAATGCATGTTTGCAGTCACACGACATGACAACACATTTTGTGAATGAGCTCCATCATGTGAATTGTTTGTGAAACAACCCACCGTATGCCCAAGAGATGACTGGGATCACTGTGGGTTGTCCCTTCATTATTCTTTCTGTGAGTATTACATGGGACCCATCTTGTTTTCTCCACTGGCATCAACCACAACCCCTTTTGTGGGTGTTATGAAACTTACAAGGACATCAACCAAATAAGAATACATGTATTGGATAGCAGCAGGTGCACAGTTGTGCTTCTTTGAAAGCCTGACAACAGCAACAAATGAATGCAACGTTTACAGATATTTCTAGGGCTGAGGAAAAAAGATGGTGGATGAATAAATATGCCTCTGAAATGCTATCTGTGCATCAGTGAGGCGGCTGTCACTGGTAGTGGCACAGCAAGATTGCAAAGAGCAGCAAAGGGTTTTTGCAGTTCTTGCAGCAGCTTGCTAGCTGTTCCCTGCAAGCCATGATGGAATTGGTCTCTCAGGTTCAGATGATATGTCTCTTTTCCTGCCCATTGTGAGTCTAATAACCCTTAGAAGAAGGCACAGAAGAAGCAACATAGTCACAGTGGCTTGTTACCCTAAAATAAGCCACCCTGCAGGAAGCCGTCTAGGTTCAGATGATGCAACAACCCAGCCTGGCTAATTACCCATGGTGGGTTGTTGTGTCATGCGAACCCATTCCTTGTTGCTATACAAAGTCCTGTAAGGATCTCTTTTACCTCCATCCAAACTCCTAAATTGTCCTCCCCAGTTAAAGAGACTTACAACCAGTCCATCTTTGGAGTACAGTTTCCTCTGACACCCAAGCTTCTCTTGATGTATTACTGGCTGCTTGGATGGTACATCTGGTTATATAACTTTTAGGTTATATAACTTATTGTCTGGGTATATAACTTTCCTCTGGAAAGATCTTATAGCAGCCTCTTGGCATAAGAAAGCCACCTGCTCCCTACTCCTAATCTTCACCAGCCAATCTAATGCTATTCCACAAAGAAATAGTAGTTATTAACTTTCCGCCGCTTTCTCAGTTCTTTTTCCATCACAAACCAATTAGCAGACTTTCTCTCTTCAGTCTGCTCCTCTGACTGAACTCCTGTCTGTCACTCTCATTGGCGAACTGACATTTCCCCATCACTCTTCCACCTAGCTAGAATCTCTAGTCAAAGAGAATTGAATTTGCCTGGTCCAAGACCCTCTGACAATATTCAAATACATTGTTACTCTCCCCCTTTAGAATGGACAGGACTTTACCAGAAAGAAAGCAAGGCCTTGACCCGACTCAGATTCTCTGGAATGTCACTGGGGCCATGGAAAGTACACACTACAGAGCAAATGCAGGCATTTTTTTCACACTTAAATATGCTTGCACTGTATGTAGGGCTTCTCCATGAAAAACTGTACAGATTTTACTAAATAGGGCAACTGGATAGCTGTGCAATTCTTATTCAACCAAATATTTAAGTTGTGAGAAAAGTGGTATTATAGGAACATGCTGTCACAATGAATACGGTTCCATTAGCAGAAAGTGTTTTTAGAAGTTTCATAACTGACAGGCATTTCCTTCACAGCAATTCCCCAAAAACTGAGAGATTTTAACCCTAACATCTGAAGCCTATAGTTATGCTCATTGGAAGCTGATGCAGGACAGAGTGGGAGAAAGTACTGTTAGCCTTTCACATGGGGCTCACCAGGGGAGTTTTGTGTATGGGTAGAAAAATGACTCTAGAAACAAGTAATACTATTATTCAGAAGGATGCACAATTTTGTTCCTCGTTCATGCCAGTTTGTGCTGATGTTCTCACAGTATTTAGGTTTCTGTAAGATTATTGAACAATTGTTTCTTTCTAGAAGATATTGTCACAAATGCTTGGTTTTACAGTTCTCAAAACTGTGAATTTGCGTCTGCAGAGATCTTATGTTTCTTCTTCACAGCAAACATGTTATAAAATAAATATACAGAGTTGAGAAAAATACCTTACTCTCATTGTTCCTTTGCAAATCTGTGTACAGAAAATCAACCCCCTTACCTCAAGTGCTAAGTTTCAGAAAATTCAATGAGTGGAAGATTGTTGGAAGTGGCCTAGATCTGCACAGGAAGCGAAGTGTGAGGAAGGAGGGGCAAACAGTAACAATGCAAGTGAAAACTTTTGATCAGAATACTGCACAAGTCTTTTGATATTTTTGCATATAGCCTACGGTTTGGCATTTTATTTCCCTGAAGGAGAAAATCTATAAAGGCAGCAGGCTGTAAAAGAGACCCAGTTGGGAATATTACTTACAGGTAAGGCAGGCATGTGTGCAAATTATGTAGAAAACCTTGATGTAAATCTACTCTTATTGACTAGTGATTTAAATCAAGTCCACCCTGGTTTTCAGCACATCAAAGCATGATTTTAAACAAATCAAAATTGTATTTGGGAAAATTTTATACTTACTAAATGTATTGGAATTCAGATTGGTGTCCAAAAATGGTTGGAGGCACTGCTTTGCAATGGTTCTACTCCTACTTGGCTAATTCCAGAAGGAGGTGCTGAGAGAAAATGGCTCTGTGCCATGGCAATTATGTCCTCAGGCTTCCATTCTATCCCCCATGCTATTCAACATCTACATGAAACTATAGGCAAGGTTGTCTGGAGGACTGGTTTGAGGTGTCACCAGTATGCTGGTGATTCCCAGCTCTATCTCTCCTTTACATCTATATCCAGGTGAGGGAGTAACTGTTCTGAATCAGTGACAGGCTGGAATCTGTCAGAGAGGTGTGCCTGGCACCAACACTTTATTTATTTCAGTGCCAGGCCAAAACCTTTTTATTTACCCAGCATTTTAAGGCTCGATTGCATTTTTAAGATAGGAATTTTATTCTAGGTTTTATATGCTATTTAATTGTGCTGTTTTGTTGTGAGCTGTTCTGAGAGGTGTTGGGATAGATGGAATGTAAGTGTTTTACATGATTTTGTTAAGCCTTTCTAGATGCAGGATGAGGTTTTATAGTCTTAACAAGAGGGCAACCAACAAGAACAAACAAAGAAGGTAAGCAAAAAATAAAATACAGTTTTGTGGATCTTCTTTCTGCCCCTCATTCACAATAAGCCAAGCATTAATAAAACAATCTACCAATTTGCCTGGGACAGACTCTAGTGTATGTATGTATGACATTGCTGTCTTCCAGGGAAGTACTGTATTTTTCATTAGTAGCCAACAATTTTGCATTTGCATTAGAAAACCAGGCCATCCAAACCCTCTAATTTGTCAATTTTAAATTGGTCAATTAGTCGATTTCACCCAATTCTTCAGATCACCCAGTGTTTCAAGCATGGGTCAATGTTTAACACCTTCTGCAGCAAAGACAGATGGAAGTAATTAATTTAGCTTCTCTGAAATTTCTCAGCCTTCTTCAGTAATACTTTCACATCTGTTGTCTTAGCAGTATAATTGCTTAATTGGGTGGCTATTTGTTTCTAAGGTAGTTAAGAAAAAGGTGCTAAGGACACAATTCAGTGCAAGTTTAGACAGGAAAAAAGTTTGCAGTCTCTGGCATCCCACAACCAGCTGTGCTTTTGATAGGACTTTTTCCTGTCTAGACTTGAAAATGGTGCCCTAAGTTTTTCAGCTGCCGTACCATTAGCTAGTTTTACCAATTGGTGCTCCTTTTAAAATTTGGAATTTGAGTAAGAGTTCCACTTTTTATATAAGCTTCCTAAACTCTTATTGATTTATGTTCCATTAACAAGCTTTCACAAAACCACAGCAGAGAGGGTAATTGTGGTAATTCTTTCATAGGTGTTTTTGATCTGATTAGTCATGTTCTGGTGGAAAAGTAAAAGTATTATTCTTAATAGCTTCCACCTCACAAAGAAACATCAACCTCTTGTGTATGCAGTTACGCAGAATCAACCTCCAGTAGAACTTACTTTTCTCTACATCTACTTAAGGAACTGGGTACAAGAGCAACTCCCGTTATGTTTTAACCCATCTTCATGAATTTTCTTACACAATTCTTTTAAGGCCATATGCATATATGAACAGGTTACTCACTTTGTCTGACAGCCATCAAACATTCCAGTGTTGATGAAATATGGGCAGACAATCGTGGATTTAATACCAGTCTTGCCCATTGATAACAACTCTAAAATGAGGGACTCTGCAAAGCCAACAGATGCAAACTTGCTTGCACAATAATCTGTAAAGTGAGAAAAAAGAAACATCATAGCAATGTAAAGGAGAACAATTCTTTTAGGCACAACTTTTTTTGGACATTACACTGTGGACATTTTGTATTATGCAGCTGGGTTGGCCATGATTCTTCACAGCAGCCAAAAGCGCTCTTAAATTTCTTCATTACTGTGTCTGAAAGTGATTAACTCTCTTCAGATTACAGATTCCTCTGCTCACTGTAGTTTTGTCAATATTTATGCAATATTTAAAATATTTCTAGGCTGCCTTTAAATATAAACTGTCCTAATGTGCATTAGATAATAAAGCAATGGCAGCAAATTCATTATTATTCACACAATAACACAAAGAAAGTAATATTAAACAACAATCAGCAAGAAAATATCTAGCCTGGTCAGTAATAAAATCTAAAACAGAACTGTAAGTTAAAGGCCCTGAACAGTCCAATAAACATCTTCAGAAAACAATTTTTCAGTTTTCTTAAACTCTTGCAGTGAAGGTGGGTGATGGAAGAGTCTTGCTGAAGTTCCCCTCAAATGAAATCTCTCTTGCCAAAAGGAACATAATTATTCAAGTGAAACACATGTGGCATTGCACGTCAAGTATATGGGCCAGAACATGTGTATCTACCAGCTGCATCTTTTCCATTTTTATTTTAAAGTAGGCACAGGTCCTTTCATCTAGCTTGGAACTCCAGTATGGAGGCAGGAGGCTTCTAAGATCTGGCTCAGGCTCCCTGAACTTGCTCTAAAGTCAAAATGGATGGATGCTAGATACATATTTAAGATGCTAGATACATATTTAAGGCATGCTTGTTCTCGCCCTTGTTCTTTAAAGTCCTGTATGTGTATAATATGCAGCTAGCCCTCTTTTTTTAAAATAAGTTTTATTAAAATTTTTAAGCTAACACTAAAAACACCAATCATCAATTCCATCAGACATACTGGGTCAGCCCCCTACTCATCCTTTCTTTCTTTTTAACATTTCTTAGTCCTATTCAAATCCATTTATAATAACTTGAGAACATATTTAAATCTAAGCCAAGTCCAAAAAAAATGTTTAAATCTATGCAAAGTCCTGTTTCTCTAGCCAATAATAAAGAAAAAAGTCTCCAAGTTTGATGGAAGTCAATATCTTCTTACTCCTACAATGGTAAATTCAGTCTGACCATTTCTGCACAGTTCAGAATCTTTTAATCAATTTGTCGATGGGTAATTCTTCATTTTTCCAATATTAAACAAATAGACTCCTCACCACAAAGATTACAAGTAAAATCAAATACATTTCTTATTTACTAATATTCCAATATAATGCCTACTAAAAAAGAAATTTCTGGTTTAAGAAACTAAGGATTTTTGTACCACTCTCTCTATGTAATAAAAATACCCAATTTATGTTTAAATACCTAACATCCATTTAACATCTTTAGAAACATCTTAGCTAATCTATTTGGTGACAACTACTACCTATAATAGATTTTATACAAACTTTATACTAAGTTGCTAATGTTTCATCTAACTTAAGCATGACTTAAATGCTTTTAACTCCTTATAAAAGCCCCACTCTTTACAATCTTTAACATATCTCGACTGTATCTACACCTTATGTCACCAACGAAGAAAAAGATCAACTCCCTGTTCTTATATTTCTTAGCTCAATTTAGATCATATCTTATAATCCCTTCAGAATTCAATGCATTTGGATACAGAAAAGCTTCCATGGGTAATTTTTTTTTTTAAAAAGACCATGTTTGCACAACTTTTCCTACACCAACATTAATAATTTTCTAGTACAGTAACTTAAATACAAAAGAATCATGTAACTTAGCCTTTCCATACCACATATAAACGTGCCAACCCATTTAAATCATTCCATTTAAGATAAAAAATTCTCTTCTTTACACCCCTGCCCCATCTCTCTTCCTTTGTTTTCAGTAGCTGTAGTGCTTGTTGTAAGTCAATATTAATTTCCAATGTCTGTATTTCTTGTTGCAAATCGTACAAGCAGCTAGCCTTCTAAGTGATATCGAGTGACATTGTTTCTTCCTCAATATGTTGGTGCTCTACTGTATGTTATGTTCTTGTTAGCAATGCTACTCGTATATTGGAGAGCAGTCATCATTACAAGGAAAACAAACCTAAAATCTATCTTGCCCCATGCATTCTGTCAGGTTGAGACAGCCCATCCTTGTCACAGAGACTATGCAAACCTGCTGCCTCAGCATGAACACTGAAGCTTCATAATACCCTCTTTTTAAAATTTTAAGGAAACCCTTTAACCAAAAGTCCTTAATTTCCTCCCAAACAAAGCCCGATTCTGGGGTCTTCAACATGCCTACATTTAACTCTCTCGAAATCTTTCAGGGTCCCTGTCCTTCCAGAGTTTTATCTTGCTGCTTAAGATTGTTTTATATCCCATTTTTAAAAAATGGGAGGCTGGCTTGCTACAAAATGAAGAGCTGCTCTCCAGTGCCATCTTTTAGTTCAAAACAGAGTTCTATGTTTGGAGACATGGACTTCAATTCTGCCTGGTATTTAGGCTTTTGGCAAGTTAATTTCCTTTCAGTGTGGCTTCTCAGAAATGAGTGTTCTGGGACTACTGATGCCCACCACAGCCATCAATGGGCAAGATTCCCCTGGTGAAAGGAAAGATTCCCCCTTTCACTGTGTGAAAGCACCCAGGCGATTCTCTCCAATTCCAAACATGTCCACCATTCCAAAAAGATTGGAAACTCTTATAGGCATACTTTGGTACATTTACCTATGACTATGCTTCCATTTCACATTTCCTTCCCCATCCCAGTTCTCTGCCACTGTCAAAATGTAGATTTTAAGTTCCCTGAGGGAAGCTTAAGTTTCCTGCAAGTTTTGCTTAAATCATCATATATATCAATACTTGGTACTATTTATATTAAAAATAAATTTTAGGTACACAATGCTATGCCATATTTTATTCCTATTCCACATGTTTCTGCCACCCCAAAAATAAAGATGATGCACGACAAGCCACTGGTTGTTGCTCCGAAGTGCCACCTAGGCACCTGTGCAGCACTTGTTACAGGCAGTTGGATGGGTAAGAATGCCAAGAGCAGCAAGGGGTCTTTGCTCCTTGCCAAGAAGCTCATTCACCACAACCCATGCCGGGACTGGTTTCCTAGGTTTGGTTAGCGCAGTAACACAACATGGGTTCAACAAATCATATCACAACCATGGGTTGTCAAGGTGTCTTGCTTGCTCGTCCCTTTGCAATTTATAGAATGGAGCACAGTGCTAAAATGGCCAAAGAGCTATGCAACTCATATATTTAGTTCATGTTTATCTGCTGTGTACTAACCTGCCAGTCCATTGACACCAGTTAACCCAGCCATGCTTGCAACAGTCACCAGATGTCCATGATTAGAGGCTATCATGGCTGGAAGAAATGCTTTGACCGTCTATGAAGAAAGTACAAGAAGACAACCAATCACACCATAATAGAAAACTGTATAAGTGTGTGTGTGTGTGTTTTAGTGGTCAACACAATGAATACAAGTGAAAAAAGTTCCCTTTAAATGTATCAGAACTGAACTGATCATTTTGAAGCCTCTGCTGACACTACACTAGTGTCGTGCCTGACGGCTCAGCAGAGACGTCTACTCATGAGGAAGAGGCAGGAGCTAACAGTGAGAGTCAGGCATTGGAACAAGGGGACTTATATTTGAGGACCAGTGCCCAGACAGCCCCTCTGCAGCCTGACTCTGAGACTGCTGAGCAAGTAACCTCTCCACAGCCTGACCCCTTAGCCCCTGAGCGAATGGCCTCCCCACAGACTGACAGGGAGGTGTCTGAAAGAGTAGCTTCCTCTCATCCTAGCTCTGAGCTGCCTGAACAAGTTACCCCGCCCCGCCACCCCAGCTCCTGACTCTGAAGCTGCTGAGCAGAGTGCAGGAGAACTAGAAGACATGATGGGGAATTTGGCAAATGCCCAAATCAGGAGATCTTTAAGGCGACAAGTCCAATTACAATGACAGGACAGAGGTCTGTCCCACCCACAAATGGAAAGGCAAGACAAGAAGGTCTGATGCCAAGTGGTCTCCTGACATAGCTCAGAAAGAAGGGAGCAACTGAACTGAAAGGGGCCTGTTATTAGAGCTTATCAGTTGCATCATAAATCTTGTAGTGAATAGCAATTAAAGTCTTTAGCTTCACTGCCGGCTGCTGTGTGAGTTAATTGGAGACGTGAGTTACGACCTCACGACTAGTGTCAGCTAATACTACCTTATATGGCTATCATTTATTGAAATCACAGTTTGAGAAGGTAAGGTATTATGATTAACCTAGTTTGTGTGGCATGTTATATCTGGACCCATTTCAGTCCAGTTTCAGACCTGGTTATGGCATTGAATCTGCCTTGGTCACCCTGTATGATGACTTGTTCAGGGAGAGGGATGGGGGAGTGTGTCCCTGTTGGCTCTCTTGGACCTCTCAGCGGCTTTCGATACCATCGACCATGGTATCCTTCTGGATAGGCTGGCCGGGTTAGGAGCAGGAGGCTCTGCTTAGCAGTGGTTCTGCTCCTACCTGGCTGGCTGACTCCAGAAGGTGGTGCTGGGGGACGATAGCTCTGCGCCATGGCAAATGTGCCATGGGCTTCTGAAGGGCTCTATTTTGTCCCCCATGCTTTTCAACATCTACATGAAACCACTGGGAGAGGTCATTAGGAGGTTTGGGCTGCGGTGTCACCAGTATGCTGATGACACCCAGCTCTACCTCTCGTTTACATCTACTCCAGGTGAGGCAGTGGCTGTGCTGAACCAGTGCCTGGCTGAGGTAATGGGCTGGATGACGGCCAATAAACTGAGCCTCAATCCAGATAAGATGGAAGTCCTATTGGTGGGTGGATCACGGTTTCAAGTAAGTGACTTTGACCTTTTCTGGACAGGGTAGCACTCCCTCTAAAGGACAGGGTCTGCAGCTTGGGAGTGCTCCTTGACCCAGAGCTGTCACTGGAATCCCAGGTGGCAGCGGTGGCAAGGAGTGCTTTCCTAGAACTTCAGCTGATCCACCAGCTGTGCCCTTACCTGGACAAGCACTGCCTAGCAATGGTGATTCATGCTCTGGTAACCTCCCAGCTGGATTACTGTAATGCACTCTACGTGGGGCTGCCCTTGAAAATGGTCTGAATACTTCAGCTGGTACAGAACAGAGCTGCCAGGCTGCTGACGGGGACTGGTTGTTATTCTCATATAATGCCGGTCCTCTACCAGCTACACTGGCTTCCAGTTGAAGTCCGGGCCCAATTCAAGGTGCTGGTTTTAACCTATAAAGCCCTGAATGGCTTGGGACCAGGATACCTGAAGGGCGCCTCTTCCCTTACATGCCCTCATGCCCCTTAAGATCTGCAGGAGAGGCTTTGCTGTGGGAGCCCTCTTTAAAGGAGATATAAAGAATAACTACCCGAAACAGGCCTTCTCTGCGGTGGTGCCGATTATGGAATGTGCTCCCTGGAAGTGTGCACCTGGCGCCAAGTTTACATTCTTTTGGGTGCCAGGTTAAAACCTTTTTATTTAATTGCTATTTCAAAAATTAATATTTTATCATTAACAGTTGCTTTTTTGTTTTTATATAATGTTATGGAATTTGTTATTGTTTTATGGTTTTAATTGTACATTTGTCAGCCATCCTGAGATGCTGAGGCATGTGGTGACGGCATATAAAAGTATTAAATAAATAAATAAATAAATAATCACTTAACCTGGGAATCTGAATCAGTCTGCATACATTTTGGGGAATGGTGATTTTTGCTGCAGTCAGAAATCGGGAGATTAACAGTAAATAAATGTTCACTTTTTAGCTTCACTATCCACAACTCTTAAGTAAATTTTGGATTATTTTGCACAGTGCTACTTTATTAGAACTATCACCACTAGCAAAAATATGCAAGTGCTCTTTTAAAAAGCTTTATTACCTCATCTTTCCTAAACTAATATATTCTAAGTAATCTAATAGTGCA
This sequence comes from Varanus komodoensis, assembly GCF_004798865.1. Classification (NCBI taxonomy): domain Eukaryota; kingdom Metazoa; phylum Chordata; class Lepidosauria; order Squamata; family Varanidae; genus Varanus; species Varanus komodoensis. The sequence goes on along the minus strand of NW_025335438.1, from coordinate 16,716,366 downwards.
AGTTTGTGTCAAACTCAGATGAAATTACATCTACACCATTTCCCCTAAATTAGCCACAAGGTGGCACCATCGGGAAACTGTAAATATTAACACTTTTCCAGATCTGCACTGCAGCTTCTAAGCCAAGCCCTTCATCTTTGAATCTAAGATTGCCAGTAACAAACATCTGTTTTTCCCGAAAACAATGAACTATTGTTTTGAAGACTTTTCATTACCCTTACAAATATTATTGCATTTACTCAGAGAAGAGCAATACAGATTTATTGGGGAAAGCTGCACTGTCTGCTCTCCCTCCCTCCCTCCCTCCCTCCCTCCCTGTGTGTGTGTGTGTGTGTGTGTGTGTGTGTGTGTAAATATAAATCATACTAGAAACAATACAGCATTCATTAGAAAATGAGTGCCTTCATTGACATTCCTGCCAGTTATTCTAAACACATAGCTTCTACATCATTAAACATGTAAAAAAGCTAAAGTTAGAAATTGGTAGACTTAAACTCAGACTCTAATAAGGAAAATCATGTAGATTTCTTAATATGCAAGTTGCCAATTGCTAGGGAGAAAGGTCTAGAGTTGTACAGCTGACAAACACTTCTGAGATCAGATCATTTTCTCAGAGTTTAGAAGCATGTTCTGTGCCATCATGGTCCCTGTGATGTCTGCCTAGAGAACATAGCATTACTTCACCACTGTTTTTGAATTTCAGCTTCCTGAATTGACATTTTGAAACAGAACTGGGAGGATCAATGAAGTCTGAATTTTAACTTGCAGAATGAAAATGGCCATCCAGTTCTGCTTGCATACTGCCCCTTCCCTATTTGCTTTAGTTTGAAGGTTCATTTATTTATACCCTGCTCTTCTTTCTGAAGGCAGTCACATCTACGTACATGTTAAAGACAATTAAAGAATGCTTAACAGGGCCACTTCTACTTTGAAGGAAAAGAAGCTGACTGGTATTGCGGCTGGTGAAGGAAGGCAATCAGTGAGCTAATCTCGCCCAATAGCAGAGGCTGCATAAGAGAAGGCAGAAGAACTTCCTAGCTAGGAAGCCCCTTGGAGATTCCCCCTCTTCCAGAAGTGCCTCCTCCTATGGACTCTGGTGACTCCAGCAGTGTGGGGAGTGTGCAAGCAAGAAAAGGCAGTGGCTGCTACTACCTTCAATTTTGTTCACATATAAGAACATACACCTGTTGGATCAGGCCACAGGCCATCTAGTTCATCATTTTGTTCACTTTCTGTCCATGGGAAACCCAGAAGCAGGGCATAAATCAAAACCCTCCTGACCAAGCAACTGGTGTACATTGGCCTACTGCCTTCAATACTGGGTGTAGCATATAGATTCTCAATAGCACCATGGAAAGCAAGGCTGGGACTATGGCAGCATCCTCTAGATTATAAGCAGCTGCCTCTGCCTGCTCATTTCTCTCTCTCTTTGGGGCAATGAAACAGTTGACCATTGATGGGTGAGCCACTTAGTCCCCTCACTTGCTTACCTGTGCCTTTCCTCTTGGATGTATGATAGTGAGGATGAGAAGATGACAAGCAGCAATGGTTGAGCAAGTAAGAATGTAAGAAGCACAATGTTGAATCAAACTAAGAGTCTATCTAGGCCAGCATGATGTTCACACAGTGGCTAACTAGTTGTCTGTTAGGATCTGGGCAGCTCTGGGGCTCCCCCTGCTGGCCAAACACCAGAATAACAGCCCTGGTAGTTATAGGACTACTCTCAAGACACTAGTCTCAGATGCTACTGCAGCTACCAGGGCCTTCATGAGCACCACCTGGAAGGCCTCAGGGAAGAGCTGTTTAAGAGCTGGCTCTTCCCTGCAGAAGTTGCCTCAATCATGCTGGTTTTCAGTGGGCTGTAGTCCACTGTTGAGCTTACATCTTGTTGCTCTGGCTCCTGGTTGTATTGACTCCCCAGTTCCTGACCTCTGGCCTGCTGTGACTACACTCTTCCTTATTGGACTACACTTCGTCTTACTCCCCTTTTCACTCCTTGGCTTGTTTTGGGTTACAACTTGGACTTGGTTGGGACTGGTGAATGGACTCCGGCTTGGTTCCATATTGACTGAGTTGCCTGTGTCCCCGTGCCTCTGTCTAGCTTCTTGCTGCCCATGCTCCGGACTTTTCCATTGTTCCATTGTCTGTGGGATGTCCACAAGTAGGCATGTGCACAAGGAGGAAACGAGTGCAGTAACACTCTTCTGTTCACATTTCCCCATCAATGGTAAAAATAGGCATACTGTTTCTGATACTAGTGATGGTATATAGGCATCAGAACTAGTAGCTATCGATAGCCCTTTCCTCTATAAATTTGCCCAATCTCCTTTTAAAGCCATCCAAGCCAGTGGACATTTCTGGTAGTGAATTCCAGAGTTTAACCATGTGCCATATGAAGAAATGCTTCCTTTTAGTTTTCTTGAATCTCCCACTAATCCACTTCCTGACCCCCAGGTTCTTGTATTATGGGGGGGAATGTCTCCCAGTCCATTTTCTCCACACCTCTCATACTTTGGTACAATTCCATCATGTCTCCTCTTACCCATGTTCTAAGCTAAACAGTCCCAGACATTGTAACCTTTCCTCACAGAGGAGTAGTTCCACTCCTTGACTATATATTTCAGTTGCCCTTTTTGGAACCTTTTCCAACTCTATAAGAACCTTCCTGAGATATGGTGACCAGAGCAATACACAATATTCTAAGCACAGGTGCACCACACATTGGTAGCAGGGCAGTATTATCAGTATTTTCCATTCCTTTCCTAATTATTTCCAATGTGGAATTTGCCTGAAGCTGATTGCTGCTGCCTCCGATCACTAAACCTTTTCTTCCAGGAGAAAGTTAGCAAAAGAAAATAGCAACAGCTTCTTGGAAAAGCGAGCACCTTAGCCCATCCACTCCCCTGCCCAACTGGGTGCCTCTAACTGGCTCACTGGGCCCAGTCAGCTGGAAGGAAGTATACTAGTAAGAGGAGAAGGCAAATGGTTTATGTGTCACTGTCAATAAGGTGATGGCAAGTGAGCAGGCAGCGACGGCTGCTTGCAGATTTTCTAGGCACTGCTGCCTAGAATGGAAGAGAGGACACAGGAGCAACTGATGTATCTTCTTTTGATTGTATGTTTCACTTTAACTGTAAGAAGGGACAGCTCTGCTGCTGGGCTTTTTAGGGTCCCCTGGCTGTTGAGAAGGGTGGGCGGGATATGCGGCAGGTCAGGAAACAGGAGGAAAGTTTGCTACTTGACTGTCCCTTTTCATTAGCAACTGCTGCCAGATGGCAGCTCCTTCTTCTAATAAAGCAATTTTGCACACACCTTTTAAGATGCATACTGTATACCTGTAGCCCTGTTCTTGCTGGAAAAAGATAAGCTAACCTTCCCTCCCAGATGCCATATTACATACATCGCCACACCTTTAAACTTTGTTCCAGTCTTCCACATGTTCTAAAGCCTGCCGGAGCCATGGCCTCATTCACCTGAGATCCTGAAGAAGAGGGCAGAACTGTATGCCATAGCAGGGTCTGTAAATCCTCAAGTACATTTTGTGCTTACTTACACTGAATTTCATTTGCTATTCATGGCAAAAGTGTAAAAATGAGAAGTTACCTTTGCTGGGCTCGGAAAAGGCAGAAAATCCATATTCTCCTTTCTCTGAACCTATGCCAAAGCTTTGTGCTAGTTTCATGCCACAAATCTTGAATTTTGCACCACCCACAATTGGCAACTTATTCAGCAAAACCATTTTTGTTTCTGGATGCTGCAAAAGTTCTTTTTAATATAACCTTGTCTAAAATGGCTAAATGCTAGTGGAGAAATGCAGCTAATGTTTCTTTAAACATGTTTTGGCAATGTCCAGTAGTTGCTTCATTTGAGAAGGATGTTATTATTTGGATACAGTTTGTACTAGAACTGTCTTTAATATTTGCTGATGTGAATAATCTTATAAATTATCTGATTCTTGCAAATTAATGAAAAGACCACATAAATTGGTAGTCTATACCATTCTGGCAGTTGAAAAACTGATACTTAGCACTGGAAGATTAGTTCATCTCACAACACTTTCAGTATTTCAGTTGGTGTTGCATTGATGCCACCTTCAAATAGATACTTATTGGCTATCTGGTCTACTTTGCTGCAGCTTATATATAATTGCAAGGAAGCTGCATTTTCAAATATATACACATTTCAAATGTATTCCTCTTTTACCTGTTGTTGTAATTTCATAATAAAAATATTGTAAAAATAAAATAATGCTTCATATTAATTTGTCTAGGAAAGAAGTTAGTCTGAGAGGTATTTAGTTCCTCATAGCCCCTGGATCCCAAGTTGATGTTATGCTGGCTATTCTCTAGTCCTCTGTAGGGATTTCACCTTTGAGTTATTTTCTTTAGAAAAGTGTTTCACCTGGCCACTTGTTAATCCAAGGCTAAAGCTGTTGGACTACCCAACCTTAATTCAGTCAAGAACTTGGCCATACCATAGACTCTATCAACCCTACTATCAGACACATTATAAAATTGGTATTTACTGATTTTAACACAATGCAAGTCCAAATGCATTTTTACAGTTACTCGCAAATTTGTTACCCAAAAGTGTGCCATTGCGTTCACTTCCATGGTTTTCTCTATCAGCGAATCTGGACATTCCAAGAACATGTTTCCTGTTACAATGCCAGCATTGTTAATCAGGATGCTCACATCACCAACTTCCTTTTTCACCTAGAACAAGCATAGCATGTTAGAATAAGTTCCAGTGTATGATAAAATTTAGCAGGAATCCAGAGTAACAGACAAAGCACAGAACAGTAAAACCACCATGCTTCAGCTCTGCTGCATTCCCACTGTCCCTTTCTTGACAATCTGCTTGCTGGGGAGATGGGGGGCGGGGATGGGATGGACACCTACTTCTCCATGTGTCACCACATTACCTCTCTCTAGTTTGTCCACTGCTCTCTGTGCCCCAAAAGGCAAGCAAATGTGACCTATTCATTGGGCCTGTTCCCCTTTAAAGCCAGACAAATGCACTGGCTGTGTACAGGCACACACATTTCAGTGTCATGCCTGCAAGTTGAAGAAGGGGCATGTTTGGTAGGTCTCCTTCAGAGTAGGTATCCCAGATGCACTGCACTGCACTGTGCACAGCTGTGATCACCCCATAATCACAGCTGTGGTGGGAGTGTGTTCAACTGATCCTGAGTTGACGCCTGGCTGAACACACCACCCCAGCCTAAAGTCACATTCCTCTGGTTGACCTGGCTTCAGAAAGTGACATGCCCGCTTGCACAGGTGTGTGAACCAATGCCTGCCACACACCCCATCTTAAATTCCCGGTGGGGCTTAGGAAGGTGGCACAAGGCAGTTAGCAGTGGGGAGGAGGAGGAGGTGCCTCTCTTGAACCCAGGTTGCTGCTGGTGGCCATATTTCTTCCAGTGCTTGCCCGTGAGTGATTGTAGACCCCTTGCTGCACAAGTGGAATCCTTCTCCAGCTATCTTTTCTAGTGGGCTCCCTCCCTCCTAACTCACTGCTGCCAGTGGCAGTGTGCAGGGTGCAGGGAGCAAGTATACTGGCCACAGTTCCTGGTAGCCACAGCTGTGGAAAAGGGATGCAGCAAGCTGGCATGCCAGCTGCCATTCCCAGTGGCCAATCATTGTGCTGCTTCCGCAATGCATGGAACTCAATTTCTGGCAAGTGGCCCATGGGTGCACTCACCAAGAACTTGGAGTATGGGCTGCTGCAAAGCATCTGCACACGCACAATTTCCCCTCTGCTTGCCTGCATTTACTCTCAGTATCATGTAATATTTAAACCAAAACAGCTTTGCCACTGCTTACCAGTGATCAAATTACTTATATGGTACATGGATGGTTAGTAATGAAGTAAGATTCTGCATCCCCACGAAGCCTTAGAAAATAATGATTTAAGGCAATCATTGTTAAGATTGCCTTCTTTTTGTAGAACTTACTTGGGATGCCAAAACAAGGGAATCCAGTGGATTTTCTGCCCAGTGGATTCCTAACACATCCCTAAGGCACTAGGGTGTGGGCTTGAGCCGCCTTGCACTGGCTGGCACAGGTGGATCATGTCCCTCCTTGCCCAGCCTTCCGGTCTAGAAAATGAAGCAGAGCAGCTCATGGTTGTAGGTGAGCTCATGATGTTGCATGGGCACACTTGTGAGGCTTCCCAGACCCCAGCAGGTGGCACACTGCATATCTGGGTAGCTTCCTCACAGCATTGGCAGGATTGCAGGAGAAAACCAATGACAACTGCACGAAGTGCTACATGGGCACTTTGTTGACTGTCATCAGCTGGAGCCCCTTTTGCTGCTCTCTAGTGTTTCGGCTTCAACATTGCTTTGTGTGTCATTTAGATTTGGAGACCATGTTAAGCCACAGGCAGGTACTAAAGCCCACTACAAACAATGGTTCATTCAGGAAGTTTATAAAGCATATCCCAGGAAGTGGAAGCCAGGTTCAGAGAGCACAGTAAAATATTATATACAGTGCAAAGTCCATCTGTCAGATATAATTACCTGATCTGCCACTCGATAGATCTCTTGCCTCTTGCTGCAGTCACAGATGTAGTCATGTACTCTTACAGCTCCCATTTTTTTTGCTAGTCTGGCTGTCTCTTTGTTTCCTTCCAGGTTAAGATCCCAGAGAACTAGAGTGGCTCCAAGACGAGCAAATTTTAAAGCCAAAAGTCTTCCAATTCCATTTCCCGCTCCAGTTATAAGCACTATTTCACCAGAAACATTCTTCTTCCGCACAGGAATAAATAATAAAAAGATAGACTCCAGTGTATAATATATAGACAGCCCAATTAATCTCAGTGTTTCTAGGAAGAAGTTCATCCTGGAGATTTTTTCCCAACTAGCTGTTGAATAATTACAAAGATGAGTTAGAGCCAACTGCCAACTATATATTTCAAGTTCTAATGAGCCATACATTGTTGAAATGTATCCCAACAATGCTGGGAGGAGGGGGGAGATGATTGTAAGACTTGTAAGGATGCAATCCTATGCATGCTAGAGATAAAGAAGTCTTAAAGCTCTCAAGAGTTTCCCAGACAGCCATGTAAGAACTTTTTTCAATTTAAACACACACATGATTGCGCCCCCCCAACACCCAGGTCTTCCTCCATGTTCCAGGAATTCTTCAACCATGATGAGATTTCAACTGTTATGTGGTGTTCCAGCTCCACCTCCCTCCCTCCCCCCCTCCCTCTCTCTCTCTCTCTCTCTCTCTCTCTCTCTCTCTCTCTCTCTCTCTCTCTCTCTCGTATCTTCATATTTATTTATATTATTTATGAGAATATATCAGGTTGACATTAACAATATCTGTCCATCACTGAAATGGATTCCCCACTGCAGGGCACCTTTCAAATTCGCTTGAGGGGTTTACAACAGATCTGAAATTGCAGGGATGTTTTAGGGTTAGGAAAAAGAAAGTGCAAGTGGAGATCCTCTAACAAAATTCAATGAATACCACAATTTGGAACGGAACAGCATTTTACATTCTCACCAAGGCTAGATTTTCATAATTACATTTTGTCTTCCATAATTATTCATAATTCATATGAATATGAAATTCTTGTCACCAAAAACACCAAGAACTAAAAGAAACCAATACCATTGTTCTCAGGATTGGCTGTCAGTTGCATTTATGCCACGACAAATGCATGTAAACCCTGATTATAAGCAGGAACTGGCTCCCTGGTAAAGTACACTTCAGATCATCTTCACAACCAACTGAAAATGTGGATTCTGGAAAAATCTATTAACCCCCAGTTGCCTGCATGATTGCAATTGCAATGTTGTGATAATTTAAACAGCTGGCATGATGAAAACAGTCAGCTGAATCTATCACACCTCACTACAACTAGTTCTAATTATTATACAAGAAGTTAATTTGACTTCAAAAACCAAATTACATTTTTGCCAAGTCTTACTAAAGAAGCTATTCATACAACTTGCAGAAAATGATGCAGAAAAATTAGAGGAGTCCAGAGGAGAGCAACAATAATGATTCCAGGTTTGGAAACATTTCCTTATGAGGAGAAAGAACTGGGCATGTTCAGCCTTGAGAAGAGAAGACTGAGGGGTACATGATACTCCTCTAAGTATCTCAAAGGATGTCACACTGAGGAAGGTCAAGATCTCTTCTCACTGATACCAGAGTGTAGGACACCGAATAATCAATTCAAGCTGCGACAACCCAGATTCAGGCTAGATATCAGGAAAAGCTTCCTCACTGTCAGAGCTATATGACAATGGAACCAGCTGCCTAGAGAGATGGTGGGCTCTCCCACACTAGAGGCATTCATAAAGAAACTGGACAGCCATTTGAGTGGGATGATGTAAATGGATGTCCTGGAACAATAAGGAGTTGGACTTGATGGCCTTCATGGCCCCTTCAAACTCTAGTATTCTATGACTCTATTTTTGGCCAGAACTTGGTTGGGTAGGCATTAAGATTTTAAAAAACCAACAGTTTGGGTTCAATGCATCAGTGGCCCTTCTGATGAGGTGGAATTTGTGATGATCACAAACCAAGCATCCTGTACTGCCTTCAATATTTTCTTCCCACCATTGTGTTGTGCACACATGTCCTGGCAAACCTCAGGGCTGCACATGAAAGGATACCCTTTTTGGTGGGACTGACAGTTTAGAATTCAAGGATGAGATGTGTGTAGAGGAGGCTGTCTATCCTGGCAAGACTGGCTACTCAGGCTCTGCCAGGGAGATAATTGTTTAAATGGTGCCAGCCTTGGCTGCAGCTCAAGGCCTGTGCATGCTATGAGGGAGATTAGTTCAAGGGCAGCCAAGGGGACCAGTCAACCCACCCATGGGAATGTGGAAGAACATCTCATGATTGGGAGTCTACTGGATGGGAAACTCCTGCCTCCCGAGAAGGCTGACCTGATAGTCTGTCATCACAGGATGGCTCATGTGAGGTCTCTGAGGATAAAGTGCAGACATACCCAGTTCTACAGTGCTCTTTCCCCAAGGGACAGATGTAGAAGGGTTCATAAGGAAAGTTTTGGGTGAAGAATGTTAGCGAGGATTCAACATTTCATGTTGGGTATGCTCAGAGACTTGCATGCAAAAGAAAGACTTTTGGCCTGGAAATGCTGGTGAGGCTATTAGTTTTACCCCTTGGGAAGTTCCCACTGCTTGTGGGCTAGATGGCAGAAATGTGGACATTATTTAATAAGTTATAACTCTTGATCTGGCATTGGATGACAGGACAGATTATTCTTCCTTCTCTGGCTCTGTGTTCTACAGTGTCTCCCTTTAAACCAGAGATGGCTTATCTCAAAGCTCACTGGCCTTGGAAATTCAGGTAAGAATTCTGACTTTGCCTCATCTTCCAGTTCAGTATCCACTGTGGAATGCTATGCTTTGGGAGAAGCAGACCCAATTCCTACACCTATGTCGCTTCAGAGCCTTCCAGTGGTGCAGGCATGTGGCATGGCTGGAAGCCTGCAGCAACCTCAAAATGATCCCACATAACACCATGTTTCTCAGAAAGTGACATAGCCATTGCCTAAACTCTGGATCACTTCCAACAACATAGGAGTACTGGAGTCCCCCCATGTTTGGGCAACCCTAGTACTCAGTAGTAGTGGCTTCTACCAAGAGAGTGTGTGTGTGCATAGGATAAGCACTGATAAGCACTGCATATAATAGTGGCATCTGTACTGTAATGTGTTCAGAATTTGGGAGTCAGCAGTGATAAACCACTGACTCCTGTTGGTTGAGATGATATAAGTCTTAGGATGCTTTTAGACACACATTTCTGAGGGAATGGAAGCAGCAGCATGAAATCCTTACAAGAAATCTCTTAAAGGACTGAGTAATCACATTAGAATGAACCAAATTATCATCTTTGCTCTAGAGGCAGTGGCAAGAAAGGCTGTGGTTCCTGGAGAATGGGAATTTAAGGAATGGGGCAGCCAAAGGAGGGTGGCTGACAGAAGCTGCCTGAAAGACAAGTCTGTGGGGAACAGTAGGTAGAAAAGAAGGCCTGGGAAAAGAAGACAGGGAGCAGAAGGAATAAGGGAGAATGTGCACATAGGTTCAAACAAGCAGGAACAAAATGGGCAAAGATGAAATAGCCAACGCTGGTAAAAAAAATCAGGTAGGAATGTAAACTACCAAGACTTTCTCCAGCACAAATATGCCACTTTTAAAGGCACTAGCACTCTGAGAGAAGAGAGGTGGCAAGCCTACATATAAATTATGAACACAGATGATTTAGAGCTGGATAGCCATTACAAGGAACTGCCGCAGAATAGGTGGTTCAGCTTGGGTGAGTTCCTCCTTTCCCATTTTTTTGTATATAAGTCAAAAAGAGTTGCAGCACAAACAGATAATCTGATAAACTATCATAGGAAACAGAACATATCTTTAATATAGTTGATATATTTTCTCATTGTTGTAGGGAATACCTAAAATGGCTGCTCAAACAATATTATAACTAATCCATGGAATTGCTATTAAAAGCAAGAGGGACAGACTTAACTCAGCATCTAAAAGATGGTAAAGAAGCAGCATGGCAAATGTCTAGGGAAGGAGCTCAATAGACAAGAGCACCAGAAGAAGATTCAGGTCTTAAATGACAGGCAGCTTTATACAGCAGCAAGGAGAGACCAAGATACCTTGGGACCAGAATGTTTATAGACAGTATAAAGATTTGTAGCAAAAAAAAAAAAAAAAAAAAAAAAGCACACTGAAGATTTATTAGATGTAATGATGAACATGCCCTGCCTCACAAACAATATAGATTTCTCAGTCTTCCTCTCCACTCGTTTAATATAAAATGGTAATGCTAACTGCATTCACACCTTAAGCATCACGTGTAGTCTTAATTGTTCCTGGAAACAGCCTGCAACATAGTACAAATTCCAGAGGAATGATAATCCATGGGTTAATAATCTACCTTCTGAAAGCATTGCTTTATTTAATTTCTATGCCACCTAATAGCTAAAACTCCCTGGGCAGGACCAGGACAGACTCCAACAGGACCAATATGCAATAAAACAACCTGACTTTTTCAAAATACAAAATTTGACAGCTAAAACAATATTGTATGCAGAATAATCTTATTAAATTACCCAGATGTCCCTATCAAGACATAAATAATGCATTTACATGCCTTGCCATAGAGGATTCTCTTAACCTGGTGCCAAATAATGACAAAGCTGGTGCCAGTAGGTTTCACTATTCCCCATCAGTGAGGAGAGTGCCACTGAGAAGGCCTTTTCCTTTTTCCACCCTCCATGCCTGCCTTTATAAGTTAAAACGTGGAAGCATACAGGCATCCAGTGTAAGTGGGCCAGAATTGGTCTTACACATTCAAATAGTCCAGTCCCAGTTATTTACCTGTCTGCTGCATTTTCCAGACATCAAAGGTAGTCCCACCCAGAGAACACTGCAGTAATCTAGAGATTATCAGAGCATAGGTTACTGAAAGTATGTTATCCCTGTCCAAATAAGGATGTATATGGGCCACAGACAGGCCAAAAAAAAATCCCAAAAAACCCCCAAACATTCATTTGGCTTCTCTGTACTTTCCTTCTCCTACACTTCACCCTTACCTCTGCTTTTCCATCCAATGTTCCAACTTTCTCTTTAGCTCATTTCCTGCTTCCCAAATATTTAAAGAACTCTTTATGTTGGCCCTGATGTTGTTAGTGCTACATTTCTCAAGATGACTTTTCTTCATCTTTTGATGACTATTTGCATCATCTTCGTGCAAGCTCTTGCTTCTATTTGTTTTCTTCATCTGGGAAAGATTTCCATTTATTTTTTCCTCAAAGAAGCCTTTGTTTTGCTAACAGTTTCCTTGACATCACTTGACACCGCTTGTTAACCACACTGGTGACCTCTTTGACTTGGTGGTACCTTTTCTAACCTCTGGTATAGATTCTAGCTGAACTTCTATTATTGTTGTTTTGGATAATTTCCAAGCTTTTTCCATATGAGTGCAATGTCAGTCTCGCAGTTTTTCCTTCACTGTTGCACAGCATTGAACATGTTTTATTATTTCTCAAGGAATGCCAGAAGTTGAAAAAAACAGACTGTTTCTTTTTACACAGATTTCAGATAACTCTTCCAGGTAACTTAGTATCCTCTTTAAGATAAACTGTCATCAGATAGTCAGTGGTTTTCCAAATAATTACTATAGAAATGGAAGAGGCTACAAATATCCCTATTCTGCTGTCAAATCTCGTAGTTGCACCCGCCGGGGCCCACTTGCCGCCTGATATTTACCGTATGTGGCTCTTCCACTGAGCAAGACTGGCCACCCCTGGTCTAGACAAATGTTTGATTAAGCAAGAGCATGACACATTCAAAGTTAAACACTTTTACAACATAATCCTACAAATGTTTACGGACAAGTAAAACTCACTGACTGGTGAGTTTCCTCTGCTTATTTTAGCTGTATTCTTCTATATTTAAGAAAGAATAGTAGAGATAGAAAAGAAAGAAAAAAAAAACAAAACTCAGCATCCTCCATGCTCAGGGCATTCTAAGCATTGTAAGATTTCTTTCTGCTTAAACATGTATAGGATTGCATCCTTAAAGCCGTCAAGATTTAAGCGTGAGCATATATAAACACAGCTGAAAAGTGTTTATCTTTCAGTGGATTCCTGTCATGTTAGCAGATAGTTTAGTTCACCCCCAATTAAAAAAAGAGTGGGCTATAAATACAGCATAATAATAACAATACTTTGCACAAAGTGTTTCTTGCCTCTATATCTTAGGCCTAGTATTAATTCATTTACTACATATTTATAGTGCCCAACAGCCAAAGCTCTCTGGGCGGTTCACAACACTGGTACAACACTGGTACTGTGTCGATTTCGAAAGGTTGAATCTTTCGCAAAGACAGGCAAAGTCCCAATTTTGTAGAACAAGAAGGGCACCCGCGATGCTCGAAGTGCAGCTCAGTCGGACGTGACGTCCAGCATAACCCCTGGAATTCTTGCACTGAAAAACTAGCCCGGTTGATTTCAGCTAGGTTTCCACTTTCCGCCTAAGAGTGTTTGCACGGCCAACAACCCAGCCCCTTCGAAAGCGAAGGGCCTTTCCTAGCTGCTTCGTTTTGCGATTCCCAAGGTGTGCTGCCAGAACAACTCTCGGCAAGGAGGAAACGATTCCTCCTAGAGCGGGTCATCCGGCCGGGGGCTCCTCTCCAAGTTAGCGCTCGCAAGTGAGGCAAAGGGCAGCCGTGCCCAGCCGCCTCTTTGGAGGAGCCAGCAGCTCACATCCGCTGCTTTGGAGGAGAGCCTCATCTCTGAGCGCGATCTCGGCGTCGTCTGCTGCGCCTACACCTGACCGCCCTCCAGGCTCGCTCCCCGCTGCGCCCAGGCCGCCCCTCCCTTCTCCTCCCGCTCGGGAAGCCGCGACAGCTGCGAAGCTAACCTCGCCCGGACGACGAAGCACGCTAAACGCTTCGACTGAGCCCGGCTGCGGATATAGGAGGGACGCGCTCGTCGCGGCCGTGCGCGCGCGCCAAGACTGGGTCCAGGAAGTCGCGCTACTGCTGCGCTGGCGAAGTGCCTCACGTGGGGCGGGGGCGGGGAGGGGGAGGGGGGCGCAGACGGAGAGAGAGAGGGAACAAACGGGCGCCGCTGCTTCCCGGAGTCGCCCCGCCAGCTGCCAGCGGGGGCTGTGCGGCTGGGCCGACTGGCGGCGTGGCTTCGGAAGTTCAGGCTGCGGATCCCTCCCTGCGCCCAAAGGCCAAGGGAGGCGATGGATGCTCTTCGCGTTCTGGCAGGCCCGTGACTCGCCTAAATGCGCTTGGAAGGGGGAACTCGTCTGGTCTGCCGGCCCTTCATTTGACTCTTTGTGATTATTTGTAAAGAGGAATATCACTAATTGAAGATATGAAGATGATACCGTACTCCTGCAGAACGACCAATGACCGGAAACGACTCCTGATAAAAGTGAAAGTACAAAGTACAAAAGCAGGACTGCAGCGGAATATAAGGGGAAAAAATGGCCACAGAAGAATTAAAGAACTTTACTGTTCATACTGAAGGAATCAGAACTGTGAAAGATTTCACGTACCTTGGCTCAGTCATTAGTTCAAAGGGAGAGTGCAGCCAAGAAACTTGAAGAAGATTGAGACTTGGAAGGGGAGCAGTGAAGGAACTAGAAAAAGATGATCAAATGTAATGACATTTCAATAGAAACCAAGTTTAAAATCCTGTTGTATTTCCAATCACAGTGTATGAGTATGAAAGCTGAACAGCAAAGAAAGCCAACAAGAAGAACATTACTGTATTTGACACATGATGCTAGAGAAGAGCTTTGTAAATATCTTACACTGACAGAAAGACAAACAAGTGGACCCTAGATCATATCAATTCAGAGTGTTCCCTAGATGCAAAAATGACAAAACTGAAGTTTCATACTTAAGACATATCATGAGAAGGCAAGACTCACTGGAGAAGAAAATCATGTTAGGGAAAGCTGAAGGCAGAAGATAAAAGGGAAGATCAATATGAGATAGATTTAATCCATAAAAGAAGCTATTTGGAGGGCTTTCATTCATAGGGTCGCCATAAGTTGATGGCACATAACACACAAGAAGAAATTCTGCTCCAGCTTACCTCTGGCCCACAGTTTGCTCTCCGGGTAGCAAGTCGACTCTTCTTTCTCCTTTCAGTGCAGCTGAGAGAACTGGGCGTGCTGGGTTGTGTAACCCTGGGAGACAGTATGAGTGGAGAAAGGCAGGTGTTTGTGTAAGACACATCTGGCACTTTCATTTGTGCTTGGTGGTGAGAAAACTGCCCTGTACCTTTGAACCAAACTCCAGGGTTTCACACCCCAGTTGTCCTGGGAAGAAAAACAAAAAAACAGCCAGATTGCAGAAGGTAATTAGGTATTGGGACAGCAGAAGCTAAGCCTATTATAATGCTATAGCCATGATGATCCTCTGTTTTAAATGTGTTAATGTGAGGCTGGCTGCAAATGATGGGTTTGGGGGTTTTTTTGAGCCAAGCTTGGCAACAAGTTTTCTGGTTCTAATATATCAGGGATGTTTAGGTAGCTGTAAAGTATGGGATGATGTGGTTGGTGGGGAACCACTAGTGTGCCTCATAACTGAAGCACATGACCTTGTGCAGCCCCCCCCACCCCCATAAGACTGATAAATTGAGAGCCTAAAATTACCTAGCTGTCCCACAGCTTGGAAGAAAGTAAAGGCAGGAGGAAACAATCATAGATAAATAACTTTACATCCATTGGAGAGGTGAAGCTTTGCCCAGAGGATAGACAGAAGTCAGATTAAGAGCATCCCTGCACAAGGCAGGCATTGTGCACTCATGGTCCCTTCCTCACAGAAGTTTGCAATTCCTTTTCATGACATCCAGGATCTCCTGTGCTTTCCAGCCATTTTTGCAAGTAATTTTAAAAGGAAAGTGCCATATTGTAGTGTTAGGTAGTGCTATACAGCCACTTTGCCTCATTGTACAATCAAACACAAGGAATCAGAGAAATTACCCTTCCAAACCAAAGTACCCAAAACCATGTTAAAGGAATGCACTCTTCCTTCTGCAATGAAAATGGATGAAGCCTAAGTAAAGCTGTGGGAGAAACACCTCATCTAGAGAAAGCCAGTGCTGTCCCTGTGGCATGATCCCTAAGCACCAAGAATAATAGGAGATAGATGAAGGCAGAAGTTGGTATTACAAGACTTTTTGAAGTGTTGGCTTTAGTCAATGAGTGAGTGTGCATATGAGGGGAGAGGGGAAGTGCCATCTGTGCTTTCCTCCATATAGAAAAATGTTTTCGAGCTGGCACTGACTGCTAGGATCAGATTGCTGGATGCAAAGATGTAATGCTGGCATCTCTTTTGAATAGGCAGTACAGTTTGATGATATCAACCTTTTCATACATTCAAGCTTTGTAGATAATGAAAGCATGACAATTACCATTGTAAACAGGAAGCAACCATCTCTTCATTTGGCTGCTTCTTTTCCATCATGAGCCATATTACAGATCTTTCTGCATATCTATTGCCCAATATAATTGCTCACCTGGATTCACAAACACATGAAGGAAATAGATGTGCTTTAGCTCCAAGCACTATAGGATAACCCAGTTTTCATCCAAAGGCACTACCCAGAAATTCCATCATTCTGTTTCCCATAAAGTCTTTTCTGTACTAAGGTTAAAAAAAATGGAAGAAGTGGGGAAGTATGGGAGGATTTATGAGTGGAAGACAACAGTGCTTGAAGTCCTGTATAATTCCATGACTGAGGAAGGGCTCACTTTCCATTACATTTAACTGATGAAGCACATGTTGGCTATTAGCTACTGTTGGAATTAGTGTTTGAGGGCTGCTTCACAGATAGCTACAGAAATGCAGGAACCTCTGTGTAACATTTGGAAAACAGAACTACTGCAACATATTAAGGGCCACACTATAATATAGCATAATCAACTTGCATTATCCTCAGGAATAGGACTCTGAGCTGCCGTGTGGTATAGGGACTAGATAGTAAGCACTCCAATCCTATGGAGGTCACACAGGGAAATCCCATTATGAAGAAATTGTACTTGGCTTATGTCAAGAAAGTGGGGACCCGATGTGGCTGTTTTGTGGCTACCTCTGAAGCCCAGCAGATGCAAGAGGTTTTTATTTCCTGAAATTATACAAGAATTACACAAGAAATATATTACAGTCGGCCTCAGGTGGGCCTAAAGTATCCTTGGAGCCAGCATGTCATAGGCCCCAGATAATTCTAAAAAACTTAACTAGAGCCTGAATAACCCTAAAAACCTTCACCCATATTAGCAGATGCAGACCAAGGGGCAGGTGAGGGAAAAATAAAGGAACCCACACCCTCTTAAATCTCAAAGCGGCATACCCTCCTTGTGGGTAGTCCAACCTCCAACAGCAGGAGGTGTATATGTATATATACACCTCCTGCTGTTGGAGGTATATATGTGTATATGTCAGAGAAAACTGCCGGATTGCCAGTGATAGCTGAGTCAGGTGAGGACTGCTGGAAGGGTGCAGGGGCAGCTTGCAGGAGCAGTGCAAGCAGTCTACTCCCACAATACTCCCAAAGGTTCCTAGCCAGTCTCAGGGTTGCAGAATGTCCAGGCCAGGGACTTACATGTTCAGACTTTCTGATTTGGGTTATTAGCAGCTTCTGAAAAGTCTTGAAGGACAGTCCTACATAAAGTGCATTGCAGTTACTAAGTTGACGATTAACAGAGCACAGATTAATGAAACCAGCCTGTCCTTGTCCAAATAAGTAGGTAGTTCATCCAGCAGCTGAAGAGGGTAGAATCATAGAGTAGTAGAGTTGGAAGGGGCCAGAAGGTATCAGGTTCAAGCCCCTGCTCATTGCAGTACTTCCAGGTAAACCTTTCAGTTGCAGTAGACGTTTCAGTAGTAGAACAATTGAGTTTCAGTTGTTGCAGATGCGTTTCAATTGTTGCAGCCTGAAGATGTGGACAAGGTGCTTGGACTAGTCTGACCCACCACTTGTCTGTTCGACCCTTGCCCCTCGTGACCGCTCATCAGAGCCAAAGATATGCACCTGGATCCAGGAAGTTATCAATGCCTCTCTGAGGGAGGGTTGGGTCCCTGCCCCTTTGAAGGAGGTGGTGATCAGGTTCATCCTGAAGAGAGCCACCTTGGACCCAGAGATAACTACCAACAATAGGTTGATGACTAATATCCCATTTTTGGGCAAGGTGCTCGAGTGGATGATGGCTGGACAACTCCAGGTCCTCTTGGAGGAAATGGACCATCTAGACTCATTTCATTCTGGCTTCAGACCTGGCTATGGAACTGAAACTGCCTTGGTCACCCTGTATGATGATCTGTGCAGGGAGAGGGACATGGGGAGTGTGTCCCTGTCAGACCTGGACCTCTCAGGACCTGCTCATGAGCAACCCCACTCTTTGGCATCAACAGAGCATGGGGTGAGGATGTAGATAAAGCTGCCAAAGTGTCCACTTTCAGTAGCTGTCATCCTGGGTTCCTTAATATGCTTCTGCAGTGTCCTCTGGGATTCTTGTAGGAATAGTAAAAAGGAAGGACGGAAGGAGATGCCTCAGGACCATGCTGGATCATACCAATGTTCCATCCAGTACGGTGCTCTGTTCACAATATGACAAAGTAGCTGCCCACAGGATCCCTCAAGCTGGATGGGTTCAGTAGTTTTGCCTACCCAAGCTCTTCAGCAACTGGGGTGGGTAGACATGCCACCTCTAATAACAGAGGTAGTCCTTAGCCAGCAAGGCTAGTAGCCAATGATGATTGGCTAGTAGCCAGGAGCCTCTAGGCAACTTTAAATGCAGGGTGGCTATATAGTATCATTCAAGCATGCCTATTATAGAAGTATTTCTGTTTGACCCATTACCAGTTCATGCTTTTCCCCTCTAGAATGAAACCCATTCCCAAACAGACCATCTGCTTCTTTACCCTATGCCATCAGTTCACCTCCAGAGACAAGCACTTGTTTCCACAAGAGCAAGTACCCTTTCAAGCTTCTCTGTCTGTCTCCTTGCCAGCATAGGTTAGACTGTGTTTAACCTACATAGCCTGATCCTCTGGTTTCCAGACTTTGCCCATTTCTAACATTAATACATGTCAGCGATACAGGGCAAGGAGTGGAGTAATCTGAAATTCCAGCAGCTGAGGTCTTTTATAAAATTGCTTTTCTTTAGTTATCTGAAACATTCTCAATTCCCTCTGACAATAGAGAAGCAATAAATCCCTTGATCCTAAAGCCAAGAATATGCAGTATCTTTGTGAGCTCTGTGTGTGCTGTGTTTCTGTTGGTGAATGTTCCTGTAATGGTTCCTGCTGATTGGCAAAGTAATATATCAATGAAGGTCAAACAAAGTTCCAGTCAAATGGTCTCTTCATTTAAATCCCCCTAATCAGATTCTGTGGGTAAAGAAAGGTGACCAAATGATGTATGTCTACAAGTTTCCTGACGTATTTCTGGAAATCAGCCTAGATATTGCAATGAAAGAAAGAATTAAATCCAGATTATACAACTGTTTTACTCAGTATGAGTTGTTTCTTATTACTCATCTTAGACTGACCACAAAATGTAAATATAAATATGCATGTAAGGCTTGTTTTGTTGAAATTTGTACATTTTATTAGAGAAAACCTTTTCTTCTAATTCAGCACAAATTAATATGAGCCATATTCTTAGTTGGAAACATTACAACAAACCTCTTTGCAAATTTCCCTTTTGTACTTGTGCAGATCTTATCCATTATTTGTTTCATTCCCCTACTCCTGAGGATCCCAGATCAATGCCCCCCCCCCCCAATTACTGGATGGCTGAGACCATTGGTTGTAGTGTTTACATTAAGACCAGTGACAAAGAAACTTTATTACAAGCAACTAAAGTGCTGCCAGCTTTTTCCCTAATGTGATGCCCACTGATTTGGCCTATGCCTAGAAAGAAATGCAAACCATTTGAATGGATTGTCTTTCACAGTTAAGTTTACTGCTCCTGAACTGTGCCCTAATGTCCTGTTCCATCATTCCAGTTTAAGACTGGTGCAACTTTTGGGGCATATTCTGGGTCAGCAGAGATGATCCACTGAAGTCAGTGGCCCTTGAGCTCATTGACATGATTGTGCAGACAGCCATTGTGAATATTCAAGCTGTGGTGGGTAGTTAGCATGGCTTAGCATGATACACTAACTTGGGCAGCATGGCTTGTTCCTACGGGTAACAAACCACCTGGAAATATTCTTCAGGTTGTGGCATCTGGATAACTTAGCCACCATGCCAGGGTTTGCATATATCAATCTTCATACAGTGTCAGAATCTGGGCTGTTCTGGGGCTTCATCTAGTGGCCATCAGTAGGAGTTTGGAGCCAAGTGCCACCAGTACAGAGTTAGGCTTGTTGTTTGTTCTGGCTGGGGTTTCACTCCCTTTGAAGGGAAGTTCATAGTTGGAAGGAAGAGATGTGTGAGGAATGTTTTTTTTTCTTTTTTTGGAGATGGAGGAGCTGTGTTCTTCAACTTCCTGTTGAGCATGCCGAGCATTCATGCAGTGCTCACCAGGAATCCAGTCCTGCCAGAGCAATGTGCAAACAGTCCCCCTGTTCCATGCACATGATTTTTCATCTTTGTGTTGCACATGGAACATGGAAGAAGGCTGCTGTTTCTTTAGTCTGAGTTCTGTGAGTGTTTGCAGACTTCCTTTTGGCTTCTTTCTAAGACAGGGCTGAGGACTACAAACTGAAGAGGGATGGATTCCATTCCTTTGTTGCAAGACTATGTGGAAGTACTGTTTGATCAATTACTGTTGCTGGAATCCCAGGTGATTGCAGCAACTTGGAGTAGTTTTCACCATCTTCATTTGGTTTGCCAGCTGCAGCCTGTCCAGGACAGGGAGAGCATGGCTACAATGCTGCAGACCTCAAGTCTGCATTATTGCAATGTACTATACGTGGGACTACCATTAAGGTTGAAGCTTGAAACTTAACATTAAGAAAACTAAGATCTGGTCCTTATCACTTCCTGGCAAGTAGATGGGAAAGAAATGGAGGTAGTGACATTTTATTTTCCTGGGCTCCAGGATCACTGCAGACAGGGACTGCAGCCAAGAAATTAAAAGACACTTGCTCCTTGGGAGGAAAGCTATGACAAATCTTGACAGCATACTAAAAAGCAGAGACATCACTCTGCTGACAAAAGTGCGTATAGTCAAGGCTATGGTTTTCCCAGTTGCAATGTATGGCTGTGAAAGTTGGACCATAAGGAAGGCAGAGCGCCGAAGAATTGAGATGTTTGAATTGTGGTGCTGGAGAAGACTCCCATGAGTCCCTTGGACTGCAAGGTGATCAAACCAGTCTTAGAGGAGAACAACCCTGACTGCTCTTTAGAAGGCCAGATACTGAAGATGAAACTCAAATACTTTGGCCACCTAATGAGAAGGAAGGACTCACTGGAGAAGACCCAAATGCTGGGAACAATAGATGGCAAAAGAAAAAGGGGATGGCAGAGAATGAGGTGGATAGATGGAGTCACTGAAGCAGTTGGTGTGAGCTTAAGTGGATTCTGGGAGATGGTGGAGGACAGGAAGGCCTGGAGGAATGTAGTCCATGGGGTCGCGATAGGTCAGACATGACTTCGTGGCTAGCAACAACAACCATTAAGATTAGTCCAGAAGCTGGAACTCACTCAAAATGCAGCAACTTGGCTGTTGTTGGTAGCTGTCCTTTCCCAACCCTTCTTATTTTTTTTTTCTTTTATCTGTGTTAGGTTTTTACAGTTTACCATTCAAGAATCTGCCCAGATATTGAGTGGTATTCAAGTACTGAAAATATCAATGAATGAATGAATGAATGAATGAATACATTAGTAATTAAAGTTGGTCTGAATGTAATTTTTTATTAGAGTATTACCTGCTATCAATTAAGGATCAGCTTTTTAAGCAATAGGCATAAAACAATAAATCATTGGCTTAGTTTATGCTCATCATGTGTGTTCTCCTCATTTTGAACAGGAGCCCTGTACCGGTCAAAGGCATTGAAGAGTCCAAGATAATCAACAAGGAGACAAACTGCTTTTCTGGGAAGAAACCTGGGGAGAAAACAATATAATAGTCTTGGTTAACTATGTAAAATGTTAATATTATTCTTCAAAAATGTCTCCTCATTCTCCATTCTTAGGCTGGAAATGTAGGGAAACTATTTCCATGGATTAAACATGGGCTGGAGAAATACAGGTGATTTTCTTAGGCATAGTACATACATTTTAAGAAGAGAAGGTAGCACAGCCAGTTGCTTTTCTATTTTAAACTTTCAGCTTTTCTTACTGTAAACAGTTTGCTTTTCCTTGCCTGTGATTGCAACAATCCTCTTCTGTTTCCTAGTCACAAACATATGCTAAATTTTATCTAGGAATGCATCGTATCAACCATAAATGACACGATCTTTGTGAGCCGCCCTGAGGCTTTGTTGCGATGGGGGTGGCATAGAAATGTTTTAAATAAATAAATAATAAATAATAAATAGAGATAAAGCTTTTTACTGACATGCACAGTATACATTGTGCCTATTTTAATTTTCTGTCTTTCAGGCAAGACTGCTTGATTTTGAAATTATCAGCTAGGAAAAATAACTCCTGTCTTTACTTTATTTACTGGTCTTGGAACCACACAGGCACTTCACAAGCCCAAGCATTTTTGAAATGGCCAAAGGGCATTTTAATATTTGGGAAAAGTTTTAATTTAACTATTAATATTCAGGCACAGAGTGGAAGAAAAGCAATTCTCACAATTTTAGAGGAATGAATCGCTGCGATGCTGGCATGAAGGCATAAAATTTCTCTTTCAGAATAGCATCCACAATCCACTTGCCTGTATATGCTACATCCATATGAGGAAATAGAAGTGGTCTCCTAAAGAGAGAGAGAAAGTTGATTACTCAAACAATGAATTATTTCCCTTGAAGAGTTCTAGCAAAGGACCTCTTGTCTCATGCACCCACATGAATTTTGGCTTGCTTTCAATGTCACATGGCAAACCTGTTTTAAAACTAAGAAGTTTCAAACCAGAGTCCAATATTAAAAATGAAGTTAATTCCCACCAGATAAGTCCAAGCATTTTGCTTATTTCATTGTAAATGTCTGTGAATGCTATTCAAAATCCTACTTGATTGTTAAACCAGTAGTTAGTTGTGTATCCACAAAGCCAGGACAAACAATGGTGGTTTTGATGCCTTTCTTCCCTGAAGCCCATAATTCAAATGAAACAGTCTCCAAAAAGCCAAATGCTGCAGCTTTACGTGCAGTGTAGTCTGAAAGGCAGAGAGAAGAAGATCAAAACATGTCAAAATGTACTGTTATTTATGAATTGTATTCAGAGAAAAATACTAAAAACAGATAACTTATCATTTTATAGCTGTCTTGAAAGCCCCAGTGAGCAAATATGCACTTATGGTAGGATTCATTGAATGCTGAAGCAGCAGAATTTCATTATTTCAATTCAAACAATGCATTATATCCTTATAGAAATCGCCACCATAATGTGTGCTGATGATGGCTGGCTTACGCAACATTTTTAAAAAAAGGCCCAGAGAAGTAATAGAATGGAAATCTTAATGTACAGAAACAGTATGCTTCTGAATACCAGATGCTGAGAAGAATAAACAAAGCAATGGTGATATCTTCATGTCTTGCTTGTTAGATTCTTGGGTTCTACATCATATGACAAACACAAATTTATTCTGTTGTTCAGTTCAGCTTCAATTTTGTCAAAACCAACCCAAATAATGAGGAATAACATTCAGAACATTCTTTCCCAGAAATTTCAGATGCAGGAATGAGATATCTGAATGCTCTGCTGTGTCAAAAGCTTGTTGCTTGTTTTCTGCTTTTACAGGGAAGCACATTTTAACAAAGAACATCTCTAAAAGCGCTACAGTTTAGGAAGTATTGTATCACATACTATTCCATTAGTACTAATTGAGAGGTTGGATTCAAGAGCAAGTAGTCCCAGGGAGGTATGTGAGATTAAAACCTAATGCACAACTAAACAGGATTCTCCTCCCATCCCCATTTTTCTTGTGTTTGATCTCCCCTTCCTAGCTAATTCCACAAATAAAGAAGTTTGGGTAGCTCTGCTTTGGTTGTCAATATTTGCATGGAAAAAAGACAGATACATAGCTTACTGACCAGAGAGTTTAACAGCACCAACCAATGCTGCCCCACTTGAAATCGAAACCAAATGTCCATCGTTGCAGGCAATCATAGCTGGCAGAAAGGCTTTACAGGTCTGTGACACAGGTGGGAAATCATAATTAAGGTGGCATACTTTATGTATTTTCCATATTCGCTTCACTGGTGCAATGAATGGCAAGGTTTTGCAATTACAGTCCAAATTCTGTCATAGCGGTGTAAAACCATAACATCAGTCTATGTTTTAGATTTCCCCACTGAATGGCTAACATCCAAGAAGCTGAGGTGTGTCTGACACTATTGATTTCAACATGCTCAGAGAGTGATCCTATGGCCCCTAGACAGTGCATAATTTGAATTCCTAGATTCAAGGTCAAAGACAGTGCTTAATCCCCTGCTGTCACATGGAGATGCCAATGACTGAAGGTTTTTTAAAGATTTCGAACAAGCATCCCTAAACATTCAGGGATTCCTCTCCTCCCTCACAGTCAGCGTGGAAAGAACTGTGCCAGCTGCCTCTCTGGAGTTGGGAAGACAAGCTTGGAGAAGGAGTAAAGGGGGCATATGGTAGAAGGGAGGGGAGGAGGCTGGGGCTGCCAGGATATGAGATACCCTGATGGTGCTCTAGGTTCTTTCCCTCTGCCTTGGAACTTCCTCAGTTTGATGGCCGCAAATGGCTGCCTAGCTGAAATAGAGAATAAGAACAACAGCAAAGGAAGTTTTATAATTAGCACTATCGTCCTACTTAAAACCCAGAGTTCCCAGGTTTGTATTTTATAACAATTTATAGTTTAATAAATTGAAAACATGCACATTTTTTTAAAAAGGAGTCACTGTATTTTCATAGTTAACCACAATAAGAAAATGATTACCCAAAAATGTGCCTCTGTGTTCACTGCAATAGTTTTTTCCATATCAGCATCCTGAAGATCAAGGAAATCCTTCCCATTAAGGATGCCTGCATTGTTGATTAGAATATTTACATTTCCAACTTCTTTTTTAACCTGCAATGAAAAGGAAAGGTTGAGATACGTGCACTATGGGTACCATGACATAATCACACAACTTGTAAAGCCTTAATTGTAGAATCATAGACTAAAGTTGGAAGGGGACAAGAAGTCCATTGGATCCAGCACCTTGCTCAGTGCAGGGGGACTCCAAGTTAAAGCATCTTTGACAGATCACTGTCCAACTGCCTCTTGAAGGCCTCTGGTATGGGTAAGCCCACAACCTCCCTAGAAAATTTGGTCCATTGTTGTATTGCTCTAACAGTCAGGTATTTCTTTCTCATGTTCAGCCAGAATGTGACTTCCTGTAACTTGAGCCTGTTATACTGTGTCCTAAACCCTGGGATGATTGAAAAGTGATCCTGGCCTTCCTCTGTGTGACAACCTTTAAAGTTATTATGATAGAAATAACTTTAAATTTATCTTTACCTTAAAACTTTACCTTTATGATAGTACTTGTAGAGTGCTACCTTGTTTCATTCTTGTCTTCTTCTTGACTGGGTGGTCAGTAATAGGCACCAACCACCATGTTCCTTTTATTCCCCAGTCTTTTTAAATTAAAGCAGATCGAGCTCCTAAGCTCATCCTTCTGTGTGTGTGTGTGTGTGTGTGTGTGTCTTTAATATATAGTGTGAATCCACCTTCCTTTCTGTTTCTTCTGTTTTTCTTGAACAAGTCATATCTTTCAAATGCAGAATTCCAGTCATAGGAGTCATCCTACCAAGGCGAACAGAAGAACTGACACTGAGATTTCTCCTTGACTGTGATGGAAAGATGCAGAGAAGCTAGGTATCAGGTATTTGCCCTTCTGCATTAAGAGTTCAAGTTTATGCTGTTTTGTCCCATATTCTGGGATTTTGCATATAGCTACTGAAGACCACATACTTTATATTCTTTCTTCCTACATTTTTTTTTTGCCTAGGTCAACTTGTAGTTAAGCAAGTAAACAAACATTGCACAGATCTAGCAGGCCACCACCATTGGGGAGACTTTTCAATCCATAGACTCTTGCCTTTTTAATTCTACCTTTCTGAACCTGCTGTAACAGCCCGTGCTTTTTCCTGTCTTCCCTGAAGGTTAACAACAGAGTCCTTTTTGCTTCTGGTTTTATCTCCTCTTCCACTACAACTCTGCTGCCAAATTCCTGTTAGCTCCCGTTTGCTCACTTTCCAGAAGCTTGCTTGTTTGTATATAATAGTTCCCAAACCAGCTGGGCAACTTCCTTTCCTCTTTTCTGCTGGGAGTCAGGAACCAGAATAAACTTCCCCACTCACACTGTATTAGGCATGTTTCAAACACAGATGACATTTTGTGTTTCATTCCTAAACTTTGCCAGGAAGAGTTCTGTGGCTTGTAAGGATAAGCAGAGATTCCAAGGGATCATTGAGAAGCTGTGTCTCCATGTTCACTCTCCAATCACATTTAATAAGGTCACATATCTGATGTTTTCTCAGCCATTCTTGCTTGAGGCAGGAGCAACTGTGTCATTCACAATATGCCAGAATCCAGCTTATTGGGATGTGCAAATGCAGGTTATACCTATCCATATATTCTCACTCAATGTCTGTTCAATATCCCCCTTGAAAATTCTTCATCTTTTGTTGTAAAAAAAGGAATAGGAAAAAGGAAAAGAACAGGAGGGCTGTGAAAATTATGAAGAAAAACCTCAATATGAACCTGTCAACAATGCAGAAAACAGCCTATGGAGCCATTTCATGATTGTGGGAACTAGAAAAAGCGATTCTACAATCAAACAAATGTCTGCTTGCCACTAAGTTGTATCTGTGAACAGAAGAACTGACACTGAGACTTCTCCTTGACTGTGATGGAAAGATGCAGAGAAGCTAGGCAGATGGATGCTTTTGTGAAGCAGCACTAAGCAAAGGACTACCTGTTATTATGAGCCAAATACAGTGTTCCCAAATACACATTTGCCTCATCGCACTAAGACAGGGAGAGGAGTAAACTTTGTTTCAAGCATTTATTCTATACTACTTGTATCCTCTTGCATACAAGGCCAGAAGTAAGGATGGTGAGGCAAAGTCATTAGAATGTCCCTCTCTGCAGTTCTTTCCTGAAATGTCTGTCACCCTCTGGTTCATTTTGCCTTGAGATACTGCAGTTTGGGAACACGCATCTGTTATGAGGTTGCACCTTTCAGACATTATATGGAAGTATTTCAACTGGAAATGAATGAGAACAACATCCATGTAACCATATTCTAATAAGGCTGTTATGTAGTTTGTTATCACTAACCAGTAAAACACACCCTTGTATCTTTGTGCAATCAACTCCCTGAACTAATGAAGCAGTAATAGGAAACAATTAAATTCAAACCAATTTCTATATCTGTTCCAGAACTGTGAAATTTTGTGTCTCTGAAGATCTGAAAGGCCTACATCATGTATTCAGTGGGTATATTACGTGAAAGTAGGTCTCCATGATTTCAGATGAAAGTACTTCTAAGTAAATAGGACATTGGGTTGGAAGCAAAGTTGCAGCTGTGTGTTAACCATCCCAACAACACTCCCTCAGCAGGTTCAGGCATGATGAGAAGCCACGGAACTCACTGCTGCAATCTCAGTATTCGGGGTGACTTCTGCTGCCTGCCACAACCCTTCATGGCTTAGCTCTGACAAGCTGTACTGATTGAATGAACCAGGCCTATGCCTAGAACCTGAAATGGATTAAACAGAAACATTCTGTTTTACCTAGCTTGTTAATTGGTTGCATGTGTGTTTCTTCATTTTTTTGATTCCAAGCAATAGGTAGTCAGGTCATTCCCACAATTCAGTTTGAAAAGTTCATTCCTGCTTTAAACAATTATAGTGAGAAAGGACATTTTTGAATCACAAACAAAAATGGATAGATTTTTTCTTTACCTGCTCTGCTACTCTGTAAATTTCTTCCCTGTCACTGACATCACACTTGTAGGTATAAACAGCTAGAGCTCCATTCGATTCAACAAGCTCACTTGTCTCTTTGTTGTCATCTTCGTTGATGTCCCAGAGAACAAGAATGGCACCAAGCCGGGCAAAACTTAAAGCAATTTCTCTTCCAATTCCTTTAGCTGATCCTGTAACAAGCACTATTTGCCCAGTAACATTTTTTTTAATACAAAAAAACTTCAAAACAAAGGCCTCAAAGAGGTAGTAGATTAATAGGATTATAAATTCAATGGTGTCCAGTAGGCTTCTTATAAATACCATGATTTTTGTAGAAGTTAATCTTCCTTATCTTTAAAAAACACTTAATTTCCTGCTACTGGTCACATAAACTAGAACTGATTTTTTTCCCAGAAAAGTTTGGCAGTTTTAAAAAAAATGTTCTGTTTCTGTCTTTACTTCATAAAGGAATTGGTCCCAATTTATCTCACAGAGTAATTCTTAAGGAAATATATACACACACACTGCAAATTAACTGGGTGTATCTAACTCCCACTCTCATCCTCCTTCCATTTGTACAGAGAAAATTAAAACAATATGTTGGTGTAAGACTATAATTACACATAATTTCACTGCTAACATACATGACTAACATGGATGCCTGTAATAGAGACTCAGCAAATCAAGCCTTTAATGACATTTTCATCCTGTCTTACCCTCAATCCTAATTTTGGGCCTTCAGTGTGTTTTTTTGCCTGATAATTTGTTTATATCTGTTAGGTAGGTAGAACATTCAGTGCTTGGTTAATCTCTTTTCTGAGAATGAAGATTTAAAGCCTTTTCAGAAAGGCAGGAACATCCACCTGTTGGCAGGATGGCATCTCATTACCCAAACACATGTAACCCAGGAAAAGTATTGCTTTTGCACTGCAAGATTCATGCAATTTTCCCTCTTTGCTGGCTGCCAGATTCCAATAGTTGTAGTCAACTATACCTGGAGGGCACCAGGTTACAGATTGCTATACTAGGTATGCTGACTGGCAAGCACCTTCAGAAACTATGAAGGGTCACTTATCCAGTTAAACTTTAACAGCTGACTGGCTTAAAGAAAGGTAAGGCTTTTAATGGCTACTAGTAATGATGGGTCTACAGTCCATCACTGGACTAATGGAGCTAGCTGGAGAACATGAACAGGAAGGGGCTATTGTGCTCATGTCATAGGCATTAGGTTGGCTACTGTGGGATGCTTTTGATCTGGTCCTGGAGTGATTTTCTTGGAAAGGGAAACTGCCTTCTATAATGAGATACTTATTGCAACTCCACTGCTGCTGAATTGGCAACAATGCTGTTTTATTTAGTGGAAAAGTGTGAAACCTGACACCTCATTCAACATGGCAAGTACACTCTTCCAAAAAATATTAGACTATTTTCCAGTGGTCAAAGATCTCAAAAAGCAGAGCAAAGGATTCTCCTTTGTGCTGCCCACTTTCCAATCAGAAGGGTATGGTGAATCCTCACATGTCTGAGCTCTGCAGGACCTCATCCCAGAAATCCCAGGATTCCTCATACTTTTCAAGGAACAAGAGAAACAGCAGAAGTAGAACCTGATACATCTGAGTTCTTGCTCACATCACTAGTGACCAATACGAAGATGGCACCATAAGAAAATGGAAAAAGAAGAAAAAGAAAAGTCAAATCAGATGATCTAAGGGTGGAAGGGCTTCTGAGGTACTGTCCTATCCCCTGACAACATCTGGCCTACTGGCTTCATGGAGCTGGGGAAACATTCAAGGCTGAGGAATCCAAGTACATTCATTCATTAATTCCCTAATAGGTAATGTCTTTTGGGCAGTTCACAACAACTCATAAAATTAAAATCACAAATACACATAATAAAGAACCACATAATGCTTCAATAGACAAAAGTTTAAACAATGTAAACATCTAAAACAATGTCAGTTAAAATACTAGGCACATTAAAAAGACAGCTGACATAAATGCTGTCTTGTAAATACCATTAAATTCCTGGGGATAGAAGTCTCCCTCAACCTTCTGCTGAAAAGAAGACAGCATTGGCCCCAGGTGGTTCTCAATGGGGAGATACTTCCAATTAATGCAGGCTGGGGGCAACCACAGAAAGACCCTCTCCCTTGTTGTCACCCTCCAAGCCTCCCTCAAAGGTGGCATTTGGAGGAAAGTGTCAGGTATTGCTTGTAGTATCTGGGTAGATTCAGGTGGGAAGGCTTTCCATCAGGTATTGTTGTCCCAAGTTAGGTTAAAATAACAACTTGAAATGGCTCAGAAGCATGTAGGCAGCCAATGTTCAGCCAGAACTGGTGCTCTATGTTCAGGCCTTTAGTCTCAGTTATTAAATTGGCTGCTGCATTTTGCACAAGTGGAACCTTCTGAACTGAAAAGCAATCTCGTGTACAGTACATTGCAATAATCTAACTCAGCGGTTACCAATGCATAGATGCATTGTATAATGCATAGATTACTGAAACCAAGGTATTTCTGTCCAGGCAGAGGTGTACCTGCCCACTAGTGGTACTCTGTTCCACTAAGACGACTTGAGTTGCAAGCAACAGGGATGGCTTCAGGAGAACCCACGAGCTACAGACCTGCTCCTGCAAGAAAGAGACAACCCATTCAGAGCAGGTTGTGCACCCCCAGCCATCTGATCAGAAAAACCACCCACTAAGAGCACCTGTCTTTTCTGAATTGATCTTCAGTATGGTCCTAATATTCAGTTTATCAGCCATCATCCACTCTATTGTCCATCCAGAAATGGCAGTGTGTGGCATCAGCATATTGATAACGTTTTCATTATCTCTCACATAGCAGACGTTCAAGAGACATTGCATAGCATGAGACACTTACAACAACAAGAACACCCAGACCCATCCTGTAGATCTATGGTGCAATTGTGGTAGAACTGTGTCATAATCCTGCTACACAGGTCCCACTTCCCTGAGTGTTCCAACATTCTAGGAAACAGCATTACCAAGTCTACTTTCCTTTGAATAATAACACACTGCAGACCTACAATATAAACCTATGCACGTCTACGCTAAGCCTCGCTGCATTCACTGAGAATTATTCCTAAAGTAGCTTAAATCAAAGAATTCTGTCTTATGTGGCTTGTAAATTAGTTGCATGCCTCTTTCTTTACTCTTTCCTGTTCTGGTGCAATGGATGTTCATAGTAATTTTTGTAATTGATTTCTTAAAAATATTCTTGGTAAGAAAAAAATGGAAATATTGGGTAGACAGATAATGGAACACAACATCTGGATCCCTGTAAAATCCTCTGTTTGAGGCAGGATAAAAGCTGCGCCTAAAAGAGAATGGCAAAATTTAAAGCAGCAATTCCTCTGATTCAGTGTGCTATTCCTGATGTATGCTCTGTTTCCCTAGTAACATTTTTGCAAACACAACAGAACATAAAAAATATGGACTCAGAGTAGTAATAGATCAGTATAACAATGACTTGGTCTCTGTGGTAGATCTGAAATTATGGAATGAGTTCCCCACTGAGGCCTGCATGATACTAAGTTTACTGTCTTTTTAATGCCAGGTTAAGATGTCCTCTTTGCCAAGTTATTTACCAGTTCCAAATATCATATGGGAGTGAAGGATATTGCCAGCTGTTACTTTATAAGCCTAGCAGTATGGACAATCATTTCAGAGTAAGCCACCTTGGTGGTCCCAAATTTCAACTATGTACCTAGCAACCTAAATTTGGCTTTCACGTGGACTGCATGTGCATCACAAATGCAGCTGTCTATGTGCCTAATGATAACATCTCCCACTACCACACCCCACTGACTCCAGAAGCATATCCAAACTAACTCTGGTTAGTACTGCTGAAAAGGAGCCAATGATAAACCACTTTGCATCTTCTTATATTGAAAACTCTATGATGAAAGAATACAAAATGAAACAAGAGATAGGATCAGAAGATGAGAGGTACAGGCTGGAGGGCACTCAACAAGCTACTGGAGAACATCAAAGGGACAAGTACAAATAGTGCTGTTGCTAATAATGGAAGTAGATTAAAACTGAAAGGATTCTAGTGGGTGACATGGACAGAGGTGAAAGAAAAGCCTGATGCTGTGCAACACATGCAATTGGAACATGGAATGTCAGATGCTGCTGCTGGTGGTGGTGATGATGATGATTTCCTTTTTATACTGCTCAATCGCCAAAGCTCTCTGGGTGACTGGAAAGAGTACAGCAAGAAATGGGATGGCTAAATATTGCAGTATTTGGTGTGAACAAACTAAACTGGACTGGAATGGGACATTTTCAGTCACGGAATCATAAAACAGTAGTTGGAAGGAGCCATGAAGGCCATCGGGTCCAAACTCCTGATGTTGCAGGACACCAATTTACACCATGGCCCTAGTATAGGAGAGCTCACCACCTCTCTAGGCAGCTGGTACCACTGTTGACAGTGAGGAAGCTTTTCCTGATATCTAGCCTGAATCTGGGCTGTCACAGCCAGAATCGATTATTCCGTGTCCTACACTCTAATATCAGCAAGAAGAGATCTTGACCTTCCTCTTTGTGACTCTGAGGTACTTATAGAGTGATACCATATCCCTCCTCAGTCTTCTCTTATCAAGGCTGAACATGCCCAGTTCTCTCCATCTCTCCTCATAGGGCAGTGTTTCCCAACCCTGGATCACTTTTGTTGCCCTCCGCTGGACCCTTTCTAATTTACCTGCATCTTTCTTAAATCTTGGTGGCCAGAACTGGACACCGTGAGGCATATAGGGAAACTATATTTCTCGTGATTTGGAGGTAATACTTCTGTTAATGAATCCCAAAATAGCATTTGCCCTTTGGCAGCTGCATCGCATTGATAGTTCATATTTACCTGTTGTCCACAATTAGTCTGAGATCTTTTTCTTTTTCAGGTCTGTTGAGCCATGTATTGCCCATCTTGTATCAATGCATTTGGTTTCTTTTTCCTAGGTGGAGCACTTGGCACTTGTCCTTATTGAATCACATTCTTTTGCTTTCAGTCCAGTGTTCAAATTTATCAAAACTGCCTGGATCTTCAGTCTGCCTTCTAGGGTGTTTGCTAAAAACCCAGTTTTTTATCTTCTGCAAATTTAATTATCTTTGCTTGTACTTCCTCATCCAAATCATTAATAAAGATGTTGAAGAGCCCTGGGCCTAGGTCTGAACCCTGTGGCACCCCACTAGCTACCTCCATTCAATTTGAGAAGGTTCCATTGATGAGCACTCTTTGTCTCTGATTCAGCAGCCAATTTTGAATCTAATGGATTTTCTATCTAGTCCAGTTTTTGCTAATTTGCTTATCAGAATGTTATTGGCAATATGTAAAACACTTTGCTAAAGTCTAGGTAGATTATGTCCACAGTGTTCCTTCTGTCCATTTGGGAGGTTACCCAGTCAAAAAATGAGATTTAATTTGACAGGATTTATTTTTGATAAATCTATGTTGGCTTCGATTCAGCGCTGCATTTTCTTCAAGATGCTTGCAGACTGATTTTTAAAAATAATTTTCTCCAGAATTTTTCCAGGGATTGATGTCAGACTAACTGGTCTGTAGTTCCCAGATTCGTTCCCTCACCCTGCTTTTTTTTTTTTTTTTTTTTTTATTTTGGGGATATTTTTCCCCTTTCCTTTTTTTTTTTTTTTTTTTTTTTTTAAGATAGGGACAATGTTAGCCCTTCTCCAGTTGTCTGGCACTTCTGTTTTTCAAGATTTATTGAAGATAATAACCAGTGATTCTGAGAGTTCCTCTGCTGGCTTTTTTATGACTCTGGGATAAAGTTCATCGAGCCCCGGAGATTTGAATGTGTTTACTTCAGTCAAACACAGACTGTTTTATTCCACAAATGCCAAAATAAGAAGAATGGAATAGCTCTAATACTGAGGCAAGAAGTGGCACAGGCAAAAAAGGGCTTCAGTGCAAAAAACTGACCAATCAGAATTAGTGAAAAACCTATCAACATAACCATCTTTCAAGTCTATTGCAGTGAGTGAACCATAGAGCCACTTCTGGTGGGCATTCTAGAGTTATCATGATTTAGATTCTAAAGAAGAAAGTTGAAGGCAGAAGAAACAGAAGAAGGCCAAATATGAGATAGATTGACTCCATAAAGGATGCCACAGTCTTGAATTTACAAAAGGGCATTCATTCAATGGTCTGCCATAAGTTGAAAATGATTTGAAAGCACACAACTGCCCAGAGAGCTTTGGCTGTTGGGAGGTATAGAAAATACATACATACATAGGAATGGGTAGAGGAGGGCTAAATAAACTATTCCCCAAAATGTTGAAATTTGTCAGGGGGCTACACGTAACTGGACCTTATTTAGTGGTGGCCCTTCAGTTCTGGAATACTTTCCATAAAGATGCCTGTTTGTAATCTACTTAGTAGTTTCCTTTTTTTGGCACTGGGTACATTTTATTTATCCAGGGCTTTAAAGAGATTTTTTAAAAACTTTACATTGTTTTATTTTTAGAGGCATTGTTTGACTGAATTTAAAATAATATTTTTGTGTATTTAGCTCCTTGGATAATTTTCTATTTTTAAACATTATTTTAAATTAGTGCTTAAAAAACTTAGAACATTACTTTAATGTGCTTAATCACTGGTTTCATTGCATTTATTTTTTAAGTATGTTACTCTTTGGCTAAAGAGTGACTCATAAACTGAAAACATTAACTGATATTAGGTCAGCTTATCCCTTCTTTATGAGTTAACTTAACTCAGTTATAAATTTCTGTATAAAACAACATAGCTTGCCTTGGTCAAACTCTGTCTCCGTGACATATTGCTGTGTTTACCATTATTCAATACAATTCAGCAGAATTAGGGACAATGTCTGGGGTGCTAAAGATGGAGTAATGAACACATAAGAAGAGATCTAGTCACAGGTTTTCCTATCTAGAATTCCCTGCATTCCCCAGCCATCAACGCTGTAGGAATTTTTCTGTCTAACCTTGCATAGGATTATGCTTATAAAGAAGGAATGACTTTGTTGTTCCTCTAGTTTTGCTTGGCTCTTACCTGCTCTGGAGCCAGGGCTCTGGATAGACACAGGACCCTAAGCTCAGAATGTCTATCTATTGAAAGTGACAATCTCAGAAGATTGGGCTCTTAAGTAATTTAGACAACCATGGTCAAAGTTCATGGCCAGACCATCCCCTTAGCCCTGTTTTTTCTGTCCTGTAAAGAATACTCCACTAAGTATGGCTTGAGAAAACAAGAAAAAATAAACAAAAACAAGTAAATCAATTAAGGAAGGAGCCAAAACACAGCCTCATTTAAAAGTTTCATTTATACTAGCTCAAAACTGCATAATCATAGCATGTCCAATTTGCTTCAAACCACAGAAATTATTTACAGAGATTAACTCCACATGGTTGACAAGAATTTGCCTACATGGTGCACGTTGCCTACTAAACACATATGTATCTTTTAATCAAAATAATGGGCAGATGTATGTTCCTAAATGTGACACACCTGGGATGAGAAGAGATGATTATCTTTTATTACTTTCATTATGGTTTGGTAATTATGGTCTACAAAAAACGTTCACATGACTTGACTTAATATCCTGGTCTCTTAGTAACTTTAGCAACTTCATGGCATGGGGAAGTAGTGTGAGTTATTGTCTGGTTTTTATTTTATTCTCTTAGATTCCATTAATCAATGTGTTTCTTGTTTCATTGACTCCTCATATAAACATATGTTTAAAGTGTTTGCTGATTGTTGTAGGATTATTCTCAAGTAAAGTAAGGCTTGCAAGCCACTCCAATCATGAGAAGCTTTGGAACCGCAAGAATAAAACTAAAAGCAAAACTAAGATTTAGACTGTCCAGTAATGGGAAAAAAACATTACCTGAGGAAGACTGAAAAGAAGAGCACTTGTGCTTATTCAAAATTGCATTCACAAATATCTCTGTTTAAACCTCTCAATTCTTCATAAAGAGAAATACAATTTATGATTAAAAAAAATGGTTTTAGTCCTCCCTAGTTGATGGTTTGGTTTTGAGATCTGCATTGGCTGATACTTGTTTTATGGGTGCATTCAAGGAGTTGGTTGTAACCTAGCCCTAAACGATTTAGGACCTGTCTGTCTAAGGCTATCTAAGGTAATTTCTGGGCTAGGTGGACTCTCGTTCTGTTCGAGCATAGCACTTTCTATTAATGGAATGAATTAATAAGGAAGAAATATCATAACCTCATTTCCATTCTGACCAGAGATTCTGAGTTTTGGGTCTTCTGCTACATAGTTTTCAAATACATTCATCATTTCCTTTATTCTTTCATGCATACTGAAAACACAGTCCTCCATGATGCCTGTTTCTCCAACAGCTTACCTTATATTAGTCTTTAATTAAATCTATATTTGTTGCTTAGTTAAACTCTCCTCACAAATATTAATTTGAGTTGGAGGAGCCTTCTAGACTCTTGAGGCATTTCCTGGTAAACAACAGTAATTATGCCAGCTTTTCATTCCAGTCATCAGTATTTGTGTCCCCATTAATGCTAATCATTCCTTTTGAGGTATGATTGCATCTCTCTACATGTTCTTTTCACCAGTATTTTATAACAAGTAAGTGAACAGTACTTATTATTAACAATAATTTCATCTCCATACTACCCATAGCTGAAGCTTTCTGAACATATTACAACAATCCATAAAACAATAACATAAATCATAAAATCAGACTAACATCAACAAGTTTAAGAGAGTGAAAGCACACAACAGTGAATGACTATGGAAGATGGGTGGGTGATCTCCTCACCCTGAGATGGGTGATCTCCTCAAGCACCTGGGTATTCCAATAAATCTTTAAAGAACCCAGCATAAATGGCCAATTTGATCTATTGCCAAAGATATGACAAGTTGGGCACCAGGCAGGTTGTAGTAGGGAGGCTGTTCCATAGATTAGGAACCACCACTGAGAAAGTCCTTCTTTTTGCCTCCATCCAAGCCTTCCTTGGAGTTGGCACTCAGAAGTAGGCTCCAGTGGTTGAATGTAGTGTCCAGGATGGGAAAGGTACTCTGACAGGGATTGAAGTTCCAAGCTGTAAGGCCCTAACCCAGCACCCTGATCTGGGTCTGGAAGCATACAGACAAGTGGGTCAGAACTGTTCTCATGTGTTTGGACCTATGGGTCCTGATTACTAATCTAGCTGCCATATTCTGCACAAATTGCACATTCTGATCCTTCAAGGACATCTCCACATAGAGAGTATTGCAGTAATCTAACTCAGCAATTAGCAAAGAGTAGATTACTGAAACCTGGCTATTCTTGTCCAGATAGGGCATAGTTGGGCTTCTAGCTGAAGCTCCAAGTCATTTAAGCCACCTGAGCTTCAAGTGACAAAGATGGACAAAGAGAACTCCAAGCTATGAACTTGCTTCTTCAGAAGAGATTGAACCCTTCCATCTGGTCAAAGGAACCACACACCAACAGCACCAACACACCAACTCCTGTCTGAATTGGGTTTGAGTTTGTTAGCCTTCATACAGTTACTCCAGCCTTGCCTGCTGATGATGAAAACGAGTGTCTCCATTTTGCCTGACCTGGTTTAGGTCTCTTGTCAGGCCTTTTTGCAGGGAAGATGAACAAAAGACAGGCACATAACATCATGTGAAAAATAATGACCAGGTATGTGCTTATCAGGGTCACTAACAAGCTTGCATTGCTGATTTATCCCATGTTATCAGATTGTGATGCAAACTACTCTTATTCTCATCAAGCACAGCATGGATTTGCTCACTAACTTTGGTATAACATTGCCAATCAGTTGATCAATTGATAGCAATACCAATACTAGCTTATGATGAGAACGCTATGCAGCAGTGTTTTGCCTTTTAGCAGAACTTGGCATGATGTAAGCAAGGTGTGCTTTTGCTGTAAACAATAAAGGGTATATAAGGTGGGCAATTAGCTGAATCCCTTGTTCAAAACCCTTGCTAAGACCAGCAGGCCTTGTTGTTCATCCATTCCAGCTAATGGGAGCCTTGCTGACTAACTGCTGATATTGACTTCATGCATGCATTGTAAGTTACTCAATTTATCAATAAATCTCCTTGTGGGCAAACCTAGACTTGGCATATCACTTTTCTTGGGTTCCAAAAACCCTTGAGCCCACTACAGGGGCATACAAGGAGAAACAGATCTCTGTGTCTTCAGCATACTGATGGCAATGCTCTCCAAAACTAATGTGCTTTCATAGAAATTTTAAATAGCATGGGAGACAGAACAGACTCCTGGTGAACCCTATGCTGGAGTCTCCAAGGGGCTGAACAATATTCCCC
Organism: Varanus komodoensis; assembly: GCF_004798865.1. Lineage (NCBI taxonomy): Eukaryota > Metazoa > Chordata > Lepidosauria > Squamata > Varanidae > Varanus > Varanus komodoensis. Next base: position 16,678,472 of record NW_025335438.1, on the reverse strand, counting down.
AAGCACCACCTTCTGGAGACTGGCCTCCAAATAGAAGTGGAACCACTGCAATGCTGTGTCCCCAACTCCCAACTCAGTTACCCTGGAAGGATACCATGGTTGATGGCATTGAAAGCTGCCAAAAGGTCCAGGAGTATCAACAGAATCACACTTCCCCTGTCTCTCTCCTGGCATAGGTCATCATACAGTATGACCAAGGCTGTTTCCATGCCAAAAGTGGTCCTGAACCCCAACTAAAATTGATCCAAATAATCAGTCTCATCTGAGAGTGCCTCTTAAGAACCTTTTCCTGGGAAGGAATATTTGCTTCTGGTGTAAAATTATTAAGGTCTTCCAAGTCAAAGGAGGATTTCTTCAGAAGTAGTCTACCACAGTCATTTTAAGGTAGCATGGGACCACTCCCTCTCACAAAGAGGCATTAATTATCTCTTCGGCACAGCTGGTTGTTCTTTTTTTACTGGCTTTATAAGCCAGGGGAAGCAAGGATCCACTGCAGAGGTGTTTGCACCAACCCAGCCAAGCATCTTGTCAACAGCCTCAGGTTGTACCAACTGAAATTCATGCAATAAAACTGGATCAGGCTGTGCTCTGGATATCTAATTTCTTTTGTTATGTAGTAGTTAATAACTGTGACTTTGATCTTGGAGACAGTGTAAAAGAAATTGTTAAAATTTATAAGACAAATAATTTTATATATGCATGCAGTCCCCCAGTTATGAACGTTCGAGTTGAAAAATAACCATTACTTATGAACCAACAAACCTGGAAGTGCCGCCTCACCCTTGAGTTGCAAGGGGGTACCTGTGGTTGGCGGGCAGCAGGTGGCAAGTGAGTTGAAAGCATATACAAGAATAACATATGAAGATCCTTAAGCTCTTTTTCTTAGCTTTGTTAAGTTTGCAAACATGTTAGAGGCCATTACATCCACCAATGTTGAGAAACATCCACCAGCAATTCTGCAAATATGACTTTCATGGATTATTTAAACAGAGGAATCCACATAGTCATGAAAAATGCATTGCTTCTTCAGTTCACAGAGCAGTACCAGGAGTATAAAAATGATCTGCTCATCAGTGGGCTTTGAACGGCCAAGGACCAATAAATAAAATAAAATAAAATAAGTTGGAATAGAATAGAATAGAATAAAATAAACCCCTCTTGTTTGTTGTCTGAGAAGGACAGGCAACACCTGCAAGTAATTTAATATAAAAAGACTTTATTGTTAATTTGCACCTTTACATTTATTCAAGATAAGTTAGGCATGTACTGTATGTGTGTGGGCAAGAACCATAACTGTAAAGAAGAAGTTGTGAAACTTGATTCTCAAGTTTAAAACACCATTGTCCATAAAGTAAGACAAAGTAAGACTGGTCTAAAAAGACTTGTGCTAGGACAGAGTTTAGATGGTCAGAAACTCCAACTAATGTGCTTCTCTAGAGTATTCTGTTAGCAGGTGATGTAATGTTATCTTACTGCAAGTTTTAATGGAAGTGTGCAAAGGGTTGGGATTATTAATTCATTCACAGTTTTAAGCTGTACTCTCTTAGAAACCTGATGAAATGTGCTATCCATTTCACCTAAGAGACTGGATTTAAGTAAAAACACCAGCCCTGGTGGAAAGGTCCATACTAAGTCCCCAAGCTGTGATCAAATGCAAACGACTGCAGGGGTGGAAGAGCTAGAAGCAACTGAGTTGCATTGCAAGGAACTTCTGAACCTGTAGAAAATAGGGTCAGAGGGCAGGGTGATGTGCTGGCAACCTCTCACCTGCAGTAATTTCTACTGAGTCCAAGTTCAAATTTGCTTTAACAAAAAAATGTCATGGTTATGCTGCCTTTTCAATCCCAAGGCCTGCAAAAGAAAGAAAGTTCTTATACCCAGATAAGAAGAACCATTTCAAGTGATCCTAGTGACAAGAACCATTGTGAAGGTGAAAGAAAGAAGGGGCTGGAGCCACACATAAGGCCCAATCCTGGAGCCAAAATCCAGACTCAGTGTCAAGGAAGGACCACTGAGAGCTGAATAACAAGCTAACCTTCCTAACTCTGGCAACTTCAGCCAGAAACTCCTGTATTTATGCATTTGAACCCTTATCCCAGGAGAGTGGTTGGTGATGTAAAGAAAGCTGCAAAACCTTCAAACTACCTTGAAGAAGTGCAAGGTAGTACAAAAGGACCTGCAATTGACTCCTCAAGAGAAAGTGGAACAAGGCAAGACTTGCAAGTCCAAGTAGTAGCTGTAGAAAAACACAAAACTTTTCTGTAAGATTTTAAGGTGGCAAGAAACAACACTTCTGTATGTTCAGAACACTTTGAACCCAACCTAGTCAGCCTGTCTCTCATCTGGATTAAAGAGATTCCTACCCAGATTCATCATACCAGATTCAAGAACAGGCTTTCAGAAGCAGACAATTCACACAACCAAGGTGAAGGGAGTGCCATCCTTTTCTCAAACTCTGGAAGAAATAGAGTTGTGCTCCATCCCTACCAGATGACCTAGAGCCACAGCATGGCGTGCTGGCAGTTTTGTATGTATGTATTATTATTATTATTATTATTATTATTATTATTATAACATTTCTATGCCGCCCCTTGCCGAAACCTCGGGGCGGCTTACAACATGATGAAATACATTGAAATACAATAGTACATAATAAATTACCATTAAATATAAAAATACAAAAAATACATTGATTTACAAATACAAAATGTATATGATGGGTATGGGTTGCCCTGTAATACATTATTGATCATGTGTCTCAAGAATCCCCAAATAATTTTCTAGGGCCAGAAGGAGAGACTGAAGAACATAAGTTGTCCTGATAACCAAAAAGCAAGTGTAAATTACCCAGTGTTCTATCAAAGAGAGAGAAGAAGTTTGCAAATATAAAACAAACCTCTGCCAAGAAGGTCCTATATTGTAAAAATAAGCCTGGAAACAGATATTTTGACACCAGAAGTGTAGGTCAAGATGTAATGTTTTCTGCTATGATGTTTTCCAGTTACTAATTATTGTAAAAAGCTAAACATAGAAATTTATTTATTTATTTGGAATTCTTGTATGCTGTCCCATTCGCATAAGCCTCGGGGCGGCTTCCAACACATAAATAAATATCTATACAAATATATAAAAAACTGGAAACATCCTGGCATAATAATTTAAAACCAATAAATAAAATCAGCAATTATTAAAATAACTTTTAAATAAAAAGGTCTTGGCCTGGCACCGAAAAACAAATAATGACGGCGCCAGACGGACCTATCTGGGGAGCACATTCCATAGGTGGGGCGCCACCACAGAGAAGGCCCTCCTCCGGTACTCACCCTCCTAATATCTTTCACAGGGGGTTCCCGGAGAAGGGCCTCTGCCACCAATCTCAAGGGGTGGGAGGGCAAATATGGACGCAGGCGCTCCTTTAGATAACCAGGTCCCAAGCCGTTAAGAGCTTTATAGTGATAACCAGCACCTTGAATTGGGCCTGGACTTTGATGGGGAGCCAGTGAAGCTGACGGAGGACTAGGGTTATATGAGAACAATGCCCAGTCCCTGTCAGCAACCTGGCTGCTCTATTTTGCACAATCTGAAGTATCTGGACTGTCTTCAAGGGTAGCCCCAGATAAAGCGCGATACAGAAGTCTAATTGGGAAGTAACCAATGCATGTGTCACTGTCACCAGGAAGTCATTCTCCAGGTAGGGAAGCAGCTGATGGATCAGCCAAAGCTGAAGGAAAGCGCTACTCACCACCGCAATCACCTGAGCTTCCAACGACGGCTCTGGGTCGAGAAGCACTCCCAAGCTGCGGACCCTGTCGTTCAGAGGGAGTGCTAACCCATTCAGGATAAGGTCCAGGTCCCCTACCCCGAAGCCCAAACCGCCTACCAACAGGACCTCCGTCTTGCCTGGATTGAACTTCAGTTTATTGGCCTTCATCCAGCCCATTACCTTGGCCAGGCACCGGTTCAGTACAGCCACTGCCTCACTTGGATTGGTGGAAAACGAGAGGTAGAGCTGGGTATCATCAGCATACTGATGATTCCACAGCCCACACCTCCTGATGACCTTTCCCAGCAGTTTCATGTAGATGTTAAATAGCAAAGGGGACAAAATGGATCCCTGCGGTACTCCATGGCATAACTGCCATGGCGCAGAGCCATAGTCCCCCAGCACCACCTTCTGGAATTGGCCGTTGAGGTAGGAGCAGAACCATTGCAAAGCAGTGCCTCCTACTCCCAATCCCGCTAGCCTATCCAGAAGGATACCATGGTCGATGGTATCGAAAGCCGTTGAGAGGTCCAGGAGGACCAACGGGGACACACTCGCCCTGTCTTTCTCCTTGCACAGGTCATCATACAGGGCAACCAAGTCAGATTCAGTACCATAACCAGGTCTGAAGCCGGACTGAAATGGGTCCAGATAATCAGTTTCACCCAAGAATGCTTGGAGTTGTCCCGCCATCACCCGCTCTAACACCTTGCCCAGGAATGGGATGTTGGCCACCGGTCTATAATTGGTGGCCATCTCTGGATCCAGGGATGCCTTCTTTAGGACTGGCCGGACTACTGCCTCCTTTAGAGGGGCAGGTACCCAGCCGTCCCTCAGAAAGGCATTGACAACCTGCAGGATCCAGGCCCCTATCCCATGTTTGGCTTTGTTAAGTAGCCACGATGGGCAAGGGTCCAATAGGCAGGTGGTGGGACGTACTTGTCCACCACAATAAATGGAACTCATCTATCAATTTTGGACCAGATGGCAACATTGGCACCTCCCCTGAAGGTTCTGAGTCACTAGTGGAATCCAGCTCGTGACGAATCTTGGCAAAGTCATCACAGCGGGCCATCAAGGGCAGTATGGGGTCTTTCTTGGGGCCCAGATGAACCAGCCCTTGTACCACCCGAAAATGCTCCACTGGACAGCATTGTGATGAGGCAATGGAAGTGGAGAAGAATTTCTTTTTCGCCACCCTCACTACCACAGCATAGGCTCGAAAGTGAGCTCTCAAGTGTGTTCAGTCAGATTCATCCCGTGATTTCCTCCAACTACGCTCTAGACATCTCCCAACCCGCTTCATCGCCCATAGTTCAGGTGTATACCAGGGGGATGAAAGGGCTCTGCCAGGTGGGAGAGGACGCTTAGGAGCGATCGTGTCAATAGCCCTGGTCATTTCCCCATTCCATAGTTCGACCAGAGCATCGACAGGAGCACCAGCCTTATCAACCGGAAATTCAACCAGCCTTATCAACCAGAATCTTCAGGAATCCATCCGGATCCATCTGGCTCCGGGGGCGGACCAACACAATCAGGTTCACACCCTTACAGAGGGAAAGACCGTTCTCGTGCTCAAACTTCATGAAGAAGTGATCTGACCATGATAGGGGTGTCAGACATAAATTCCTCACCCTCAGATCCCCCTCTTCCTGCCCTTTCGAGAAAACCAGGTCCAGAGTGTGTCCACGTTCATGGGTTGAGCCAATGACATGTTGGAGGCCATGAAGTCCTGAACTACCCTGGTCAGAACAGTCTTGGCATGGAGATTGAAGTCCCCCAGGACCTGCATCCTGGGAGTCCTCAACACCAGGTCTGAGATGATCTCTGTCAGCTCAGGCAGGGAGTCTGTTGGGCAGAAGGGTGCACGGTACACCAACAGAATCCCCAATCTGTCTCGGTCGCCCAACACCAAATAGAGGCACACTAGACCTGGCCTCGAGAGAACAGGAAGCCCCATGAGGGAGATGGATGCTTGGTAAACTAAAGCGACCACCACTCCCCTCCCCTCCAGGCATGGTTGGTGCTGGACAGATACCCAGGCAGGCAAAGTTGAGAGAGGGAGACATCCCCCCCACTCTCCCACCCAGGTCTCTGTTATGCAAGCCAGGTCGGCCCCTACATCCACAAATTGTGGATGAGGGATGATTTATTATGGACTGACCTGGCGTTAAGCAACAGCACCAACAGGCCCGGGGGCAGTTGATAAGCCTACCTGGAACCCTCCGGCTGGGGAAATAACCAGAAGGAGGAACAGGTGTCAACCATCTGTCCCTCCTTCTTCTACGCCGGCTCGTTAAACCCCCAACACCATAACGTCCATTGCCCATGACCACCCCAATGGCAGCGCCTACGCGCTCCCCAGGCAACTCGTAGCTGTGGCCAGGAATGAATCCATTTAAAAAGTTAGTCTAAAATACAAGTTAAAATTGCAATAAAACCCTTAAAATCTCCCCACCGATCACAATACAAATTCCAACCAACCAACAAAGTCCCTCCTGACCAGCCCATCCCCCACATGGCCCTGAAAGGCCCCAAATGGCAATGACGCCCTTAGGCTGTCACCCTTCAATTAGCTGTGTATTATGATTGTAGCTGCTGTTCCCAACTGGAGATGGGCTTACTATCTATTGTTAATATGCACCTACCACAATGAGTCTTTTTTTTAAATATTAAATTACTTACAGGTGTTGCCTGTCTCTCTCACAGACAACAACAAGAAGGTATTTTTTGTCCTCAACAAAACCAAGTTGGGTTATCTTTTAGTGCTGTGATGTCTACTTGTGTTCTTTACGTTCATGTAGGCTATATGGCTGTAGCTTTAAATGTTATCCTTTAAACCAACCAGTAGTTGCTAATAAAATAAACACTTCAGGATAGATTATGCAGTTAGGATGGACAATTTATTGTACATACAGTTAAGCAATTTGCACTGCTTTAAAGAAATGGATATGGTAACTAAAACAGATTTAGCATGAAAGTACAACATAGACAAGTTAGACTAAAACAGAAATTATTTGTTGACTTAAAAGAGCACAGAACTCAAAATAACAGAGATCAGGTTGCATTATTAACTAGGACAGTAAAAAAACTGTACAGTACAAGCAACACATTACAATAAATTATGATCAATGAGGCAGTCTTTGATTTGAGATGGAAAGGGCAAAAGAGAGGGTATTAAAATCTCATAAATCCACCATATCTCTTTTCCATCTCTGGAACCTCTTTGGAATAACTTTCACCATCTTCATCTGAAGGAAGAAGAGATTCAGCAAAGCGCTTAAGAAATCCTCCATATCGTTTCTGGTAGTCCAGCCACCATTCTGGCCTTCCCACTCTTCTCATGAAGCCACCATATCTCTTTTGCAGCTCTTTGGCATCATCTTCCAGTTCTGGGCTGCGCTTTATGCTGCTCATGAAACCACCATATCTCTTGATGACCTCACCATCATTATCATTCAGGTCCCGATAATGCCCAATGTCAGCATTTTCTCCTGTTCCGAGAAGCTCCTTCAGCAGATCGGAAGAGTTAGCCAAGGTATCATCATCTGAGTCCTTTTTCATAAACCCTCCATATCTTTTAGCAAGGATTTCTCCCACATTAGGTTCCTCCTCTGGTTCTATGTGATAAAGCTCATCCATCTTTTTCATGAAGCCCCCATATCTCTTCATGAACCCACCGTATTTTTTGGCTAATAAATGACTCTCATCCTGTTTTGGGTTGTCTGCTAGGGCACCATTGCCTTCCTGGGAAAGTTCCAGTTTATTAATTTGAAGGAGTTCCTTGCAGGTTTCCCAAGCTTTGGCAGAGGGCAGCTTTCCCTCACATTCTAGTGTACATGCCTGAAAAACAGTTTGATTTACAAATGCATATTAAAATATATAAGAACATATTGGAGGTTTCTTGTATTCTTGAAAGCACAGAGAAACCAGTTCTATATGTTGGGGACAGGGGGTTAAGAGAGTCACGCTTGCTTACGTATCTATCGTTCTCTGAATCAATGATCCAAGGTTTAGCATTGTGTCTACAAATGCACAGTGGTATTTAGTTGAATTGTGTAGAGGGCCTCACCTGAAGTAGCTTTTCCACAGAAGTGGAAAGTATGATTGGAAATCCTTGCAAATTCACAGCAGACTTCAACTGCACATACCACACTGGCTATATGCACAGTGCCCATGCAACTGTGGCCTCACCTGATACTTGGCTCTTATCCACAGAACAATGGATAGAATGGGTTACAGTTGACATGTTATATGCCCATACTGGTAACAAGCAGCTTTTCCATGGGAAACAAATGCTTATCTGAGGGTAGCTGACTATTGTGTAACTAGACAGAATGCTAGATGAGATCAGCCTTTGGTTTTTCTTATGTTCTTACCTATATTAAAGTTACTCAGAAGAAGTCCTCACAGAGGGCCCTCACAGAGAAAAGTCCTCACACATGCACTTTTCTGAATTCCAATTCAATATATCTCATATTATGTAAAGGACTCCTGGCTGCTGCCTCTGAAGTGCCAGCTCTAATCTGCTAAAATCAATTGGAAATGTTAGCAGATACTCAGAAGTTAAGAATAGGGCTTGTGGTATAAATTCAAACCTATGGATTGGATCCAAATTTGGATTATGCTTCTTTTGTTTAGGGAGACCTATCAGGATCCAGCAAAGGCCTATTGCCAGAGAAATTTGATAGGGAGCTTTTCTTCTTCTACAGCTCATGTTGCTTCTTATGGTATTTCAGATGGTTCCTCAGCCACTCAGAGGACCATTTTGGGCATTACAAGGAACTGCAGGATAGAAATTACTGGAGAGATCACTCTTCATCCCATTCTTCAGGCAGCAATTAAATTATCCTATATGCTGCATTGGATCCAGTCCAATGAGTTGAGCCAGACTTAAACTCATTATCCTATATGCTGCATTGGATCCAGTCCAGAGTTAAACCAACCAAAATCAGGTTAGTCATAGCTAATTTAAATTAAATCAAAGTCTGATTAATTAAATTGGCTCTACTTTAAACATTACTAGGTCTGGATCCAACTCATTGTCAATAGTGTTGCACCTTAATTGGTTTATGATAGTAATGCTTTTTTAAATGTGCTATGTTTTGTGTAAAATAGTATGATTCTGAGACCAAAATTATAAACCTACCACTCACTTTTCTATCTGCTTCCTATGCAACAGCAAATAAAATCTCTCAATATGCATCCATATTGTTTCCAGTTTAGTGAAGGAAAGGAATTTGGAATATGTGCTGAGCAGGGCATGAACTCTGCATCGAACACAAATGGTTGCATTCACCTTTCTGACTCTGACTGGGCTCAGGCAACAGGAAAATCTGCACTCAAGGGCTCAGCATGGATTACTTGCGGGTATTTGTTGTACCCACACCCAACCAATGGATTCCCCTTCACACTACTTGCCCTACCAAGTTTTGATGGGGATTCCTTATCCCAGATCCAGGGTGGAGATGAGGACGGTTGCACATAGGGGAAGAAGCCCATAATCCACCACAGGATGGACTGGGTAATACTGCAGACCAGGTTCAGCCTGTGGGCTGGAGGCTACCCTTCCCTACTTTATTTCTATTTCTCCCAAAGGATGACTAATGCTGCCCACACTTTGAGTTACTGCTGCATCTGCATATTTCTAGATCTACATATGATATTTTCCAGGCTGAAGCATTATTACAGGAGGGAAAGAGTTGCTGGACAGTTTGACTACCAAGGTGGGCTATTAGCTCTCTTCCCAGAAAGCACAGGCTGGGACTTTGCCTGGGTAATGATTGCTCATATTGGCTTTAGCTTCTGGCTGGTTATCTGCTCGGACATCTAGCACTGAACTGTCATTTGACATGGTAGCTCTGACTTGGTTCTGAGGCAGACTCCTGCTTCTCTCTCATGGTTTGCCATGCCCCTCACCCCAGATCCTGGCATCTTGCTTGTGTTTCTTGGCTGCCTGTAGCTCACCTTGGAGACTGGGCTAGTTAAAATGTAACATAGCACAGCCTCATTTCTGCAGTCTTTGTAACAGAGAATGCTGCATGCTTGAATATGAATATCTGGATTAAAGTAGCCACATAACTGTGGCTATAAAGGACATCCTATTTATTATTTTGCTCAACTGACAGATGGATGCATATGATCATATGTAATAGCACATAGAAGTTTTGAAATCTGTTCTTTTGCAAAAAGTTACAATGCATTTTAGGTGCATGCTATGAGCACAGGACTCTAATATCTGTTAGCGCAAGTTGGTCCAACACATGGCCTGTAGGCTTCATGCAGGTCCCAAGGCCTTGTTCTGTGGCCTTCTTGATGCTCAGAGCCCCCCGCCCCCCACTGAGGTTCAGGAAGAAAGTGGGTCAGACTGGTGGCCTCACCTAGCATGTCCCGCACTACTCCAGTTGATGAGGAGGAGCTGCTCATCACCAGGAATGGGAAGGACATACTTGGAAGAGTTTGCTGGCTCAAGTGCAAGAGGCTTAACATGCCATTCCCAGACAGGGTCAGATGGGAAGGTTTCCAGGTAGAAAAACAGGGAAGAAAGAAATAGACCACCCCAAAGGAGCGGTCATTATGCTTGGTCTGCAGTCAGAAGGAGCTGCCTGTGATCTCTGTATAGTTCACAGGCTCACAAAGTGTTTAATCCTTAATTAAATATATTAATTCTGTGTATTAAATCACATGAACATATTGTGAACACTTTAATTTATGATATGGAAATGTAATCTATTGTGTGGTACCCATGTTCCATATCAAAGTCCTCACGTGGCCCTTGCAGTATGAAAAGTTAAACCTCACTTTCTTAGTGTGATGTTGCCTCCTTGAGAGACTGAATGACAGAGCAGTTATACATGCCTTTCCCAACTGAGTACTTTCCAGAAGTTTTGGGTGACAACTCCCATCATTCCTGACTCTTGGCCAGTGCAGGCTGGGACTGCTGAGCATTGCAGTAAAATCATCTGGAAGGAACCAGCTTGAGGAAGGCTGACCTATACAGAAAGACTTAGCAAATGTGATATTTTGAAACTTGCCTTTTCTATAGTGAAAAATAGGAAATAAAGGGGGCATTTTATTTTTCGTCTTTGTCACTGTCTTTTGTTCTGCTGTGCAAATTCCTTTCAAGACTGACTTGCTTTCCACCTTTCGCTCTGGCAACATGTTATCTTGCTTGAACATACACAGCGATGAAGAAAATAATGAAGCATAAAGTAACAGCCTAGTGAAATGACAGGAACATTGTTGAACCTGAATGAAATAAACTCCTTCTGTACTCTTTAACATTCATGAAATGCTGAAGCAAAACACTTCAAAGGCATTTTCTTTAAAAGTCAATGCCATTGTAATTCTTCTTTATATATTTCAGAAATACAGTCCTGCTGCATCACCACAGTCTGCAGTGTTTTTAGTGACAAGCTGGGGAGGTAATCCTTTTAGGGGTCTTAGAATTAAATGCTGAAACGCTATTTTGCATCAGGACAGCAAAATGCAGCAGGGCTGTGTGCAGAGGCAGACACATCTTTCTCTCTGTGGCTGTCCTACAAGTCCAATCTCTCTCATAAAACCTCTTGCTGAACACCATGTGGTTGCTGAAAGGAGCTGAAGTATTTCTATGCACCCAGTCTGTGTGTGCATGTATGTTTCAACTTTTCCTCTTTGAACTATAGATCTCCTCTAACTGCCATGACAAGATTCTTGGAGCTAATCTCAGTTGCCTGGTTTGCATGGCACAATAGCTTGCCATGTCTTAATCTATGTGTGGAGGCTAGCACATTGCACCAGGTGCCCATGAGCACCATTTTTGCATTTTAAAAGGTCAGGAAATCCTCAAGTACCTAAGTGAAGCCATGGGTTATTTCTGGACTGTCTGTCCCTTAAACCCTTCACATGACTCCAGTTCTCCGTCAGCTTCACTGGCTTCCCATTGAAGTCCGGGCCCAATTCAAGGTGTTGGTGATGACCTATAAAGCCCTAAACGGCTTGGGACCTGGTTACCTGAAGGAGCGCTTGCATCCATATATGCCCGGCTGCCCCTTGAGATCGGCGGGGGAGGCGCTTCTCTGGGAGCCCTCCGTGAGAGAAATTAGGAGGGTGGGTACTCGGAGGAGGGCTTTCTCTGCGGTGGCACCTAAGTTATGGAACGCACTCCCAAGAGAGGTCCGCCTGGCACCGTCGTTATTTGTTTTTCGGCGCCAGGCGAAGACCTTTTTATTAATATTATTGGATTTTATCTGGCCAGGGCGGCTTATTTTATACTGTATTTTTGTATTTTTAATTTAATGTTTATATTTTTGATTTAAAATTATTTTAACTTATTGTTGTAAGCCGCCCCGAGGCTTCGGTGAATGGGGCGGCGTAAAAATGGTTTAATAAATAAATAAATAAACCACCCATGCTACCTGCATTCACACAGGATGACAAGCCATAGCAAATAGGGCTTTTGTGAAACCTGTGTGAAAACAGTGCCTGTGAGTAAGATATGGCAGGCCAATGTGCAAATTAAACCATATCCTGTGAACCAGGTCAATCTGTTGCAGAGCAGGGCTGGGGCATTCAGGATTCAAATTGCCTCTCAGCCATGAAATTCACTGGGTGACCCTGGACTGTTTCTCAGCCTAACCTACCCATGTCGTTATAAGGATAAAGCGGGGAGGGACCTTATATCCCTATGGTCCTTCAAGGAAAGTGGACTATAGTGTATTTTAAAAAGAAATAATTAATTTCAAAATTGACTTGCATTGTGACACGGAAGTTTGCTGTTGCGCAGCAGAAATTCTACTCCCTTACGTGTGCACAGAACTAGTGACACATGCACACCTCACATTACACAGAAGGATTTGTTGGAAGATAGCAAAAGTCAATTCAGTGTAATCTTTGTCACAAGGATCAACATTCGTGCATTGATTAATCCATACAATTCATACCACAGAAGGTCCCTACTGGACAACAGAGGTCCCCACTGGTTTGGGGAGGCAATATTTGACAGGGAAGTCATGTCCTCATAGGAAAACCAAAGCCCAGGTCCAAATGGATATTACATATGCTTACTGATGTCTGGCACTAAAAGGCTCCAACCCATCTCTGAACTGTGTCTGCTTAATCTTTTAAAAGTGTTTTCCTTCAGGCATCTCTGTGATGCTTGCTTCACCTTTTCTACAGTTTAGGAGTGCAAATGTATTAGTTAAATTTCTTATCCAATGCAAAATGCATTCTATCTCTTCTGTCTCATTCCCGATGTACAATAATCTCAAAGGTCATGCAAACTATCTAGTAGGAACTAGTTTTTAAAGAGTGAGAAATGTTCATAGTGCTGAACTGACTGAAAAGTCTGGGGGCAAGATGACAGGTTTTACAAATATTAATTATTAATCTGTCATTGAAATGTAGATAACTCCCATACCTGATATCAAATAACCCCAAGAATAGAGATCTGGCAATATTTTGCTAGAGGGTGAAGAAGTACATACTTGACCCTGTAAGAAAAGGTATTGGCCATAAAATTGTAAATGCATACTCTATATTGCTCACTTAGAGGAACTTCTCATTCTTTCTGTTTTATTCAGACACATTGAGACAGATTAGAAGTACCACTTCTCATATAAATGCATGTGAGAAATATATGGGAATATACTTTGCTCATCAAATGGGATTAAAGTTTATGTGTGATTGGCTATCACATCTGTGCTAATTACATTACATAATTTTTGAAAACTGCTTGCGCCCTTATAATTTTCCCTGGTAATCTACCTCTTGAGATTTTTTAGTTGGAAAGAGAAGAGTAAATTCTGCTTACCAGGGGGTTAATGTCGGCATGGTATGCCAATCGTTGGGTACAGGATGCACAATCCTTGCTACATTCTGCCTGAACAGTAAGGATGAGGCATGTACTGAGAGACAAGATCAATAAATGACATCTCAAGAGCAATGCCATAGTCTGTAAAAAGAAGAAGCAAGAGCTTAACCAGGTGACAGTCACTTTCTGTTCGTTCCAATGTATCTTGTGCTACAAATTCAGAAACAAAAGAGCATCCAGGTGAAAGGACTCTAAATGTAATATATCAGATACAGTACTTACAAGCGTGAATGTGAACAAATTTGCCCACAGTCAATTTCCTTTGATTACAGTGGCACATACTTCCAAGAAAGGGAAAGCACTGGAGATCATGGCATTAACATCTATGTGATATTTCTTCATTTTTGAGTGAATATGTTTATGGTGCCCTAGCATATCAGAAAGTCAAAAGTCATCATTTATAATAATGCTGGTTGCCTACTTTGGACAAGGAAGATCCTGAATGTTACATCCAATATTAGGCAAAGGTAAGCCCCATCCATTTTAATGGATCTACTCTATGTAGGATTAACATCGAATACAATCCTGAAAATTAACACTAGAAGATGAAGAAGCAAAGAAGAAGGAAAATTTTTCTAACCAAACCATTGAATAGATGTTTGATTCCTTCATCTGTTTTCACTTAGGATTGATTGATTAATTTCACATAGGATCAGTTGGAACCATGACAATTCCTTGGTTCTGTATTCCCCGTTATTGCTGTTTATAATGACATTTCACCCACTTGACTAGGAAAGGAAAATGTAAAAATGTCTTAAATGCTACTCTAGCAAAGTACAAAATGCTGAGTGAAATAGGTAAACCAAGGGAAAAATATCCAACTTTAGCTATGTGTGTTGCAATGGACGTTGTCTAGAATTGGTTCAGCCTTTGAAGATTTAGCATCAAGGGGCCAAGAGAAGAGGAAGCTTTGGCGCTAATCGGGCAGGGAAGGGAGCGCACCGGGCAGTAGCCAGTGCCAAGCGTGGCCAGAAGGGAGTTTCTTCCAAGTTCTTGGCTAGACTTACAGGACCAGCAACACATGCGATCCCTTTTCTTCGATGCTGAGCTTTGCAAGTTGGCTGAGAAAAGACAGGGTGGGGCGTTACCAGGACTCTCCCGAATATAGTCCCACACCCCTCGACAGCACTCTCCCTTTCACTTACATGCCTTTCCCCTCGCGGACCCACAGTCCTTACTTTGGAAATGAGCAGCAGTCCCTGCGGAAGCCTCTCGATTAGCGCAGCTGGAAAAGTATTTGCAGACGAGCTCGGCGCTGTTTGCTTCCCGAGGTACTGCAGAAGGAAAGGGAAGGGAAGGGTAGGGTAGGGTAGGGAAGGGAAGGGAAGGGAAGCCGTCACATACTAAGCTCACTGGAGAAAAAGTAACGAGCTGCATGCAGTTCCTGAGGATTCTCAGCTCCAGTAAAACTTACAGGGCAGAGGGGCAGGTGGCGCCTCCGTCGCCGCAACTCCTCTCCCGAGACGGAGCTCCGACGCTCTCCAGCAAAATCAGGACCCGGGGCAGTGGACAGCGCGACTTTATAATTAGTCAAAAAAGGAGAAACGCGGGCCGTCCCCCAATCGCTTTCACCCTCCAACTGACGCAGCACCGACGACATCCAGTGGGAGCCTCTGGTGCTCAGGTGGGCAGGGCGTGGGGAGAGGAGAGTTCGTGCACGCCTGCCTGAGGCCAGAAGAAGACGCACGATGCTGCTGTACCCCGGGGTGTGTGGGAAGCTGCTGCTTCATCTGCGCCCTTTCCCAGAGAAACGATCAGTTTCACCCCAGAGTGGCGTGCCCCCTCCCCTGCAGGGGACACGGGACCTCCACACTTCGAATGGGGAACAAGATACTCTATTCTGGTCCCGGGGCTGGATGTCCGAGCCGGTAACACTTCCTCCTTCACATTGGAGGTCTCCGATTTTGAACCCCATCGGGGAAGATGCTGGACATGTGTTAATTGCTTCGAGCACCCGCCAGCTTAAGAGATGACACTGGAAACTTCTGTGGCCTTCAGATCTTTGACAATCTTTATATCATATATATCTCAAAACTCTCTTTCTGTCATCCATCTCCTCCCCTCTCCACCACCCTATAGCTGTTCCACGTAGATGATCCATTCAGGATTTAAACCCACACATGTAGCTAAGTTGATGCATGAAAGGTAAAAAACAATTGCAAATCCAGAGCTGGGCAATAGCTTTATTAGAACCAACCAGAATGCTGACAGATTGTATGCACTTCCAAGTTTTCAGAAATCTAGATGGTACAAAAGATAGGGATGGTACAGAAGGCAGGGTATTGGGTAAGAAATATGACTAGCCTGATGAAGAGTTCTGTTGAACTTTAAAGCTTATATAAACTTGAGAAATTTTTGCTGATTCTCATACAGGTATTGCCCAGCTGTGGATTCCAGAGCTTGTCATTTGTGCAGTGACACACAAGAGGTTCAGCTGGTTGAAAGGGTCCAGCATGGTTTTGTAAGTGCTGTTGCTTGCACAGGTAGAAATGCCATATAATTATAAAATAGTAGAATGGGAAGGGGCCAATAAGGCCATTGAGTTCAACTCCCTGCTCAATGCAGAGCTCGAAATGAAAGCATTCCTAACACATAGCTGTTCAGATGCATCTTGAATGCCTGCAGTATGGAAGAACCCACAACCTCCCTAAGTAATTGGTTCCATTGCTGTACTGCTGTACAGATCAAGAAGTTTTTCATGATGGATAACTAGGCAGATGAATGTTCATCTGGCTTCCTTTAACTTGAGCAGATTATCTTCTAACTGATATTCATTTTCTATGGATAAAGTGCAGACCAGGCATATATCCAAATGACTGATTGTTGAGTGGGGAGAAATAGCCCATACGCTATTTGTTACACATGTCTTTTGGAAGCTCCTATGCCTGCTCTGACATAGTTTCATGATGTGAAGCCAACCAGGAAGGAAAGCATAACATGAACAAGCCTATTGCTACTTCTCACTTGAATATGAGCTCCATGACTGTCTGGTTTGCTTTCCCAGAGTGTGACCTAGCTTTGCATCTCCTTCGTTTCTAGCACAACATATCCATTTTATTCAGGAGCTGAGCACAGGAGACAGTTTAGGTGTTGGATGCCACACAGACATTATCTTTGAGTAGCTACACATGAGGTGGTACTCAATTTGCAAGCACTAAGTATATGTATGGGTAGGGAGGTTGCCCAATTCCCTGTCTGAGCCAGTTGACAATAAGGAAATTCCCCTTAGGGAATGCAGTGAAAGATTCCAGATGCAGAAAGACAGGTCAGAATCTGTGTATTACTGAATGGAAGAGCATCGGGAAGACAGTAAGCTTGCTGTGAGGGGGGGAAGGAGTAATGATAGACACCAACTTGGATGGCTTTAAAAGGTATTTGCCAACAGGTATAAGGATATCAGTGGTACTGGCAGAATAGTTATTAAGTATCTCCAGTATGCCTCCATATACCTCTTGTTGTGAAAAATGAGCAGAAGGATGTGAATTTATTCATGCTTCCCACTGGAACCTGACTGGCCTCTGTGGGAACAGAACTGCTGAATTTGATAGGGGTTGGACTCATCCAGCAGAGCCCTGGATATTATGTTCTTATGTTTGGGTTATTCTGTGCCAGAAGCACAGAAGTAGAGATGACCAAGTCACGAGCATTTTCTGGGAAGGATCAATATCATTTCAAGACAACTTGTTAATTATATACCGACCTGGCAGCTTTGATTATACTCAGAAGCACATAACAGAGGCCTGTAAAAATACTGTCTGAAAACAGATAACTTCCAAATATATATAAATATTTAAGTGGTGTGAAAGGTGAGCCAATCCCTGGAAAAACTGGACACTGTTTCACACATTGCTGAAGAAAACAGAAACATGCAACCAAGTGTTCTTCCAAACACCTGCTTGTCACATTCACACACTGCATTGTTACATATACATCCAAAATATAACTTGTGGAATGCTCTGGAGAGATAATGTGTTCCTAGCAAGCAGAAACTGAGATAAATCAGGTGGCAGAGGGAAGCAGACTAACACAATGAATCTCTCTTTAATGTTTCTAATCCATAAGAAACTATGTAAGGCATTTCCCCTTCTCCTATTTTAAACTGGCTAAAATTCTAGCCAGCTCAGTGGTTTTGCACCTTATGACTATTATGTAAAGTTAAATGGATCTGTGTACAAGCATTGACAACAAATATTTGCTTCAATAAAATAAACGTTCTCTGTAGTTCCATTATGCTCTCTAACAAGAAAGAAAATAATCACAAGAAAGACACTTAAATATGTTGCTTTTTACATTTTAATTTTGGATATATTTAACAGCATACTTCTGACCTTTGTTTTCCAAAAATGAAATATTCTGTCCTTCTCTTCTGCCATGATATCACATCCACAAATCTGTTAAAGTGGGATAAAGGGCTTAACTGCTCTAGTTTGTGGGGCCAGCTGAAAATGTTCTCCAAATATCATTATATTGCCATCCACTGCGCTTATCTTGTACATATTTCAGCTTTGCATGGAAGCATCACAGTTGGTGTCTTTAGGTTTCATGGTCTCTTGACCTCAGTACTTGCATCACATCCATCCAGCCATCCATATAATTGCCAGCTATAGACAGTGTTTCAAGAATCTGCTAAAGTGGGCTCTAGTCCCATGTCATCTTATGCCACAACTTGCCCTGCTGGTCTTTAAAGGTGCTGCAAGTCTCCTCTTTGTGCAATTTCTATGCAGGTATTGCATAAAAATGGTTGCTCCAAGAGGACCAGGATGATTACCTTCTCTCTCCTTATCAGCTGTCAGGGAAACGAGGTTGGCTGAGCTCCTCTGAACTTGAAGAGAAAACAAGTGAATGCCAAAGATACAGACTGAAAAGAAAACATGGGAGCACTGAGTCCTAGTAGCAGGTGAATGTGTGCATGTGTCATGTGTGCATGTCTGTGAGGGGTTAGCCACAGGATGCAAGAAGGAGAAATAAAAGAGACAAAGCCTCAAAATGCTATCAAGACATAGAAAACATTAATAAGATCTATGAAATGTGCCCTGCATTTTGATGTATTCCTTTTGCCGTTTCAAAAGCATCATGCCCTACTGAGGTAGCACAAGTTATTTTCCTTTATCCCTGGGGAAAGTATATGCTTGAACACTGGGCATTTCACAGCTCCTATGAAAAGTTCCTGTTTTGAGGCTTTGCTTCCTCTGCTCACATTTTTCCTTCAAGTCCTAGTTCCAGAGCACAGGCAAAAGGGAGAGATCTGCTGCATTGCATAACAGCTGTTGTGGCCATGCACATTGTATGTGATCCCACCTGCAGTGTTTGCAGCCAGTCTTGCTCACTAGAGGGCACTCACCCACTTGCAAGAGATATTGAGAGCAGTCCTATTCTAAAGAGAGTTTATTCAACACCGGCACTGGGAGAAATACATTCTCTTGGGTGGTGTGTACAATTTAAGGAGGCAAGACATGCCTTATACAGGGAACATGCCTTATACCAAAGGTGTGGAAAAGTGCAGCCTACAGGCTTCAGATTGTCAGATTGTCCCTAAGCCCTCTTTGGTATTCCCCTGAAGTTCAACAAAAGTCCAGTCCCCCAATCCTCCCCCTCAGATCACTCTAGGAGCAGGAGTTATGCTTCCTGTCACAGAGGCTTTTTAAACAGAGTGCCCCATGGGCCACATCTTATTTATAGTCTGTTTTTTCTCCTTACCTTCTTTTTGGGGAAGGAAGGGAAACATCTATGTAACATATAACATCTATGTGACATATCAAGATCATTCAAGCAGAGAGTGGATTAGAAGCAGAAGCAGACGGAGAAGGGAGCGAAAGCAAGGAGGCAGGATTCCTGGATGGCTGGGTGGTTTGAGAACAGATTGAAAGGTTGATCTTATCTGATCAAAAGATCGTGCATCCCTACTTTACAGGTGGTGGTCAAATCACTGGCATCATTAAGAGTACCACAAAAAGGGATGGAGATGCATCCCTTCCTAGGATATTGCAGATCCACTTCACTGAGATAGTGAGCTGATACAGCAATGGTTTCACAGTAAGCAGGGGCAGAAGATGGACCAATTCTCTGGCTTTGTATAAGGCAGTTTTATGTTCTTTGAAACATATATGCACACATGTACACATCCATATCTTCTTTTCTATAGAGATCAGATGGAAACTAGCTGAGTCAGGCTACTAGTTCATGCAGCCAAGAATGATAAAATCTGATTGTCAATAGTTCTGCATACATTGGTCTCTGAAAATGAACAGCCTTTCACTTGAGAAGCAGCCAGCACAGCCTAGTGTAAACACCCTGATAAAATAAGACTGAAAAACCAAATAGACTAAGCTTAGCATGGATTATATTCAGGTAAGATCTCACACTAGCACAGTTGTTACACTGGGTTATTTTAGTGCCACTTGCACACATCTTCCCCATGTATCATGTCCACTGTGTATGATAATGAGATCTTGTTATTTAAGCAGACTTCCTTTTTGTGTTGTATTGATAAAATTTACTCTATATAATACAATCCTCAGTTCACTTGGTAGTGTCTGGGAAGAAAAGTCTTATTTTTACTAGCCAAAATCATAACCATGTAATAGAAGGTTCCTTTAGACTATGCAGTACTAGTCTTTTATTTCAATTTAATATGTGTAGTTACATAGACAAATGAGTTTGTAAATACTTCTGCAAAGGCAGCAGTATTGAACAAGGTAACAAAAATCCAATCTAATGGGATGAAGAGCAGTCTAGAGGTGGGCACTCCCATTTTTGGAGAAGTTACTTGCTCAAGTCCAAAATGCCAGCCCCACTAGGGGAGACATTAGTAGTACTGTGGTAGCCCAAGACAGGCAGACAGACAAGGCAGAAGGGCTCTGTGTTAGTCAAAAATTCAAAGTCAGCCAAAGACCGGGGAATAGGGATTCATGGGCTGGATGGGATTATACTCCCCCCAGATTCAGACATGCAGTTGGTTGCATTTCTGGATTCTACCTAGAACCTGAATGGCCAGAATTGCATTTGCACACTTGAGTTGAATGTAGCAGCTGTTTGCATTCCTTGAGATGCGTGATCTAGCTATGGTCACACATGACTTAGTTATGTCCCATTTGGTCTACTGCAATGTGCTCTACATGGGTCTGCCTTTGAACATTTTTCAGAACATTCAGCTGGTTCAAAATGCTGTGCCTAGACTGGGACTGCTTACAGGGAGCATGCGATTCCCTTGTCACAACATCTTCATCTTCTCTCTCTGTTTCTAGGCATAACTGAAAGTGCTGTTTATGACCTATAATGTGCAATATACCTCGGGAACAGGTTACCTGGAAGACTGCCTTCACCTGTATAAGCCTGTGTGGTTCTCAGGAGATGAGAGGTTTTAAGGAGAGGCACGTTTTATTTCTGGATGGCCTTCAGGAGCACATTTGGTAGAAATGCAAAAGATGGCCTTCTCAGTGACAATTGCAGGCTAAGTTAATTCCTTCTTTGCTCTCTGGACAGCTGCTGTCTTCAAATGGGCCTTTAATAATTAGGTCTGTTGAGCTGGATGCAGTTTGTACTTGTACTGGATGCCATTGAATTTTGAATTGGGTTTTATCAAATTTTGTTAATGATTGTTAACTGCCTTGAGTACCATTTTAGTAGAAAGACCAGGTATACTGTAAATCAAATAATTTTCATGGGATATTTTTGGATATTTTCTGGGACATCATTGAGGAAGAGTCACAGTTTCCCCAGCTCCTAGATTGTGTGTATTCACTATAGAGTGAATCCAAATGAAATTGTTATCAGTGTTGAAAAAGGAAAACAAAAATGCAAGGCCACCATACTTCCTGTAGTAGTATTCTGCTGTTCCAAGAATTTTGTGAATTTCTTTTCTCTTCAGAAAAGGATTTGTTTTATTCCATAGCTGGAAGTGTTTGATGTGTTTTTAAGAAGTGCATTGGATTGTTTCTTGCATACTACTGTGATCCTCACCTCTATTACCACCCTAGTGCTAAGGAGAAATTGCTTTAAATGCCATGAAAACTGATCATCTTTCGAAACTCTAAGGCAAAAGGAAAATTACTCCCCTCCATGTACAGATCATTTTGAAGCTGACATAAAAGTTGACACTAGAATTATAAATCTGGGAGAGCCAGTTATTGTAGTGGTTAGAATGTTGGACTGGGATCTGGGAGATCTGGGTTTTAGTTTCCACTTAGCTACAAAGCTCACTGAGACTTTGGGCAAATCACTGAGTCTCAGCCTAATCTACCTCACAGGGTTATTGTGAGGATAAGATTGAAAGGAGGAGAAGGAAAAGGAAGATTATATAAGCCACTGAGTTCCTTAAAGGAAGAAAAGCTTAACATAAATACAATAAATAAAATATTTCTGCTTGATGCTAGAGCTTCCCTGACAGTTGGCTATCCAGCCTGTGTTTGATTAGCTACAGTCAAAAAACATTTTCTTTCTAATGATTACTTCCATTCTTGAACTGAATTCTATCACATTAAAAGACTTACAATAACATTTCATGAAAATCTGCCCTGTGTTTACATAAATCCATTAGAATTAGTCCTCCCCTGTGGGGCAGCAGAGAACAAGTTTTCGCCTTCTTTTATATGACAGCCCTACTGCCTTGGGATAGGACAGTGAAGTAGCCAGATGTCAGGTAAGAGGAGAAAGTGCTGGTCATACAAATGATCTGCAATAACCAAACATAAGGAAGTCTAGACAACACTTCCTTATGAGATATATAAATATGAGATCAGGCCATAGACTGTAAACTAATACAGGGTACTGGAGTGCCTTTGCTATTAAGATTCTCCTCTGATAAGGCCAGAGCAAATAAAATGGACTGGCCAGTAATAGCCCTATCTCAAATATAATGTATTGTTCATTTCATTTTTACACCACCCAATAACTAAAGCTCACTGGGCAGTTAAAAAAACTTCCCAATAATATGCAACTATTATATTGTATATTTATTTATTTATTTGATTTGTATCCTGCCTTTTTCCTACAAAGGGCTCAAGGCAGCTTACATCTCCTCCTCCATCTTATCCCCACAACAACAACCCTGTGAGGTAGGTTGGGCTGAGAGTCTGACTGGCCCAGAGTCACCCAGTTAACTCCATGGCTGAGCGGGGACTAGAACCCATATCCTCTGAGTCCTAGTCCCATGCTCTTAACCACTACACCACACTATATAATAACAATGATTATTTTTAATAATAGTTAAATTAGTATTTAATTTGAAAAATTTGTTTAACGTTAAACACCTAAAAACAGTTACAATGGCTTATGGGATCTGCTATAAGAACTGGCATTAAATTCCATCATATACCATCCAAAAGCCAAGTGTAAAAAAAGTCTTAACTTCACACTGAAGAGATGACAATGTTGTTACTCGTAGTGGAGAGATCACTCAACAATTGTGGGCCTCCACTAAGAAGGCCTACACCCTTGCTGTCATCCCCCAAGACTCTCTTGGAGGTGGCACCCAGACTAAGATTTCAAGATGACAACTGTAGTATACAAGTAGGTCCATGCCAGAACAAGCACTCTGTCAGGTATTGTGGTTTCTTGACTGGAAATGGCCTTAGAAATGTGAAGACAAACAGAACAACCAGATCAGAATTGGTACTGTATGTTCAGATTCCCCAGTTCTTTCTGTCAATCTGACCAACTCATTTTGTACAAGTTCAGCTTCTGAAAATCTTTAAAGACAGCCACATGCTAGTTGGAGTCTACTACCAACTACCCAGTCATGGAGAAGTTGACGAAACTTTTTGTTAAGTGAATTACCAGTTTCAAAGAAGTTTGATGTAAAAGTAATGGGGAGCTTCAATCACCATGATATCTGTTGGGGGCAAATTCTACCAGCAGTGGCCCTTCCAAGACATTCTTGACATGCATGACTGATAACTTTCTTCTACAGAGTGGAGGAAAGAATGAGAGGATTAGTCATACTAGACTTAATACTGACTAATAGAGATGGTTCAGTAGATATACTGTCAAGAGTGCTTTGGCTGTGGGGAGATATAGAAATGAAATTAATCATAATAATATGTGGAAGTTACAGGAACTCAGAAAGGGAGCACAACATACTTGTCCTTGATGTTAAAAGAAGCAAACGTGAAACATAGCTATATATACACTATGTATTATCAAAAAGCTGATTTTAAAAGACTCAAGGCAATGACAAGTAAGTTCCCATGGCAAGTGGAAAAAAGGAGTCCAAGATAAGTGGGAGTTTTGAAAGAAGGAAAGGCATGTTAAAGGCACGAATACAAACAGTTCCAACAAAAATAAAAGATAAAAGACAAAAGAAGAAATCAGTGTAGCTCCACAACAAACTTCAAACTGATCTAAAAACAAAAGAAGACATGTATCAGGAAGCGGGGGGGAAAAAGTCAGGTGACAAAAGAAGTGTACAGACAGTGGCAGAGAAGTTCATGAATGACATCAGGAGGGCTAAAGCTGAGAATGCGCTGAAGCTGGCAAGGAACAATAAAGGCAACAAAAAGCTTTTTTTTTTTTCCAGGTGCATGAACAGTAAAAGAGAAAAGAAATGGTTGTTCAAATTCTAAATGAGGAGGGCAAATTGGTAACAGATGGAAGAAAAAGGCAAAAGGGCTCAGTTCCTACTTTGACTTAAAAGCAGGTCTATGAGCTCTCTGGCAAAAATGAAGTATAAACTAAAGGGGGCAGGATTGAAGTGTAAGATTATTAAACAAATTTGGAACACCTTCTTTCTTTGAATGAATTTAAATTTCTAGGGATTGATAAATTGCATCCTAGAGGAATAAAGGAACTGAAAGAAGCATAGAAACAGAAATAGAGTGAGTCAGACGGGACCTCCTGGGCCATCTAATCTGATCCTCAGCTCCAGCTGGCTTCCCTTTTGTCATGCCTACCATGTGCATGTCCAGCCTATCCATGGGGCCTCACCACCTCCCGTGGAAGCCCATTCCATACCTTTGGGGTCCTAACTCTCAGGAAGTACTTCCTGACATCCAAATTGAACCTTGGTTCCCTGAGCTTGGCTCCATTGGAACACAAACTCCCAGAGTCATGGTCTATTATCTGTGAGAAATCTTGGAGGATGGGTGAAGTGTCAGATTACTGGAGGAGGACCAGTGTTGTCCCTACCTTCAAAAAGGGAAAAATGGGCTATCCTGGAAACTACCTGAACTATCAGTAAGTCTAACTCCCTGGGGAAATTCTAGAATAGATAATAAAGCAGCCATTTTGTAAACACTTTGAAGGCAATGCAGTGATTGTTAGAAGCCAGAATGGATTTATCAGGAACAAAGCTTGTTCAATGAATCTGATCTTATAGTTTTTATTTGGTAACTCTCCCCCCTTGTGCACTGTGGGAATGCTGTGGACTTCAGTAAACTTTTGGCAAAGTGCCTCATGACATTCAGATCAGCAAACTAGCTAAAAGTAGGCTGTATTGGACAACTATCAGGTGCACCCACATTTGGCTATAGAATTGGATCCAGAGAGTGCTTCTTAATGGCACCTTCCCAGACTGGGAAGAGGCAATGGGGTACCACAAAGCCTAGTTCTGGGACCAGTTCTCTTCAGCATTTTGATTAATGATGGAGGAGCAGGGAATGCTGATCAAATTTGCAGATGGCACAAAATTGGATGGGGTAGCTAATACCCTGGAAGACAGAAACAAAATTTGAAGTGCTCTTAATAGGCTGGAGTGCTGTGCTGAAAGCAGCAGAATACATTTTAATACAGGCAAGTACTTGAAAAGCTGTCACACAGAGGAAGGTTCAGATCTCTTCTTAATCATGTCAGAGTGCAGAGCATGGAATAATGAGCTCAAGTCACAGGAAGCCAGATTCTGGTGGAACATCAGGGAAAAATTTCTGACTCTTAGAGTAGTACAGTGATAGAACCAATTACTTAGAGAGAACATGGACTCTTCCACACTAGTGGCATTCAAGAGGCTGTTGGATAGACATCTGCCAGGGATCTTTAGCTTGGGGCCCTGCATTGAGCAGGGGGTTGCACTTGATAACCTTATAGGTCCCTTCCAGCTCTATCATACTATGTTTCTGGAATACAGCACAAACAAACTTGGAAGTTTTTTTTTTTTTTGGTAATGACACTCTTCCCAGAATAGAACTCTTTCAAGGTAAAGATACAATAATGAAACATTTTTTTCCTTTAAACCTCACAGGGACACATTCAACAGGGCAATTGATAATAGAAGGTCCTCTAGGAAAATGGAGGAACAAACTACCCAGAGCAGGCACCCAACATGGTCTTTGGAATCCTTTAACATATATATGAAAGCCCCTTTCTTGGAACCCTTCCCACAGGGCAGTGGTTGGTAATAGCACTCTAAGGTGAGAGAAAAGTGTGGATGGAGTGTGGTTTTTGCCTGCCTGTAACTCTCTCCATGAATCCATAGGCAGTGGGTAGTACTGGCTGCAGTGCTATTTGCTTCTCTGGCTCCCTTTCCTGGAATCCATAACAAGTGTATGGAGCACAGTGAAATGCCTACAAGGATACTATATTGTTTCTACCTTCAAAATCCTCAATCCACTGCACTCATAATTATATGGATGCATTGCTGTTGTTGTTAGTCATGAAGTCGTGTCCGACCCGTCGCGACCCCATGGACAACATCCTCCAGGCCTTCCTGTCATCCACCATCCCCCGGAGTCCATTTAAACTCACACCAACTGCTTCAGTGACTCCATTTAGCCACCTCATCCTCTGCCATCCTCCTTTTCTTTTGCCATCTATTGTTCCCAGCATTAGGCTCTTCTCCAGGGAGTCCTTCCTTCTCATTAGGTGGCCAAAGTATTTCAGTTTCATCTTCAGGATCTGGCCTTCTAAAGAGCAGTCTGGGTTGATCTCATCTAAGACTGACCGGTTTGATCACCTTGTGGTCCAAGGTACTTGCAGGAGTCTCCGCCAGCACCACAATTCAAAGGCCTCAGTCCTTTGGCGCTCAGCCTTCCTTATGGTCCTGCTTTCAAGCCATACATTGCAACTGGGAAAACCATAGCCTGGACTATATGCACTTTTGTTGGCAGGGTGATGTCTCTGCTTTTTAGTATGCTGTCTAGATTTGCCATGGATGCATTAAACACCTGCAAAGTTAGTTTCAAAATAAATGATGAGATCTTTGTGAAAATTCACTGAGCAGGTTTGTATGTGACAGAAACCCAGAGTAAGAGTTAAGTATGTGTTGTCATTGAATCATGGGTGGTGGTTGTTACATGCACATTCTACGCTATGGTTTAACTGTGGTTAGTAAACCATGAACATCCCATAGTTCACAGCCCAACAACAAACCATGAGTTTTCTTCCTGTGATTCATGCACAACCAGGCCATTAAGTATATATTTCAATTGAGGTTATTAGATGGCATCATGGAGCCTCTTTCTAAGAGACAAAGAACACTTGAATTTTAATAGCCAGAATGTAGTTTTAATTAGCAAAAAAAAAAAAAAAAAAAAAAAATTATTTTAAATAAAAAAAAAAAAAAAAAAAAAAAGATAATTATTTTAAATCTGAAAAAATCCTCTTAAAAAGAATGGGCATATATCAACCTACTAAAAGCTGCAGTTCTGGGAAAGGAAAAGGATTAAAATCCATGTGATGTATAAAATGGATTATTGTGTATAATGCAGGGACAAAAAGGCTTAGCTGAACATTAAAGTTAAAATTGTGGTTGTGGGGGAAGAGCACAATTTGAAGCTGCATTGAAAAGCAGAAACCATAGCATTACAATGTCACTTGGGACAGAGTTCCATCTACTGTGCAGGGGGCACCACACAATACACAGTTAGGCAGATCTTACAATAGATGCATTTCAGTTTCTTAGATTTCAGTTCACAGCTGAAGATTTACATCAAGTGTTATTAAAACTACATCAACCCTGGTAAAGATTGATTAGGCCAAGCTGGAACTAAGCATTGTGTACTAGAGAACAGATGCAATACAGAAAATAAAAGCATGTGGCTTGTTCTTTTCAAATAATATTGTATTAAAATAAATAAATGATAAAACAAAGAAACTGAAACAACTGAAAAAAATTATCAATACAAATGATGAATGCTGAACAATGTATTTTTAATTGAATTGAGAGAAAAGTTCATAGAATTAACAACCATACAGCATTCGTACAGAAATCAGGTCCTTCCAAAAAGATCTGGGTTGACTTTGGAAGGAGGGAGCGATGCTATATGAAAGTAAGCATCATTTATATGGAAAATATACATTTCCATTACTAGCTGTGCTTGTCCTATTCAGATTGCAAATACAACCTCTCCAACTTATCATCAAATACAGGAGGTAGTCCTGTTCTTGTTTCCACAAAGTGCCCTTACTAATAACACCTGCTCACATCAATGAGAAATCCTGTTTTTAGTATTTATTCATTTAAAGCTTTTGTATCCCGCCCTTCACAGTGTCTCAGGGTGGTGACAAATAAATACAGCATCAAGATAATAATATATAAAATCCATCTTAAAAACAGTACTAACATTTAAAATAATGGCAAAATAAAAAGGTTTTGGTCTGGCACTGAAATGAAGAAAGCTGGCTGATGTCTTTCATGCTGCTTTAAACAAAACTGAAACCCTTGGCAAGCAGACTTTACTCTTTATACAGATCATGCAGTTACAGTATTTCTCTTAAGACTGATGAAGTTATGCCCTTTAAAATTTGATTGAGTTTATTGCACTTTCTTCAAAATGCTAATCTTACTGAACAATGAACATATATGGCACTAGTTATTCAGAGTTTAACTGCAGCCAGTAGGGAGTTCAGCACTGAAGAGGGAACTTCAGTCTCTCCCAAATATTTTTTCTGGCCTCCCACTTTCCAGTTATTATTTGCCCTGTGGGGAAAACACATAGAAGCACCTGCTTTCTGTATTTCTTTTTAGCTGCAAGGCAAAGAACAGCTCTGGTAGGGTAAAAAAAAAACCATTGGGGAAATTGTGCAGAAGTAATTTGCTAATTCCACCCTGCTGCTGTGGTCCAGATCTGCTTCTTGGTCCTCACACACAGCTGCAATGAAATCCATTTAAATCTGAGCAGATGATCTGCTACCCTGTCCGCTATTGCCCTGGGTCAGATATGTCTTGAATACTTTTCCACAAAGAATGAAGAATGCATAGCAGGAAATATTTCAAAAAACAAAGGTAAGGACAAGCAGAATAAAGAACGATCATTGAAACTTCCAGACACATTTGGAACACCCCAAATGGCCCTCTGGCATGTAATTGTGGTGCACAGTCTGTGGCTTTTGTTTACATTAGGCTTAATCAAACCTGTTGACAGGAAGGCAGTCAGTAAATGACAATTCCACTGAAATATACAGTGACAATGTAGTCCAAAATCAAAGGCTTTAGCAAATTAGGAGAAGGACCAAGCGCAGGCCGTTGGAGCTGTTTTTAGTAAAAACAATGGCTGTCTCATTTGTGCACTGCCTCCCACACTGTCTGCTCCTGCAGAAGGAATATGAAGGCCAACTAACAGTGAATACTTATCCATGTATGCTCAGAAATACAACTCTCTGAATTCAATGGAACTTATTTCTTTGTGAGGATGCACATGAGATTGCAGCCTAAGGGGTTTCTATCATGGAACAGGTTGTAATAACAAAAAGTCTACAACACTCATTTAATCAACAACTAACTTGGTTGTGGCAAGGATCTTGACAACGTAAGAAGATTTTCAAAGTGTGGATCTTAAGATCCTACTGTAAAAGCAATATATGCTGAGTAAAGGAAAAATGGCAGGAAATGTTAAAAAGGTGTGATCCTATGGCTGCTAGATAGATGGGATGCATAATTGTTCAGAGTCCCAACCCTGTGTTTGGAAATTCAATCTGATGTTGGGCTGTGGCTCTGAACTCAAGGGACACTCCTTTGCCCTTTGCAACGGGTGCAGAAAAGACTGTGCTGGCTGTGATTCCAAGGCTGTAAGAGTGGCCCTGGAGATGCAGCGGGGAAGAGATAGTGTCAGATTTCTAAAAACAAATGAACAAACAAACAAATGAACAAAAAGACAGAGATAGTTTTGACAGTGCAAATTTATTTTTTTTCAAAGGATCCCACGGTACTTCTTGCCTAATTTGATACTTCCTTCCTGTTATTGAAGAATTGTGAGACATTTACTCAGGATGGCACATTACAGTACAGGAATCTCATTTATTTCCTAACTTATATGATGAATTTTGCAATGCTGAGTATCATCAAACGTACTGACACACAGTTCCATGCTTATGGCAAGATGAACATTGGCTGTGTGACAGCATGGATACACTAACAAATACCCCCAATTTAATTATAAATAAGGAAGCATTAAAAGATAAGATGGTGACATTTTGATTACAGAAGATTCAAAGAAAAAAAAACCCATTTTTTTTTACAATTCCTGATTGTTGTGGGAAATGGCTCTGTCAAGGTTAAAACAGGCCATTGGATTATTGCATAGTATGTTTTACTAGGCTCATCACTTAATGCTTGGAGGCCTTGACTCATGAGAAAGAGAAGGAAACCCCCTCCACCACTGTCAGGGAAAGGTCAGATGACCCTCTTTACTATCCATGTAAGCACCAGTGTTGTCTCTACTCTGAATGGAATCAGTGCAGCTTGGCAAGTGAGAAAACTTCATTTTCTTGTGATATGCTCTAGTACATTATGTACTCACCTATACAAAATGGCAATTGCGTCACCAAAATAAAGTGAGTCACTCATGAGTTGGCAGCATGGATAATTCCAGCTCTTCCTTTGAACCCAGAGGGGCTGAGCAGCAAGACAAAGAGTACAATAACAGCCACACACTAGTTAAGAAACAGAATACTCTGAAGTAATGCTTATGTGTTGGATTAGAGTCAATTTGGTTTACTTGTAGGAACTGCACAGCGAGGAAATGAAAACAGCACTGACTGCAGTTCAATAGGCAGGCAAGAATGAATAAAGACCCTTTTAGTCCTAATAGTTTATCTTGCCTCTTCATCTAAGCATAAGGATACACAGTTCAGGGAAATGAGGATTAGACAT
Organism: Varanus komodoensis; assembly: GCF_004798865.1. Lineage (NCBI taxonomy): Eukaryota > Metazoa > Chordata > Lepidosauria > Squamata > Varanidae > Varanus > Varanus komodoensis. The sequence goes on along the minus strand of NW_025335438.1, from coordinate 16,647,839 downwards.
CCTTAGAATCTAGGTTACCTCTTTGTTTCAATCTGAAACCGGAATCAATTTTGAATAGTCCACTTGTTCACCAGACTTCAATTCTAAGCTTTTTGTTGGTATGTTTTTATTATAATAAGTGTATATGCAGATGTACAGAACATCTGAGTAGCATGGCATATTTGGTACATGACTGTGTACAATCCATTTGTGCATGACTGTGCAGTCCATGACTGTATACCATCACAATATGGACTGTGATGATGCTAATGTAATCTCATAGTCCTAATCTCATGGACAACCTTTTAAAGGCTTGAATGAATTCAATTACCATTGAGGTAAACAGTAGTTCATGGCTAAATCTAACACACACTGACTGATGAAAGTATAATTTTCTTGAATAGCTGGAGGCACTGCTTCAGATTCCTTGGCCTTGTGAAGCAGCAGGAAGGGAGCCAGAGGTCTAGAGCAGAGCCAAAGGAGTGCTTTTGGCTGAAAGGCCTAACAGGTTTTCTGCAAATCCACTGGGGACCGAACCCCAACAGGGTGGCATGCAGCTCCAACTGATAGTCCAAGTTTTCATTCAGTCTCTCCCATACCCTCATACACACACTTATACACTCCGTCACTTTCAGTTGCACACTCACTCATTTGCTCTCTCACACATAAGCATGTGTTCCCTTCCAAACATGCACAAGCAAAGCATATCACCCACAACAAAGTACTGCATTTTTGTAACTCCGTTGAGGCCCTGTTAGGGAGGGAGATGTCACAGCACTGGGGAAAGGTAGGTTAGACTTTCCATCCCCAGCAGTGACTCCTCTGAAAATATTTCGACTCAGTGGAGGCAACTGGCTCTGATGTTAGTGCAGCAGCAATTTAAGGTTCATGGTGCTGAGCCTATTTTGGGATGTGGTTGAGGGGGAGGGGAGGGAGAGAAAGGACTGAAGGAGAAACAACCCCCCCCCCTCTTGACTTTGGGCCCCACTCACTGCCAGTCTACTATCCCTACCTGCTTTTCCCTGCAGGACAATAGACCTCATCCACCCAAAATATTGCCCACCCTTGTTGTGCAGACACAGCCAGAGCACCAGCATGCATTCATGGAAAAAATATCTGAATATTATACAATCTTAGCGGAATTATTCAACTCATTCAGTTCCTGTGGGAAAATTTGCACCACAAATTTCAATCCATTCAAAACTTCTTTTGTTGTTCTGGTTTCTCTAAGCAATCTTGGACAATTGTAGTTTTCTGAGGGTACCTGGGATTTGTTTTGGGAGTCCCCAGCTTTTCTTGGAGCTACAGTTGACCAGTTTACTGACTGATTTATTGATATCCTGCCTTATTCTACATTGCAGATAGAATCTAATATAATCCAAGTATAAGTATGATAATAAATATGTAATAAGAAATGCAATACATAAATAAAGCAGTCAAAGGCAAATAATATAATACTCATATAATATAAGATTCATTCCTGAAGCCTATTAAGGTAAAGAGGTAGAAACTGTTTTATATTTGTAGCACAGATATATCCAATGTTTTATTTGATCATCAGTTTAGTATTTTAAAAGCTGTGATGCCTCTGGAAAGGACTAGAATTAGAGGTTCATCAACATATGATGTGGTGAGTTATGTACGAAATAAGATAGAGTGAGTAAAGCTAGTATATGAAGAGGCTCTTTTATATGCATCCATAGGTAAGATTCCCAGAATAGGGGGCAGGCAGAAGGAGCTAGAAACTTCCATAAGAAGGAGGCTGATACCCCAAGGGCTGATTTGGCATCAAAGATAGCTGTTGTAGTCAAGGCTGGTTGATACAGCAGTGAGAAGGTACAGTCCACTTTCTCCTCCCAGCAACTGACCACACCATCTTGTTTGTTAATTGGGCACAGAGTGTTACTGTGGAAGGAGGAGTTAAACTAAGCTGACAGCTGATGGAAAGAGAGAAACGGAGACAGAAGTGAGAGTGAAGAGGCTGAGCAGTGAAGAGTGAGCTTCTAGTTCTTCCAGCATTCCACAGTATTAATTATGTCTCTTCTCCATACAGTTTGGTTTGGAATTAAATTTAATACTGGACCTCATTGAAACATAGAAACATAGAAAACAGAGCGAGTCAGAAGGGGTCTCCCAGGCCATCTAGTCTGACCTCCAGCACCAGCTGACTCCGCTCACGACATGCCCACCATGTGGACGTCCAGCCTATCCTTGAACACCCGCACTGATGGGGCCTCAACCACCTCCCATAGAAGCCCATTCCACACCCTTGGGGTCCTGACTGTCAGGAAGTGCTTCCTGGCATCCAAATGGAACCTTGGCTCCCTGAGCTTTGCTCCATTGAGTTCCCCCACCTTAAAGATATTTCTGAGGTACCCGTTAACAGGTTGTATGGGTGCCACTGTAGCAGAAGGTCTGCAGCTGTCAGGCACTCCCCATCCTGATCTCAGACTGAGGAGTGGGATTAACCTCCATGCCAGTCATCTCCATCTCCAGAGCCATTTGTTTATTTCAGGTTTGTCTTGAAGGTGAATTGCATATATACCCATAGAGTAAATCTGTCAGAAGAACATAGGTTTATGATTCAAATTTGTTTGGCCATAATCAGATTTTACAGCCAGCAATTCTAGGGCAAAGCAAATCAGCATGGGGCTCGTTACAAGCTATACATTTTTGAGCCAATTTTGAAAGTTGTATCAGGCATCACAATAAGAAAAATTGCTGTTGTGTATGCTGTTGCTATTCTTCCTCCAAGGCAAAAGAAGAAACACTCAGACAACATGTGCAGACTTTTCTTTTCAAACCTAGAGCCATTAAATCATCATCACTGAAACAAAGAGTATGCAATTGGCTTCCAAGTGCACAGATGGCCTAAGGCAATAAAATAACAACCAAGGTATAGAAGCCTGGAATCCAGTTCCTCAACTTTTAGGTAGAAAACCTGGACATCAGTGATGCTCATTTGGGACCTTGACAGTTAAGAATAAAACAGTTCCAAATGTAAGTTTCTGAATTTTGGGGATTCTTGTGGACCAAACATTTTACCAACAAATTTAATGGAATATCATTGGTGTTTAGAACACTAAAGAGATGGGAGCTTAACCTAAGTATAAATAAAATATTTAAAAGAGTTCTTTTCTGAGTTTGGTGAGGATCTTGTTGGGATACAGTGTACATGAACAGGCCAACAAAAGCTGAAAAATGAGTCGGAAATATCAGACTGGTGAAATATCAATAATGGCGAAAGCCTGGTGGTTGAAAAATCTGACAGCTGCCACCTAATATGAGGGGTCTCTGAACCATCACTAGAACTCATGTATGCCTATATGCCAGTGATAGCTGATAGGATTCAGGGTAAAGGAATGGATACACCCAACCTATCTTGGAAAATGGCTTTTTATGTATGGGCCAAGCATATGGAAAACAGTTTGTATTCTGAAACTTTGCAGAAAGCCCATGCTTGAAGTATCAACCACATGAGTTTTCCAGAAGAAATAATCACTGATAGAGGGGAAAAGAGATGGAACTGGCCTGTTAACCTGGATCAGCACAGGTGCTTGCATTCCCGAGTTCTCCTTGGGAGTGTGGTGGTAGGGACTGTCATGACGAGGACCTGCCTTTCAAAATGTACTTCCTCTCCCCTGGAAAAGGTCTACTTCTACCATCCCCATGCAATGTCGATATCATTGGTCCCCTCAGCCCCAGATGTAGAAATTTTGCATGCAGTCATCACGCAGTTCATTTACTGCTTGGAAACCAATGTCAAGATTTGTAACATTGCTTATACTGCCATGCAAAAGCTATTGGCAAGTTCCTCAAAAACTTGCCAGACTCCAATCAGTATACAGCATTTCAGCCCATCTGGGTCTTGTTCATTTACACTTCTGTCACTTGATCTTCTTGGACGTCTGGCAGCCTTTTAAAGGTCAGTGAGCTTAGTGATGATTTAGTGTCAGGATGTTGTACAGTTTGCTCTAAAATATACAGGAGTATCAAGGAACATTATGGTCACGGGGCTAAACTGCATGCTCATTGCCCTTTCATCCATTCTGTAGAATGGGCATTCATGTGCTCTTTTGGCATAGTCTCAGCCTCTACCATCTATGTGGGACTGGAAAACCCAGAGCATAAAATGGAATGCATGTAGCCAAAATCTCATGGTTGAATATTTGATTTTTAAGGGGCCTGCACAATTCTAGTTTATGCTATGTGCATAGGTTGCATCCAGAAGAACAGTTCCCTACATGGATGTCTGAAGATGGCACAGCTAGGGTAGATGTACAAAGGGAGTGAGGAGGGTTGCCTGGTGCACTTGCTATCTTCTCCACACATGGGCCAGGCTGGGTGGACAACATTTCTGATTTGGTCCATTCATAGGCAATACTGGGGAAGAGTCAGCCATTTATTCTCCTAAGTTCCAATCCAGATCAATGTGCTTGAGCAAGAAAGAATACTTGTGGTGTGGCATGGATTAGGATGGCTACTTAGGCTGGCATGGATTAGGATGACCATTCAAATATGGTCCAAACTTGCATGACAGCCCCACCCACAGGAGCACCAGGCAGGGCTGATGGATCTTTGCTGGCTGGCCAGTCACTGAAGTGATACTGGTGTTGGCATGTATAAGGCATGTGTATGAGACTCATTGCAGGTATGACTTTGCATGCATGCATGATAGTGGGTGCTGGGCCCCATCATACGGATAATGATTACATGGGTCTAAGACACTTTTAGAGGCTGTCTAAAAGCGCTGGTCTTCAATTGTTTGATCTTCAACTGTCAAGAACGATATAGAAAGAGTATAATGATAGTTGTGTAGTTGTCACTTTCAGCAGGGTAATAAAGCTTTGAAATGGATGGTGCAAATGGAAGATTCAAATTCTTAAATTACTCATTGATGTCTCACATTTCAGCATTATGACTTTACTACAATGCACAGGCCAAGAAAATGAACATTTTTGGCTGGCTTCCTTTCTCAATTCCAGAAGGCATTCCTGATGATACTTTAGTGAAGAATTAATGTGTTGTTTTGACAGAACTCTGAAATATATTCTTTGAGAATGATCATATTTGCAATTTGTGTGCTCTTGTTTTGGTGATTTCTATATTGTCTAATATGGTGTGCTTAATGGGTTCTAGGGCTGATGTATTAGGTCCTGGCACTCTCTGTACTTTTGTGCTGAGGAGAAGGCTAAATTATGTGGCATAGCAGGAATAGCTCAGTTCATACCTAGGTGCAGAGCCTGTTTGTGGCAGGCTGCTACTGAGTCACCATTATGCATGACAAGTGCAACCTCAGACAAAATGTTGCGGCATGGAGTGCTTGTGTTCAGCATTCCATCCAGCCTCCCTTGTCTTCTTCCAGGATGCTTCTTTCCACCCCTCATTTCTGTTTCAGGATTCTATGTTTACTGCATATGCTCACTTTTCACTGGGCTGCTTTTTCCCCTTTTAGGAATTCCTTCCCCCACTGCCTGTGCCTTATGTAAAACTAGGGCACATCATTCTACTTTTATTCTGCCTCTTCACAACTGGAGTATATCTTCATAGAAGCTTCTGGAATGCTTAATCTTACTCTCATTGTCCATGCTCTCTCTCTCCTTCAGTTCACATGGCTTCATCTGCTCCCCTATACTATGCAATGAGGCTGGACAACTAGTATGGGACTGCAGTCTATATCATCTTGCCCCTTCTACCACATCATAGCTGCATTTTTATGCATGCATCCCATGTTAAAGTTTAACACTTAGCAGTGAAAGCACAAACTAGGGAAGCTTTTATGCAGCCTTGTGCTACGTGGAAAATGTACTGGAACCTGGACTGAGTAGTTGAACACTTAACAAACGCTCCAATTCAAAACCATGAGAAAACCTTCTAGAAACAAAGCTAAAACAACAGGGTTGCCAAGCTGCCCGGCCATATTGTGAAGCCTTTGTGTGACAATTAATTCAAGTAATTGCAGTTTGAATTACAATTTACCTGCATTCAGGAGAATATGTTTTGTGACTTTTCCACAGTTCAAGAATCAGCCTCTACTTTGTTCTGTTTACCAAGCCGAACCAAGATTGTTAAACAACCTATTCCTTGAATGCCTGCCTTTTCTAATTCAAAACTGTCAGATTGAGACTTGTAATCCAAACAGATGCTTCCTAAAATCATGGCTTTCTGAAATGCTTTCATTGCCCATGGCTTCCTGAACCATTATTATTCCATCCAGTCACTGCAAATCCAGAGCAATCCTGTGATCCATCTGTTCGACTGCAGACCAGTAGCTGCCATCTGTGATCCTGGAGAGGAGGGTGTCCCTACAGAATTTTCTTGCTGCCCTTGGAGGCCTGCCTCTTCATTTGGCTTCTCCTTAAATTCTGTTTGCCAGGCCTCATCAACAGAAAAACAATGTACAAAAACAAAATCCACCCCAGGAATACGGCTTAATCACATTTGTTTTTACAGTTTTGAAACTGTAAAACTGATCTATTATCAGTTTTGTTGCAGAATTGATATCCGAGTTCTACACAAACAGCATTTCCTTTCTCACTTTTCTACCGTAGCACTGTAATATACTGAAATATTAAAATCACAGAAATAAAAAAATGTATCTTCTCTTGCTTTCAGGAATAAGGTTGCGGAAATGGCTGAGTTTGCTGCTTCTCCAGCTCCGCTCCTGGAGTGCTGCAAGAGCCCCCATAAGGAGTGGGTTAATACTGCTGCAATGCATGGCTCTGCACTGACCTCAGGAATCCTTTCACTAGCCACTGGCTTTCCCAGTCCAGTAAAGATCCCAAGGGCCTTGGCACACAACACTTGTTGAAATGATGAGCATTTGCTTTTTTCTTATATAGGTGTCCTTCACTTAGCATGCATGTTACAGGATCTTTACCTTCAGAAACTTTGAAAAAATCACCACCATGCCCTATATTCTGCAAAAAAGCAGCAAATCCAACAGTGTCTTTAAGAAACATTCAACAAAGCTGTTTCTACAAGTGTTCAACTGCAGCTGTTAAACTGTTATAAATTGTACATTTTTTAAAATGCAGAAAACAAAAATGTGCCTATTAACTGTTTCTAAATTATAATGGAACAAAATTTCCTTTCCAGCCCCATGAATACTAAGCAAGTTTGTTATGATGAGGGCTGCAATATTACAATGAATTCTAAATGTTATTCATAATAATGGGTCACAATCGAAAGCGCTTGTCACATGTGCATTGCTTTAATTGTATATGGCATCCATAGTTAAAAATGAATGCATACTTTGGAAGCGTTTTCCAGTAGCAAAAATAATGCCTGGCAAAATTATAGGCAACAGCATAGATCTACATCATGTGACATTTGCAATCCTTAATGTTTTCTAACTTTTAAATGTTTTTTCAGCCACTGATGTGGCTGATGTGTAATGTATCCTGTGCTCTACAATCACAAAGAGATGAAGTCCAGCAGGGCATATAAATACATATTTAACCAAACATTAAAAATACATAGATGTTTTGCAGGAGAATGAGAGGCATATTCGTTGTGGTGTGTTCTTCAAATGTGATTACACTAGGTAATAACATTTTTGTGGGCATTCAATGGCGTTCTATCTCCCACTCACCTTGTAGTTCAGTCTCATGCTTTCAAATCTACATTGTTTCCTGAAGGACTGCATCCTTATGTAAATTTGAACTGTTTTCAGGCCAAAGAAAAATAACCATCTTCTTTCAATGCTCATAACTCAGTTTCACCTCTTGCCCAGTTAATATACTTTCAAAAAATGAATGCATTATGGGTGACTGCAGAAGATGGAGAAGGGGAGAAGAGATTCATTCCATCACTTGGGAGATCCACCTCCATGGAGAACAGTCAGTAAAAAAAGTTTGCTTGGCATTCTAACTTTCAGAGTCCATTTAATAAAGGCCATAAGCAAAAAAGTTCTATGCGCTATAAGCATTTAGAAAATAGGTAGAACCCAGAGTCAGAAAAAGGTGAAGCCAAAACCAAAATGCTGTTTCAATACAAATGTATCTAGTTCTTCAGTCTTGTAGTGTGAATTCAGCATTGGCTAGATGCTTGGATGGCACAAGGTCAACATGTCTTGAGGTTACTGCATTTCTCCCCATCCACTAGCGGGCTGGCCTTGTTTTTCTGTTTCCGTCATTCTTCCCTTCCTCATCCCTTTAGAAACAGTCCTTCCCTTTTTTTTCAGTCATTGCATGTAATACAGCACAGCACATCTTGCCTACAAGAATTTTCACATTATCAAAGCTTATTTGCACACTGTTAATTTTAAGAGTTCAATGGGCCACACAGTATTGCTGGTCCCTACAGACCATAAGCGATCTAGCATCTAATCGCATGACTGACGGGGCAGTAATGGAAACAGCATGGGCTGTGAAGTCTGCTCCATCTGCTGATTTTTTAAAAATTAACCAATTCTACACAATACGGGCAGTTGCCAGTTTGTTTTTATTTCTCAGTCAAAATATAATTCTAATCTTCCTATAGATTGTAAGCCATTTTGTTACTGTTTAACCTTTGCTTAGTGTCAACAGCTGCTACGAACTGTGGACACATATTGAACTTATACTGCCACCATGCAAAATGCATGTTGTTTAGGGATAACTTGTTGCATATGTGATGCATTTCCAAAGCAGGTTGCTTTTTTTCTGAATCTCTTTGCTATGTATATAGTGATTTTTAGTTGCAATGGACTTTAGTGTGTTTACACATCAGAGTTGTATGGGCCTTTATTATCCCCATTTTACATGTAAAGAATTATGAATAGAAAACAGTACTGGGTTCATACATCACAGCAAATAGCCATGCATGGTTTCCATGGCATGAGGAATTTTGCTTCAACTTACTGGAAAGATGATAACATAGTTCTCATGGCAACACAGTTTCCATGTTCTTCACTCTATCATCCCATTCTTGCTATGCATTTTGGCAGCCTTGTGAGCAAAATCTCCTTCCTTACACTATTGCTCACTGTAAGCAATTGCCTCCTGATTGGTCTGCTGAGGGTTTTTTTGGGGGGGCGGGGTTCCTCTTTCCAGAAGTGTACTTGCTTCCCTGCTATACTTCCTAACCATTCTATCCCCAAAGGAAATCATATTAAATAATAATAAACACCTTTTCCATGATTCCTTCTTTCCCCCTTGATATTTACTTTCTCCTGGTTTCCAAAGGTAAACGGGGAGATGGGCACTTTGCTTGTTCAGTAGAAATAAAGCAGATAATGATTTATGCATTACTAGAGAGCTGAGGTTAGTAGACAATGGATGTCCGAGTAGCTACTTCTGCAGCTACTCTTTCTGCAGGACCCCATAGTGTTTTCATAGCAACAATGGTAAAATGGTGATCTCCGGTTTGGACAACCAGAGATGCCATGGTAAAGTGTCAAAACCTTAGAAGAGACCATTAATTTACTTCATGTAGAAATGCCATGACTGAGTCTGGACATCAAAACAGACCCACAAGTTTAAGAAAGCACTACAGAGTCTCAAGACGTGTAAACTGGCCAGTGATATCAAGTTCCATTCACACAGCTAAGTAATTCATTACTTGGTAATGAGTTGCATGTATGACCTTAGCGTATGACCTTAATGATGAGTTGCATCATCAGTGTTCACATACCACAGTTAGAACTTTACATTTACTTCAGATTCATGGGGTTGTTTTTGGTGGGGAGAATGCCTTCATTTGCAAAAACTGCAAGCCTTTCTTCATTTGAATCAGTTATAGAATTAGAGCACTCATTTGGGGGCAGCTGATACATATATTTGTCATTCAGTGACTCAGCTGTACAAATATATGATAGAGAGCACTTCTGTATCACCACACTTCAACACAATGCTTTCAATGGAGACAGTTTGCCTATTCACCAGGATGCCATCCAGTTCAAAGAAGTTAAGTTACGTATATGAATACACATTAAATGAGTGGGGCTATAGCTGTGCTTCTAGCATGCAAGATAAGATCGAACAAACTCTTTGAATGTACAGTTTAGGGTTTTCTCCCATTGCCTTGAGCAAAGGGGCACATGTGTGATGAAATACACTACCATTCTGAAATACACTCCTATAAACCAAGGCAGTGAAAAATACAGATGCTTACAGATGCTTTTTAATAGCACTATAACTGAAAGCAAGTAATCAAAAATAGATGAATGTAGTAGCCTTGAGAAACTTGCCCTTTCCCACAAAGTATTATTTAATGCTTCCTTAAGTGTTTGGAGAAGAAGCAAGACTTGTATATTGCAAACAAGTGGAAAAACAGTGGCAAAAGAAGCATGTGGGCATATTTTGAACAAAATATGGATCTGTAAATCTCCTCACCTTTCTTCTTTTCTTCTACATGTGTGAAAACATCCCACTAGCCAGTCATCTATCAAGAACTATATTTGTCATGTTTAATGTAAGATTTCATGGAATTCCTGAAATGGCTGATACTATCTGAAGGTAAAAAAGGAAGGCATATGCCACCAAATTTACAAACCAATTATATCAAAAGAGAATAGTAGCTCAAATGCAAAGATTTCTAATTATAATACTTATTAGTTTGAAAGGAGTGAAGGCTCAATGATAGAATGGTAGTACGCAATGGTCACATCCATGCAATCGGTCCCAGGTTCCATCTCCAGATATGACTAGAAAAACCCTGTCTGAAACTTTGGAGAATTGTTACCAGTCATCATAAACAATATAGAAGTGGGTGGACCAAAGATCCTGCTGCTATAAGGTTGTTTCCTGTGTTGGTCTGAAGCTGCTATTTCTAGCTGATACACATTTATATTTGGCACTTTCTTAGGAGCTTGGCTTATGTGGCATTTTGTTGGTTTGTTTTACTGAAATTTGGGTAGAATGGTAGTGTATGACATGCAATCTACTTCTACAATACAATAGATGGAATTCTTATAATGATGCCTATTCCATTAGCAATTGGAGATATTTGGTGAAGGTTAGGTATAACTTGAGGAGATGATATGGAGCAGAGAAGTTATAGCTGGATAAGCCTTTATAGGTTTTCATCTCTAGAGGTGACTGGTAAATGACCCAGGAATCTTGAGTCCCAGCATCACCTTCTATGCACTGGATGATGGTCATCATTCATACTCATGACTCCTCTCTCATTCATGCAATGCACAAAATTACTATCCCCATTATTTAGAGTTAAAGTGATTGTTGTCTTCAAAAATGTTATTTTTTTACTGTTGTTCCTGGTGTCCATGGTGACATGCCATTCATATAACATCTGTGCTTCAAAAGCATTACATTTTCATTTAATACAGTTTAGTAATTTCAGTGGGTCACTGACTCCATACTTTGGAGTAATCTGACACAGAATAAATATCAGTCCTGCTGGGCGAACCAAGGGTCCAGCTAGGCAAGCATCTTGCTGCCAGTTGTGTCAAACCAGAGGCCTCTGGGTAGTTCACAAGCAGGCATAAAGGCAACAACACCACTCCCACACTGATTTTACTCAGCATTTCATATGCTCAAAGTGTGTCTCCACATGAGGCAAGCCAGCACATTACTGAGCTGCCTTTTTAAATTTTCTTTGTAAGAGTTAAAGCACATCCTTTAGACATGTTCTCTTTTCTCTTTCTTTCTCTCTTTGTGTGGGTGCCTCCCATATGCTTTATTATGTAGCCACAAGGTGGAACAGTGATATAATGCAGTTTCAGACATACACATGTTGCTGTATATAGCTAAATAAAAAGATAAAGATGGGTGGGGGAGCAGAGAGATGCTTGGAAAACATGGAAAAGGCCATGGAAAATGAAGATGTTATGTAAAGTTCCTGCAAGTTACTGTGAATAAAGAATCACAAGTGAACAAAAAAGTCTTCATGTAGAGAACCTTAAACTCTCAAAACATTTTATTGTATATGACTAATGGCTATTACAAACAGCATAAAACAAGATGCTAGAAGAGAACAGGAATATCTATCAAGTTAACATACCAGCAAGTTAACATATCAAGCGTGTTTAGAATGTTTGCATGCACATGTTTCACAACTTTAGTAAGCAAAGCTGGTTTATATGTTGCATAATATTTGTAATCTGATAGTAATCAGTAGATATTCATACCAAAAGTCTACCTGAAAAGATGCCAAAATCTGTTCTAAGATCATCTCCCTAATGTATTGATATACAGGATATCCAATCAATAATGTGATTTATCCTAGGTAGGGAAGGAAGGCTGGCAGGCACACAACACAGCTTCTACAAAAACAGATCCTGCCAGATGAACCTTGTGTAATTTCATGGTAAGCTTTTGAGGTGGCTAGATGGAGGGGATGAAGTGGATGTAGCTTACCTAGATTTCAGCAAGGCCTTTAACAAAGAGCTGTATGATTTCCTGCTTGAGAAATTGAGGAGTTTTGGGATAGACTGATGCACTGTCTGATGGATTAGGGCCTGGTTGATGGACCAAAAGCAGAAGGTGGGGAATTATCAGGATGGTGGCTGGTGACAAATGGTATCCCCCAGGAATCTGTCCTGGGACCAATCCTGTTCAATTTTTTCATCAATGACCTGGAATAGGTCATTGTGACAAGTGGGTGACAAGTGGGTGACAAGTCTGCTGATCAAATTAGCAAATGATACTAAAATGGGGCCAGTGGCCTGAATTGAGGAACAGGTACTTTGGATCTGAAAGGATCTGGACAGACTATGGAAGTGGGTGTGGGGACAACAGGATGTTGTTCAATGTGGAAAAGTGCAATGTCTTGCACATGAGGCATAATAATGAGTCTCATAAGTAAAGGTTAGGGGACAAGTGGCTGGAGAGCAGTACTTTGAAAGGAATCTCGGGGTACTTGTCAAGTGCAGGCTACACATGAGTCAGCAGTGTGACATGGTGGTCAAGAGGGTAAATGCCACCTTTGGTTGCATAGCCAGAAGCATGGCTTCTAGATCAAGAGAGGTATTACTGCCACTTTAATCTATTCTGATGTGCCTGAAACTGGAGTACTGTGTTCAATTCTGGGCTTCACATTACAGGAAGGATATAGCCAGGTTCCAATGGAGCAAATCTCAGGGAACCAAGGTTTAATTTGGATGCCAGGAAGTACTTCCTGACAGTTAGGACCCCCAGGGTATGGCATGGGCTGAGGAGGTTGAGGCCCCCTTGGTGAGGGTATTCAAGGATAAGCTGGACATGAACATGGAAGGCATGTCATGAGCAGAGCTGGCTGGAGCCAGGGGTCAGACTAGAGAGCCTAGGAGACCCTTTCTGACTTGCCTTGTTTCTATGTTTCTATATTCGTCACCTCTTCCAGAACAAAGATAGATTTCAAGGCTGGATGTTCTCTTGAGAATTTTGTAGGCATGGTTTGAAAGTATAATCCTGTGAATGAAATTCTCAAAAGCGAGAGCTTATACATATTGGGCTCTTGCATGATCCTTTTTAAAACAAGTGGCACTATTTAGGGAAAAAAGCAACGTTGCTAATTCTTGATTATTACTCATCCCATATATCCATTTTGCCACCTTATGTTTGCCTCCAGGAATAGTGCAAATGTCAGGTGGCAGAGTTTTTAAATATCAACAGCTCTTGGCATAACTTGGCTTAGCCTTCCTTCTGTATACACTCTTTCAAGCAAAGTTTTGGGAGGTGATCTTTAGGCATTTCCAAGATTGTTTAATAATGCAAAAGGACTGCCTTCTGAGATCTCGCTTGTACTGACAACACACCTGTCTCTATCCAGACTGTAAAAAGACATACTACCTGTGAACATCAATTTGCCCTACAGCAATAATGGCTAGTATCTACCTCTTCCTCTGATTTTTCAAGTTCACTCTTAAAAGTCAACTTCAAATGTAGGGATAGTTTAAATTCTATCCATATGGAAAACTAAAAAAATAACTTTTTGTGATCTGTATTTCATCATTACTAAATCATTCCTTAATCCTGCTTCATTGGGGCCAATTAAGACTATCACTTTTTCCTAAAGATATGGAATAAAATCTAGCCCTGAGCTGGTAGAGATGTTCACTGAGAAAGTACATGGCTTCCCATTGGCTATCCAGTCCTAGGAGTTCAAAATATGGATCGGAATACATTTATAAAGCAGTGCTTTTATAAGAGGAGCATTTCTTTCCAACTGTTTTTCTCTTTCCTGTTGCAAAGCACAGCAGTCTTCCTGCTTTCCTTCTTCAAAGTCTGTAAGAAGAAACTAGTCCAAAGGAGAGGCCAGAAGTATGACTGACAGGTGAAGACCTTCCAACAGCTGCTGAATATAGTTGAAAAGTTGCCCAAAGCTTCACTTCGATCTGAGACTCAACAATAAGTGTTGTGAGTAAAACAACAAGCATAGAACACATTGAAAATAATTTTAAAAGAAATACTGAGATGCAAGACTCAGCCATATTTTTCTTGAGCCAGGTGTGCTGGGGAAAAAAGCACATTTATCATCATCGGTTATTTAACATTTTTAGGTAGGAAGGTAATGTCATAGCTTTTGCATTGCTTGCTTGCAAGTACAAAGAACAATATTTTAGCCCGTTTATATGCCAAAAAGTAAATATGGCAATTATGTTCTTTTCATGCTCAGGTACTGGTCATGTAAACGGGTGACCACCACAGTCCACAAATATTAGCACAGTGCAAGGTGCTGCTCTGCACCATGCAACCAGCCCTTTCCCTAGCCAGCTTTATCTGTTACTTTGGAGAGAGAAGAGAATGAAATCACGAATGGACAGCTAGATTGCCTAGGGGCCCCATCTCATGAGGAATTGTGATCTTCCTGCTTATAGTGGATACTTCTGCATGCCAGGCACTATTTTTGTGCTGCTTTTTAAGGTAAGGAGTGCTTAGTTAAGAAAAAAAGGTGAACAAAGGAATACATAATAGAGGTGTTTAAAATAATGCATGGTGTGGAGAAAATAGAGAAGCAGACATTTTTCTCCCTCTCCTGTAACATTCAAACCCAGTGTCATCCTATGAAGCTGATTGGTGGAGGTTTAGGGCAGCTAAAAGGAATTATTTCTTTGCACAATTTGTTGTTAAACTGTGGAATTTACTGCTACAGGGAGTGGTGATGGCTGCCAATCCAGATGGCTTTAAAAGGGGATTGGATGGATTTATGAGGAAGGAAGTTATCAGTTGCTACCAGCCTTGCTGGCTATGTACTACCTCCTGTAGCAGAGGTGGCATGCCTGTATACACCAGTTGCTGAGGGGCTTGGGCAGAGGAGGTCTAAAACCTATCCCAGTTGAGTAATTCTGTGGGCAACTGGGTTGCCACCATGTGCACAGAGTGCTGGACTCTAGCCTGGAGGCCCAGTGCATCCTGCTAGGCCTCTCTGAATCATAGCCTTCCCTTATATTTTCCTAGTAGATGAGTCAGGCTTGTTAAAAATCCAAATTGTTTTCAGGGACACTTTTGTTTTGAGGTGTGGGGAAGTGATCCTGCTGGTATGGACAATAGCTAACGCTTCCCCATATAATGTGGTTTTACCAAGAATCTGTCCCCATGTAGCAATTAGGATTTTTAAAGCATATCATGGAGATATTGGGGTGTTACTACTGAGGAAAAAGAAGCGATGGGGAAGACTGCTAGTTTTTGTGTAGGCTGAGTTCTCAGTAGCCGTTCAGAGCTCTTGCTTATAAATATTGGAGGTTGTCTAACATACTGATTTAATACGCATTTTAGAGAGGGGGAGATTTCTCTTGGTGGGATGAGACCAAGTGAACGCTCTCTACCCAAGGTTACTGAGTAGAAAAAGAAGTTGCAATGGCAGTCAGGTTGGCATGAGAAATGGGAATGACAGTTCATCCATCAACTAAGGTCTTGGGGGTTGTGGAGGCACTGCACCCCTGTCAAAAAGTCATACTTTTGAATGCCAGCCATGACATTACAATATATGATCCCCATGAGGAAGTGGAATTGAGTCTTGTCTGGAAGAAGTGTTTGGGTGAATTTATTAATGAGGTTTCTCTGTATAGCTCAAGTCACTGAAAGGTGGCCTATTGTGGTCCCATACTCTGGAGCAGGGTGCTTTGTCAAGCAATCTACCAGTTGTGAGTGTTTCTCCTTAAGGATAAGTGGCCAGGACAGAATGAGGAATGTCCACCCTATTATTCAATGGTTTCCCTACCTGAGCTAGCAAAACTAGTTGAAGCAGTAGAGTTTCATGGATTAATGGCATTGGGCATCTTCAATGTCCATGTGAAAGGCACTTTGCAGGGAAAAGCTTAGGATTGTATTGCCTCCTTATCAGCTGAAGAGCTGATTCGACATGAGGTCCCACTCGACTTATTTTTGCTCTGAACAGTGGGAGGATGATCTGAGTATCTGGAGGGATAGAGACAGTCTGAAATCCCCATGTCATGGACAAATCACTACTTGGCAGTTGTTGCTGCTTTTTTTTCTTTTCTTTTTTTCCTTACAGGAGATCCTCATCTCCCCAGGGGTGGAAGACCTATTCATACAGATTGACCCCAGAACAAAATGGATCTTAACTATTTCTTGATTATCTTGTCCTGCCAATTTGGTCAGTCCTTCTTTTGAAACTCCCGTACATCTCTGATAGGGAATAACACAATTGTTCTTGAATGTCCATCTCCAGCAGATGGAGCTAAACACACTCTCTGGTTTTCTAGACAGCTAGGAGTGATGAAGTGGTAGGTCAATCACTAAAGCAATCATGGAGGTAAACACAGGACATATGTAAACAAACACATGCAAGAAATCATATTAAGACCTTATGTGGAAAAGATAGCTACAAATTAGCTGTTCTTTTCCATCATCATTGAATGTGCACTGAGTAATTTGGGAGAGTTGTCTGCATTATGAAAGGTTTATTCCATCAAGATCCAAGGAGGCCAGTGGTAAATCTGAGCAGTGAGGTAGAGGACAGGGCAGCAGAGCTGGACCAAGGGGACATGAGAAACAGACCAGCCATTGAACCCACAGTAGCCCAAATTTCTATTGTTTTTACTCTACTCTGTGTTTCATTTGTTGTATTAGAAAAGTTTGATTGTGGCTGGTTTTTTATCAGATGTGTTTTAGAGTAGTGCTATGTCTTGATATTCCATATCTTTTCAAATTTTCTTGTAAGCTGTGTTGGGTGGGCAATGGGCCCTGAAAGGTGGGATAGAAAGGCAATAAACAAATAACTCTGCTGTGGAGAAGAAATGCATTGCTGTAGTTCAGAAAAGTGGCATTAACTCCTTTCTTCTCATTCTGCTTTCCTCATAAAAATCCCCTCACTCAGCTGTGATTCACCATGTTAGGGAAACCTATAGGGGCCTATAATGGAGCAAATAGCATGCTTTTTGTGGGTGGGAATGTGCATCAAGAAAATGGCACTGGGGTGAGAAAAGTCTACCCTATCCTTTGTCACAGTCCCAAGGTGAAGAACTGGATGGCAACTTCTCCCTCCCACAACCCACCTGTAAAAGTCCCTCACACTGGCAGCTAAATATTATTGTGACACTAGCAATGAGACAGCATCTTCTGCCATACCTGAGAACAGCACGCGGTTCTGTTCTCCAGCAGAGGGGACCAGTCATGTCTGGCTGTGCTCCCTTCCATACCATCCAGCACCTGCCACCCAAGGTCACCCCCTCTTCCTGCCTCCCTGCAGCCTAAAGGCTGGTGTGGTCTGAATTAAATATTAAGCCATCTTTTCAACTTGTGTCTGAATTTTTAGATGAACTGTTTTTGCCCCTGTGTATTGTTCAGTGTATTATAGCCAGGCTTAATACATGTAGGTTTACTAGACCAAACCTAATGGCTCCCAGTGTGGATATGCCACTGAAATCAGACAAACAAATAGGTACAAAGAAGGCAAAGAGCCATATGTCTCATAAAGGATCTCATAAGGAAAGAAATCTGGAAGCCTTCTGATTGTAACATCATCTTCCCTGCTGAGAAGTTAATAATCTGTTCACTGTGTTTGTTCCATTTGAACATTAGTTTGAAGAACATCCATTATTTTGGCTACTAGCAGAGGAAGAAACAAAATCTTTGCATCTGCTGTTGTGAAAAGCAAAAAATCCAAATTGATCTGCCACTTCAGTCCTGAAGCAAACAATGCAAGCTTTTCAAGGATCAACCCTTTATCATGTCACACATAATAAACTGCCATCATTCGAAGGCACAGCCTACTCTGCTTCTAAACAACTTTTCTGAGTCGTGATCAAATGCAGAAGTTCAAGTAGTGCTCTTCTTCAGCTTCCTCTTCTTTGAAATACGAGGACATGGATCAGTCACTGCCATCACCAGCACAAAAAATTACATATGTTGCCTCAGGCACCATTGGAACATTTGGAGGGTATACTTTTGCTTGCTTATAGTTAGCTGAGGTTTACACAGAATCTTCACATTTGACCCATTTCGGATTGAAATATTTGTCCTAGGAAATTCATGCACAAATGTGATGTCTGAATTTCAGCACTGATTTCAAATGTTAGTCAACACCTTACTGGAATTGCAATATAATTATGAAAAGAAGAAAATGGTGCAGACATTTATGTCAATGTCTAAGTCAGGATCATTGGAAAACATAGGCTCTGTTTTCACAGAAGCTGGCAAATACAGTATAAGCGGATGACAGATGAAACTGTGAGCATGTGACTGGCTTAGATGGCCTCCCCACTGTTGCTACTAAAATATAAATGATAAACAGCAGTGGTAGCAGTAGATGCATTGACAGCACTGAGAGTGCAGAGGCAATTATAGGAAGCAGATGTCTGCATGTAGAGACTTTGGAGTTAAGTTTGATGGGGAGAAAAGGGAAAACATAGAAATGGAGAGAGTCAGAAGGGGTATCCTGGGTCATCTGGTCTGATCCCTGGCTCCAGCCGGCTCTGCACACTACAATGTCAATTTCCATAGAATTTCAAGAGGTTGATTGCATAGAGTTTGCTTTGCACTTACAGGAGGGAAGCAACTTTTCCTCTACAGATGATAACTACACCAAATGAATGAATGAAGGAAGGAAGGAAGGAAAACAAATATTCATTTGCTCTATTCTGAAGCAAAACCTACAGAAAGAAACATATTGAAACTTTGTTGACTTTCCTTTGCTTTCCTATGCAATTTTTGCATGAGATAGATTCTGGTATTGGCTCCTTACAGAGAAAGTGAGACATGGTCTTCGGAAGAGGTATGTGTAATTCAAAGGATACTTTTTGCACTTCCAGTTGTACACTGCGGCTTTCATGCAGAAATGTGCAGCTTCATCTGGCACATATCAGGATCCTGAGAATAAAGCACGACTCAGGTATTAAATTACATATATCCAAAAAGTGCTTCAGTCTTTAACAGAATGCATTTTATTCTTCTTTAGATGCGTAGCACATATTATTTCCTTCCATAATGGTTGGCTATTAATTACTGTGGAAACCCTCTGAAGCAACAACACAATAAATAACACAATGCAATAAATGGAGGCCTGGGTGAAGTCAGAGAGCTCTTGAACAGAGGGCTAAAGAAGAATTTCAAAAATCTTTATTTGAGAGACTGTTTTGCATTTTAAGTAGGAAATGTTTATTATAGTCATTGAAAAAAAAACTCTTCAGAGGAACTGAGTGAGCACTAAATACATTACATTGTATGTATTGTATAATGTATTATTTTGAGGAAATTGGAAAAGTAAATAGATCCCACATGTAATTGCTATAGAGTGAAGCAGCTTCACCATTAAAAACAGTTGTTGGCAGTGCCCAACTCCTGCTTTACAAAATGATAATTTCTTATTAACAAAACATGTTTGTGAAGCAGCAAAATGAAATGGGGCTGTAACTCTGAGCTGGCTATAGAATTCTTACTATCAGTACTATTTAATTACTTAGTAAGGATTTAAATCTGGTGAGAGTCCAAAATATCACATCTGGATCATCATGAGGACACTATTTTCCAGCATCCATCCATCTGCAGAAAAGGCTTCACTCCTGCACTATGGGGAGGGCAGAGGGAAATGTGGGCCTTCAAGAATATTCCTTGAGACCTGTAAAGAAGCGCCCTGATGACTCCCAGTTGGAGCCAATGGGGCACTCCAGAGCATCTCTCAATCTGGCAGGACCTGCCCAATGGACACATGGAGGACTTTATTGGTTGTGTGGTGAGCTAAGCAAAACATTTTTGTATTACATTTACTCAGTTATAACTGATTATGATGCTTTGCATTTGTTTAGTAATTTACTAAGGACAGGTCCATTCTAAACAAGTATGATGCCACATAATAGTTCCTGGTCACTGGCAAACTGTTCTGAACAGATTTCTTTTGTAGTAATCCTGATATCTGATCCTGAAGGCAAGAATCATTGTTACATTCCATAAATGTGTGGGACACTACAGTCTCCAAATTCATAGTGCTATTTTCAGGCTAGCAGAGCATGTATGAACTGCAGCATATTGTTGCCCTGCTTTGGAGTGTTCCTTTCAGGGTTTTATACAGCTTGGAAATAAAGCCTGTAGTAGCGTTAAGCTTGTGGAAGGGGGTAGTTTCAGGAACTGGGAAACCCTTTCCCCTCCATTGTGGTCTCTCCTCTGCGTTGCTGTATATCACTAACAAAACAACCCTAATCATGCCTTCTGGGAAGCAAGTCCAATGGTGTTCAATGGGATGTACTCCTAGAAAAGTGTGTCTAGCAGGGGCAACATGCAGCCCATGAAGCGCAAGCAGCTCTTGATGCCTGTCACTACCCAAAATTGATTTTGAAAAGGCAGGGGGAAGGAGGAGATGTGCTGACCCATTTAGTGCTGTATAGCTACTACAAAGCACAAAATGGTTAAAAACCAGGCTAAAATTCCATTAAATATTAAGTAAATGGACAAGTCTCCTTCATAGATCACTGCCTTGTTGCGGCGAAGGGGCTTACCTAGCTCAATGAAGCTATGAGCTATGCCGTGCAGGGCCACCCAAGATGGACAGGTCATAGCAGAGAGCTCTGACAAAACTGGAGAAGGAAATGGCAACCCACTCCAGTATCTTTGCCATGAAAACCCCATGGACAGTACCAAAAGGCAAAAAGATATGACGCCGGAAGATGAGCCCCTCAGGTCGGAAGGTGTCCAATATGCTACTGGGGAAGAGCGGAGGGCTAGTACTAGTAGCTCCAGAAAGAATGAAGTGACTGGGTCAAAGCTGAAAGGACACTCAGTTGCTGATGTCTCTGGTGGTGAAAGGAGAGTCCGATGCTG
Source organism: Varanus komodoensis (assembly GCF_004798865.1). Classification (NCBI taxonomy): domain Eukaryota; kingdom Metazoa; phylum Chordata; class Lepidosauria; order Squamata; family Varanidae; genus Varanus; species Varanus komodoensis. Next base: position 16,626,723 of record NW_025335438.1, on the reverse strand, counting down.
CAAAGATCTATACTCCATAGGAACCTGGAATGTAAGATCCATGAATCAAGGCAAGCTGGATGTGGTCAAACAAGAGATGACAAGACTGAACATCGACATCTTAGGAATCAGTGAACTAAAATGGACAGGGATGGGTGAATTTAATTCAGATGACCATCAGGTATACTACTGCAGGCAAGAATCCCTCAGAAGAAATGGAGTAGCCTTCATAGTCAATAAAAGAGTAGGAAAAGCAGTACTGGGATACAACCTCCAAAATGACAGAATGATCTCGAATCCAAGGCAAACCATTCAACATCGCAATGGTCCAAGTCTATGCTCCAACCACTGGTGCTGAAGAGGCTGAAGTTGACCAGTTCTATGAAGGCCTACAACACCTTCTAGAATTAACTCCAAAAAATGTTGTCCTGATCATCATGGGGGATTGGAATGCTAAAGTAGGAAGCCAAAAGATAACTGGAATAACAGGCAAGTTTGGCCTTGGAGTACAAAATGAAGCAGGGCACAGGCTGGTAGAATTTTGTCAAGAGAATACGATGGTCATAGCAAACACTCTTTTCCAACAACCCAACCTACACATGGGCATCACCAGACGGTCAACACAGAAATCAGATTGACTATGTGCTCTGCAGCCAAAGATGGAGAAGCTCTATACAGTCAGTAAAATCTAGACCAGGAGCTGACTGTGGCTCATATCATGAGCTTCTTGTTGCAAAATTTAGGCTTAAGTTGAAGAAAGTAGGGAAAAGCACTAGGCCACTCAGGTATGACCTAAATCATATTCCTGATGAATATACAGTAGAGCTGACAAATAGATTTAAGGAATTAGATCTGATAGACAGAGTGCCTGAAGAACTATGGACGGAGGTTCACAACATTGTACAAGAGGAAGCAACTAAAACCATCCCAAAGAAAAAGAAATGCAAGAAAGCAAAATGGCTGTCTGAGAAAGCTTTACAAATAGCTGAGGAAAGAAGGGAAGCGAAAGGCAAGGGAGAAAGAGAAGGATACAATTGAATGCAGAATTCCAGAGAACAGCTAGAAGAGATAAGAATGCCTTCTTAAATGAACAGTGCAAAGAAATAGAAGAAAACAATAGAATAGGGAGGACCAGAGATCTCTTCAAGAAAATTGGAGATATGAAGGGAACATTTCATGCAAAGATGGGCATGATAAAGGACCAAAATGGCAGTGACCTATCAGAGGCAGAAGAGATTAAGAAGAGATGGCAAGATTACACAGAAGAACTGTACAAGAAAGAGCTTAACGTCCTTGATAACCACGACGGGGTCATCACTGATCTCGAGCCAGACATCCTGGAATGTGAAGTCAAATGGGCCTTAGGAAGTCTGAGCAACAGCAAAGCTAGTGGAGGCGACAGTATTCCAGTTGAGCTATTCAAAATCTTAAAAGATGATGCAGTAAAAGTGCTACACTCAATATGCCAGCAAATTTGGGAAACCCAACAGTGGCCACAGGATTGGAAAAGGTCAATTTACATTCCGATCCCAAAGAAGGGCAATGCCAAAGAATGTTCAAACTACCGCACCATTGCACTCATTTCACACGCTAGCAAAGTGATGCTCAAAATCCTACAAGCTAGGCTCCAGCAGTATGTGGACCGAGAACTACCAGAAGTACAGGCAGGATTTCGAAGAGGGAGAGGAACTAGAGATCAAATTGCCAACATACACTGGATCATGGAGAAAGCTAGGGAGTTCCAGAAAAACATCTACTGCTACTTCATGGACTATGCTAAAGCCTTTGATTGTGTGGATCACAACAAATTGTGGCAAGTTCTTAAAGAGATGGGAGTACCAGACCATCTTATTTGTCTCTTGAGAAACTGATATGCAGGTCAAGAAGCAACAGTCAGAATTGGACACGGAACCACTGATTGGTTCAAAATTGAGAAAGGAGTTTGGCAAGGCTGTATATTGTTGCCCTGCCTATTTAACTTATATGCAGAGCACATCATGAGAAAGGCGGGGCTAGATGAATCACCAGTTGGAATTAACATTGCTGGGCGAAATATCAACAACCTCAGATATGCAGATGATACCACTCTCTTGGCAGAAAGTGAAGAGGAACTAAGGAGCCTCTTGATGCGGGTGAAGAAGGAGAGCACAAAAGTTGGCTTGAAACTCAACATTAAGAAAACTAAGATCATGGCATCCGGTCCTCTCACTTCCTGGCAAATAGATGGGGAAGAAATGGAGGCAGTGACAGATTTTATTTTCCTGGGCTCCAAGATCACCGCAGACGGGGACTGCAGCCAAGAAATTAAAAGACGCTTGCTCCTGGGGAGGAAAGCTATGGCAAATTTAGACAGCATACTAAAAAGCAGAGACATCACTCTGCCAACAAAAGTGCATATTGTCAAGGCTATGGTTTTCCCAGTTGCAGATTCTACTGGGGAGGTGCCAATGATGCCATCAAGTCCACAATTAATGGATGAATTTCAGTTGTTGTGGCCTGATGATGTGGACAAGGTGCTTGGACAAGTACATCCCACCACCTGCCTATTGAACCCTTGCCCATCTTGGCTACTTAACAACGCCAAGCACAGGATAGGGACCTGGATCCTGGAGGTTCTCAACGCCTCTCTGAGGAATGGCCGGGTACCTGCCCCTTTAAAGCATCCCTGGATCCAGAGGTGGCCACCGGTGGCCAACATCCCATTCTTGGGCAAGGTGTTAGAGTGGGTGGTGGCGGGACAACTCCAGGCACTCTTTGATGAAACTGATTATCTGGACCCATTTCAGTCCGGCTTCAGACCTGGGTATGGTACTGAATCTGCCTTGGTCGCCCTGTACGATGACCTGTGCAGGGAGAGAGACAGGGCGAGTGCGTCCCTGTTAGTTCTCCTGGACCTCTCAGCAGCTTTCGATACCATCGACCATGGTATCCTTCTGGATAGGCTAGTGGGATTGGGAGTTGGAGGCACCGCATTGCGGTGGTCCCACTCCTATCTCAATGGCTGATTCCAGAAGGTGGTGCTGGGAGACTATGGCTCTGCGCCATGGCAGTTATGCCATGGAGTTCCGCAAGGGTCCATTTTGTCCCCCGAGCTATTCAACATCTACATGAAACTGCTGGGAGAGGTCATCAGGAGGTGTGGGCTGTGGAATCATCAGTATGCTGATGATACCCAGCTCTACCTCTTGTTTTCCACCAATCCAGGTGAGGCAGTGGCTTTACTGAACCGGTGCCTGGCCAAGGTAATGGGCTGGATGAGGGCCAATAAACTGAAGCTGAATCCAGACAAGACGGAGGTCCTGTTGGTGGGTGGTTTGGGCTTTGGGATGGGGGACTTGGGCCTTGTCCTAAATGGGGTTGCACTCCCTCTGAGGGACAGGGTTCACAGCTTGGGAGTGCTCCTCGACCCTGAGCTGTCACTAGAAGCTCAGGTGATGGCGGTGGTGAGGAGCACCTTCCTTCAGCTTCGGCTGATCCATCAGCTGCATCTCTTCCTGGAGAACGACTGCCTGGCGACAGTGACACATGCGTTGGTAACTTCCCGATTAGACTTCTGTAACGCGCTCTATGTGGGGCTACCCTTGAAGACGATCCGGATAATTCAATTGGTGCAGAATAGAGCTGCCAGGTTGCTGATGGGGAGTGGGCATTGTTCTCATATAACCCCAGTTCTCCGTCAGCTCCACTAGCTCCCGATTGAAGTCCGGACCCAATTCAAAGTGTTGGTCATGACCTATAAAGCCCTCAACGGCTTGGGATCTGGCTATCTAAAGGAACGCTTGTGTCCATATATGCCCTCCCACCCCTTGAGATCGGCAACAGATGCCTTCTCCGGGAACCCTCCGTGAATGATATTAGGAGGGTGAGTACCTGGAGGAGGGCCTTCTCTGCAGTGGCGCCCCACCTATGGAATGCGCTCCCCAGAGAGGTCTGCCTGGTGCTGTCGTTATTTTTTTTTTTGGCGCCACTGCAGAGAAGTGTTTTTATTTAAAACTTATTTTAATTGTTAACTTATTATGTATTTATAGGTTTTAAATTTTTAAGCCGAGATGTTACCGGGTTTTTTAACTTTTAATTGTATTAATTTGTTATTTATATGTTTTAATTATGTTGTGAGCTGCCCCAAGGATTTGTTGTGATGGGGACGGCATAGAAATGTTTTAAATAAATAAATGTATAGCTGTGAAAGCTGGACCATAAGGAAGGCTGAGCACAAAAGGATTGAGGCCTTTGAATTGTGGTGCTGGAGGAGACTCCTGCAAGTCCCTTGGATAGCAAGGCAATCAAACCGGTCAGTCCTAGAGGAGATCAACCCTGACTGCTCTTTAGAAGGCCAGATAGTGAAGATGAAACTTAAATACTTTGGCCACCTAATGAGAAAGAAGGACTCCCTGGAGAAGAGTCTAATGCTATAGCTGGCAAAAGAAGAAGGGGACGGCAGAGGATGAGGTGGCTAGATGGAGTCACTGAAGCAGTTGGTGTGAGCTTGGGTGGACTCCGGGAGTTGGTGGAGGACGGGAAGGCCTGGAGAAATGTTGTCCATGTGGTCGTGATGGGTCATACACGACTTCACGACTAACAACACCACCAACAACAACAACAAATGGACAAGTAATATACTGACCACAGTCCATATATCTTCCATGAAAGTATTCAGGTGGGTAGGGATGGATTTCTGCCAGTATTTTGCCTATTAAGTAGCAACTTTTTTGGAGAGACAGAAGCGTCTGGATTTTAAGAACAGCTGTCTAAAGTGAGAGCTCATTCTGATTACAAATAGGCTTCTAAGCAGAATTTAGTAGAAGTACCACCTCTATGACACATTACATGCACAAAGAAACAATTTCATATACCATTTTCCTCTTTTTCATTTCAGGAATCTTTGTATATAATGTTTAGCCATGTTTCCCTTAGAGAAATTTCTTTCTGCAAAACAATTGTTTTAGCAGTAAGTTAGAGCCAATATTAACAAAGTTATTTGTGAGAATGTGGAAAACAGGACAAAATACCAGACTTCCCTGAAGTCAAAGCCATTTCAGCAGTGCTATACAATCCACTGAGATTTGAATCTGGAGATTACATAAGGAGGCCTTAGTAATAAGACTGGCCCACTGCAGTCAAAATATTAAAGGAGAAACAACATTCAGTTGGGATAATTGGACCTGCTTGGCCTCACATATGATTCTAATATCTATCAGTGCTTTCATACAGACAATTATGCTGGAAAAGCAAAAAGAGTTGCACTGATGGATGAACAGGATACAGAGAAATCATACTACAGAAAGAACAATGCATATGTTTATTCTTAAGATCTTTCCTGCCCATTCACAGGATACCACATTTTGGGGTACTCTGACTGCTTCTATAGGCAGGAGAACCACTGCAAATAGATTTCCACCAGGCCAGATACCCCATTGTTCTCCATGGAGTGCCCCCCTCTGTGACATTCCTCTTTACTGGCAGAACAGCGTTATGTGCCATCCCGACTCCCTCTAGCTCTCAGCAGTGGAGTGGGGTGGGGGGTTAGGATCGCACTCCTGGAAGTCACATAAATATGAAATCCTCAGTACATTCTAAGACAAATGATAAATCTGAAATCTGAATCCATACCTAACACAAATATTACCAGTGCAGTATGAAAATTTCATGCTGCATGTCTCAAGCAAACTGGGATCCCATGAATGCGCTAATCAATCACATTTGAAAAGCATCAGAGTCAATCAGAAATTCACTGTCTGCCAAGGGGAAATCAAATGTCCATGAAGTCCTGGAAGGAGTAAAAGGAATCAGTAAACACACACATAAAGAAATTATACAAGCATTTGAAACATGGTACTGGAGGACAGCTTTATGAATACCCTGGGCCAACAGAAAGAAAAGCAAGTGGGTCTTGGATCAAATCAAGCCAGAACTTGCCCTGCAAGCAAAAATTATGTAATTGAGGCTGTTGTGTTTTGGGCACAGGATGAGAAGGCAAGACTCACTTGAGAACACACTAATGCCAGGGAAAGTCAAAGGCAGAAAAGGGAAAGATCATGCATGACACAATTGATTCCATAAAGCTGAGAAGGGCTGGCATGGCATTTTGAAGGACATTTATTCATAGGATCACCATAAATTGGAAATGATCTCACAGCACATAACAATAACAAATCAAATTTATATTATATTGACAAATCTTGCCATTCTAGTATTTCTTTCAACATTTTCTACTTCACTATTGTTCTGGTCAAAAAGGCCAAAATGACATTGATTTTCATTTTTGTAATAATCAAGAAGTCAAACTCTAAGTCTGGTTGCTAAACAAAAAGAAAAAATAACAATAGCTGGAGAGAGGAGGTTAAGTGCTTTAAATGTTTTTGAAGGAAAGCGTAGAAAAAGATTTGTAAAATCATTTAAGTTCCTGTACTTCAACTAATGATCTAACTGTCTAAATTCATGTAAGGTTAATTGTGTTTTCACAGGAATTTTTAAAATAAGGGCATTATATTTTGTATATAAATCCAGTTAGAAAAGTCTTTGGTTAACTTTAAGAAAGTCTCTAAGTGGACTCGGATGCAAAACTGATCAAAGTGTCATCATATGCACAAAACCCTCACTCATCCATTTATAATTTCTTTCTTCCTCAAATGCATTATAAGAATAAAATAATAATGTATGTACCACTAATCATCAGGAACATGTTTGATCTTTAATTACACTGTCAGAAGCCTTCTAAGTCCATTAGCTTGATTACATAATCACAGTCTGGAAAAGAAAAAAAAAGTTTGGTCTTTTGAAATTTAGCATTCAGTCTTATCAAAAGGGCTGAATATCTATGATATCTTCAGGAAAGAATTTCTCTAACTGAAGAAAATTGGTGGTTATTTTATTGTCTTTCATCCATATTTTGTCTTCCTCAGGGCCAAAAAAGATATTATTTTAAATCTGTTTCTAGAAGTTACTTTTTCATTTTTATTCCAGAGTAGTTGCAGGACCCTAATATGGACTGGGATTTAGCATAAGGATGGGGGGCTTCCAAGATATGGATCAGACCCATATTTTATAAAGGATATAGCTGCAAGAATCAGATATAAAGCAATATCTATTCAAGCCCTCAAGGCTTACATTTCTCTCTAGAGCATTATCGTGTAATCCAAGCAAAGAGTGTGTGTGTCTCTCTCCATTCATGTGCAGCTAATTTAGACCCAGTAGTTCACTCCCTCCCCACACTTCATATATATTGTTGAGAGCTTGGTGGAATAGATCCCCCTGAATCTCTGGTCAAGGCCTTGACAAAGTAACGCTACTATTTATTGATGACTGTCTCCCTAAAAATTAGGGATAGAGAGACTTCCTGTTTATGGGGTTCACTTTTGAAACACTCGAAAACACTGAGCCAGTTCCAAATTAAGCTGAAAGGAATTCATCTGACATGGACTACTGCTATTGCTGAGCGCCATGTGCACATTGGCAGGGCAGGTTCATGGCTGTGATGGACTTGAGATGATCATCTGAATTGGGCTCCCTATTATGATCCAATATTGAACTCACACAAGGCATGTGTGCACGCATGCACACACTCAGTCAACAATGCACAGTAATGCCAAATGCTTTTTGCTACATGCTTTACCAGAAACCATTTTCCATGCTATCCTGAAAGCAGAAGGCTATTATTTTTTCCAGGGTAGAAAACTCAAATACATATATGTCCCTTTTCTTCCTTTATTACAGCACATAGACAAAGAAAACCCATGTGCACACTCCCTACATTACACACCAGATAACCTTTGGGCAGTCTCTTCCTTTCAGCAGGATTGCTATGTTCATAAAAATCTTTCAATCCTGGTAGAAAAGCAGAATATCAACAGAATAAAATAAATAATCTTATACCTGAAAAGCCCATGGTCCGTTGTTAATTAAAACTTTGGGTTGTTTAATTCTAAGCAACTCAGAGTATTTAGTTTGTATGCCATTACAGCAGTTCAGGAACAGGGCATAAGTGCATGGCAAGCAGTAGTCTTTCTAACCATTTGGTGTTAGGTATGAAATAGGTCTTAGACACTTATATCTCATATTAAGCATGAAAAACCTGAAGAACACCCACTTCCTCAAGTTTCTAGATGCAAACCCATCACGGAGGTGTAAACCAAGTCATCAAGACACCATCTGATAATTTATTACACATGAAAAATTTGAAGAACATCCTCTTGCTTCCTGTGTGCCCTTTCCATATGCCTTCATTGTCATTCACTCAAAGAAACTTTATTAACAGCAAAAACAATAAATAATATAGTACTTTAAAGCACCTTAAAGACAAGCACATTTATTATGGAATAAACCTTTGTGAATTATAGTCCACTTCATCAGCTGTACAGAGTATTATGGAGAATTTCAGTTTTATATAGAATATTTTCAGGATGTATGTGTGTGTGTGCATTTTAAACAGTTAGGGGGCACTAGACTCTCCTTTTTGTAAGCCAGAATGACATGGCATAGTCTCCTACTCCTATACTTATCAATGGCACAACTATATGCACGGCTATTCCAAAGCTGCACCACTGTGCCCAATGGGTTTGGCACATAGAATGTATGCATATAAATGCAGCCTTACAGTCCCAGTCTAAATATATTTTCTTCCTGGATCTCTTTTCCTTCCTTTATGTTACTATAAAGCACTCAATGGATAAAGAAGTTCAGGCTGGAATGCTAACTCACTACTGAGGAGTTACCTAGGGAGATTGTGGGCTCCCCACATGAGTGTGTTGTTGTTTTTTTATGAACAAGAAAGTTCCTTTTGAAGCAAAATGGTCATTCTGCCCTTATTTCTATAGTCAAATATTGGTCAAAGTTGCAACTTCAGTAATTAGCTCAATATAACAGGGTAATTTGTAACAAAATGTTGAACAACATGATAGTTCATTCTTACAACTGATTGTAATATATCTGAACATTTCCCCCCACAGAAATAGCAGAGCTGGAGTGGGCCAAGAAAGCCATTGGGTCCAAACTTCTGCTCAGTGCAGAACTTGAAATTAAACCATATCTCTGTCCAGCTACATCTGTCTGTATGATGACTGTCCAGCTACATCTTGAATGCCATGAGTGTGGGAGAGCCCACAACCTTGCTAGGTAACTAGTTCTATTATAGAACTACTCTAACAGTCAGGACATTCTTTCTGATTTTCAGCCAGAATCTGGCTTCCTGTAACTTGAGCCCTTTATTCTGTGTCCTGCACTGTGGGATGATGGAGAAGAAATCCTGTCCTCTTTGTGACAGCCTTTCAAGTACTTGAAGGATGTTATGATATCTCCCCTCAGTCTTTTCTTCTTAAGGCCAAGTTATTTCAATCTCTCTTCATAAGGCTTTGTTTCCAGCCCCTGGATCATCCTTGTTTCCCTTCTTTGAACCCTTTCCAGCTTGTCTGCATCTTTCTTACAAGGTGGTGCCCAGAACTGGATGTAGTATTCCAGATGATAGCTTGTGTTCTCTAAGTTTTAGACACATGCAAACAGATGTATGCACTCGCACACACATAATACCAGAAGGCTGGGAATCTGGACCAGTTTGTGGTCCTGCCTAGTGAGCTAGGAGCTATAGCAGCCTCAGACCTGTGCTTAAACCAGCTATGCACATTAGACTTCCAAAATAAACATTTAAATTACTATTTCAGCTCTGCTAACTGTACACTGGATGTTGAAATGGGTTACTGATCTTTTATTAGTGAAAGAGGTATAGAATTACAGAATTGGTCCACTTGATCACCTGGGAAAAGAAGCCACAGTAAGTGCTGATTAATTTTCTCACAGGGAATGGGTTTCTCATCTTGTAATGGATCTGGCTAAACAGAGGACAGGCAGCTACTGCTGAACAGAAACGTCCCAGAGGATCATGTGTGGCACTGACAACTTCCCCAGTCTCCAGAATGCCTGGATCTGAGGAAGGAGGGTGCTATTATTCTGTTTATGGGTTCTGACGGGAAGCAGGTTTCCATGGACCCTTGTTCTGATCTGACATGACTCTTAAAGGTCCATCAGGGCCAGGCATTTGCCCCAGGCCAGTCAGTTTCTCCTGGTCATGTTGCTTTCCAGGGGATTGCTGGTAGTGGTAAGTGAAGGGTGTTAGGGGTTAGCAGGAATGGGGTTGAGGTCCTGAGCCCTAAATGGCTGTTGGGATTGCTGACCCCTGATGCCAGACCTGATATATAGGATTGTTCTGAATTGCCATGGTTAAGGCATGCTTGAAAATCATCCTCAGGTTACATATTGCTCTTTAATTCCAAGGTGTGTGAGCATGATATATTGTTGCTCAGGGCTATTTACACGTATAAACAATACTGTGAACATTTCTGAAAATTAAAATGTATTTTTCCTGTTCAGATAAACAAGAAATGTTGGGCTGTATTGTTTAGTACCCAGAGGCATCTCTATACTGTGAAAGTAAAGTTCATCTGCCTTTAGTTTTTTCCAATAAAATTCACAGCTTCCCTTCTCCTTCCATCATGCCAACACCCTGCAGCTGTTTCTTGAAAAGAAAACAGCAGGAGACTGTGTGAACATTGCTCCCACCTCTTTTAATTTGGTCCTAATGCTTTGGCAAGTCAGGTATACACCAGTTTCTGGGGAACATGAAGAGGAGGGTGTTACTGAACTCGTTTCCTACCTGTGGGTTCCTCATAGGCAGCTAGTTGCCTACTGTGTGAAAAGAATGCTGGACTAGAAAGCTCCAGTATGATTTTATTTGAAATTCAACTATAGTTCATTTCCACAAAGAACTAATCCAGCTATCACTCTTGAGTCTTTAACAGCAGAAGTATCTAGATCTAGTCACAGAAACAGTATTCCTTCTGCTACTTTCTTCTCTTCTGTCCCTTGAATGTCCCTCTCCAAAGGATCTTTTCTGGGCCAGGTCTCCCTGGATTTCATTCAACTACCTGTAAAGTCTCATAGGTTCATCTCCAACCAAAGCACTACAATTAGATGAGTTTAACTCTGCATATACTAGGACAAAACAGGTTAGTAACTTTTAGCCTTGTCATCTGCCAAAGTCTTTCCCATAATTTCTTCCAGACTTTACCATCAATTGATTCCTTGGAAAACTTTCTACTAAGTTAAGACTGTTTCTTCTGGCACATCATTTATATGTGGCCAGTCCCCCTTCTGCTCAGGCCTATTCAGATATTTGCCTCCACAGTTCTTCTAAAAGGTGAATGGGAAAGGTCCAAAAACACATTCCTCACATTATTGTGGGTAAAGGGTACAATACCACAGGCTGCCCAACTTGGAGGTTTCCACGATTCCTATGCAGTACAGATGTGAGGGAAGGAGGCCAACATTTATCCAATTTACCCAGTATCTTGTATACCAGTTGGAAACCACTAAGAAATTATAATACAGCAGAAATGCAGTTCTGAAAACTCATGTCATGTCGAAGTTTTCTTGTATACAACTGGAGCCTTCTAATACATACTTGTAAGAACTTTCATTTCAATTACCTGATGAAAATGTGATTACTTCCATACCCTTAGGTTTTTTTTTTAAGTTGCAAAGTCATGCCCAACCCATCACGACCCCATGGATAACATTCCTCCAGGCTTTCCTGTCCTCCGCCATCCCTTGGAGTCCACCCAAGCCCACACCCACTGCCCCAGTGACTCCATCTAGCCACCTCATCCCCTGCCGTCCCCTTCTCATTTGGCCATCAATTGACCCCTCAGTTACAATCCTTCATTTTTATAGATTCAAGGAAGTTAATTTATCTTCTTTTGAGATAATTTCCTGATGTTGTAAGGAACGTTAACAGAGTTGTTGAAAGACTCTGCTGAAATTACTTGCAATACTAAGGAGTCAATTTAAAGCTGTTGCAGTTACCTTATGACAGTTTGTCTTGAAGATAGCTGCATACACACACTATGGTATTAATATTTTAGAAATAAGCTGTGTGTTCAGGCAAATGGCTTGCAATGAAACCAAAGATGCTCACATGAAAATACAAGCCTGTCTTATCAGCCTACTTTTCATTCTGGGTAGTTTTGACTGCCCCTAAGAATAATCCTTTGAAGTTATTAAAAGAGTAGTCCTGCTTTAGAAATTCTGAGCAAAGACAGCTGAGTTCTGCAATAAAATAATGTTGTGAACAGTAATTTTGATTTTGAAGCTGCTTTCTGAGGTACATATTGCTGTTATCTGTGCTGCATACAGTTGTCATCTGCACTGCTTGTTCAGACAACAGAGCATTGTTGGTGTGCTTGATGTGGAGCTGAAGAAAGCCTCGAAGACAGCTATGATGTGTGTGGTATTATATAAATTAGCTCCAAGATTTGCTGTGACAAGACAGTAAGTTTAGGCAAAAATGAAGGTCTCACCTTCCTGAACTTCTCTGGACATTCACAAACTCAAGGATCCAGGTGATGTGCTGTCCTTTCTTGCTTTGTACTTGCATCTCCTAAATAGTTATATGTATATTCTCTCTCTCTTTCTCAATAATAGTTAGCTGCAGGCTCCAGATGTTGCTGCTTAGGAATTTTCTGACCTCTCAGTAATAAGATCCTGAAGACTTTGGCAAGACTTTGGCAAGTTGACACCTGGTAGGCTGCCAACTACCACCTCCCTGGTAGTACCAGTTATCTATGTTGGCCTTGACAGGGTTAAATGGTTGGCCTTGAAAGAAAGATCAAACCTGATAACTATACTTGAAACAACAGGTGTTAATAGCAGCATAGTATATAAATCTCAGAGAAACAACAGTTATATCAAAACTTGGCATTTCTCTGAGGAGTTCCAGGAAAGTAAGCTTTGCTCTCTTGCTTTATACCTTGTAAGTTGAAATCTAAATTCTTTTGCTTTGTACAGGTAAACATTGCTCTTTGCATTGTACTTTGAAGTATTATTCTTTTGCTTCTTGCCTTATGGTTTAATAAAAGGGGTTTTTTTTTAGCCTTCATTTAATTGGTTTATCTATTGCTTCCCCATTTTCTTAAAGAGAGCAAAATCACTGCCCTTCAGCTACAGAACTTCCTCTTCCCCTCTGTACTTGCATGCAAAAGCAAATTCAATGAAACCTGAATCCAAATGGCATATATGATAGAGATACATGATAGAGTAAACTTTTCTTCTGTGCTGTTTTACTGATAAGATCTCTCCCTGCATTGCAGCAAAGGGGCCTCTGCTCAAGGTTTTGCCACTGTGTAAAACACAAAATCTCAGAGTTAATAATGTTCACTGAGATAATAACTTGTGGAAAAGTCTTAAATCTGCAGCTAATCTATAGTAGAGTCCCTCTGGTGTATCAAGCAGTGCTGTCATAGTATTTATGGAGAAAAAAGAAAAATACTATTAGCACAAAGTTGGAGTATCCACTTTGTTGAAAAGGTGATCATATCACATACAACTGCAGTTGCTGGAAGGGAACTGTGCAGGCAAAAATGGCTTGCAAAATTTCCTTCCTTCCTTCCTTCCTTCCTTCCTTCCTTCCTTCCTTCCTTCCTTCACATTCATTAATCTTATGCACTTTCTAAACGTTAGTTCTTTAGAGGACAGAGGAATGGAGGGGAGTAGAGAAACAGCATTGCATTTACTACTGTTCACTAGACGAAGCAGAGAGAAAGAGAAGTTGTGTGCATGTGTGAAGTTTCAGAAAAGTAACCGAAGTCTGAGCAGGCCCATATTCTCCGCAAAGTTTATTAAAGCTGCCCATGTTTAACATGGCCATGAGCCACCTTCCTCCCCAATAATCTGTAGCAAAGCAAGAAGCTTGTTTTATTCACAGATTCATACCTTCATATCTGTGCAAAAATGTGACAGATTAAAAAGTTGTGATATAAGTGGTTTGAAGAAATGAATAATATAATGACAAGAACAGCATGAAGAGATCATGTTGGGATATGTGTCATCTGATACACTGGTGAGTCAGGCATTTTGTTGTTCTTGCATGCTGACAAGTTGTCTCAAATATACATAGTGATTGGAATACAGTAGTATGAACATCTTGGACCCAGTCTCCATTGAAATGTCCTTACACTTGATGTTCTTTTGTACTTCCTTCATTGCTGCCCCTCAAAGTCTCAGTCTTATTTGAACAAGGTCTCTTGTTTTCTTTTTGTTGTTCTCATCTGTTTCTTTTCATAGTTCTTTTTGTCTGTTGTATACAGGATTCTGATTCTCTTTCTTTCACTTTTGCTTAAGCTTCTCATCTGGCCTTAGCAAGTGTGATTATTTCATCTATCATCCATCTAGGCTTCTTTCTTCCTGTTTGCTATGGAAACTGACATTTTGCATCCTTCCCTAATACTGTCTCTCGTTTCATCTGCAGTTCTTTTGGTTCCTGATCAGCTGAATTTTATAATGATATAATGTAATTCTTCATTCAGCTTTTAAATCCCTCAGAGATTTGATTGTTCTGACAGCACAAATACATGTTCTCCATCTCCTACATCCAGTCACATAGTCTATTTGCCATCTGCTGTCCATGCATGCAGTCATCTGATTGGTTGCGTAAGGTACATGTTCCCAATGAACAGATTGTTGGCTTCACAAATTTCATGTGTCATTCTCCTTCATTTCTGACCCCTAGGTGAAACTCTCCTACTACACTGGATTCTGCTTTGTTTCCTGCTTTTGCCTTGCAGTCACCTATGATTATCCTGCTGTCTTATTTTGATGTAGTATCAATTTACTCCTGGATGCTTGCACAAATGTTTTTTATTGCTTCTTCTTCAGTATCTATTGTTGGAGCATTGACTTGAATGATAGTTGTTTTGATAGATTTTCTCTGAACTCTGAATAACTTGGGCAGACTTTGCATTATATTTCCTTACTACTTGTGCTGCATTTTGTCTCAATAATTGAGCCACTGCATTTAGAAAAACATCCCATTTCAATCTATTTAATTCATCCACACAAAGCACTGCATTGTTTAACCAGTCCATACCTTGCTTTTCATTTTCCAATTTGCCTTGGATCATACTTCTTACATTCCATGTTCCATTTGTATGTGTTATGCAGGAGATGACTTTTCTTTCACCTCCGTGGAGGTGACTTCCTTTCATCTTTGGCCTAGTTGCATCATTAGTGACAATGCTGTTCATGTTTGTCCATTCCTCAGTAGCTTGTTGAGTGCCTTCCAACCTTGGTGTCTCACAATAGTTCTTATGATCTCTACTTATGTTATTGTATTTCATTAATTTTATCACCATGATGGTTGTCAGAGCTGCTAGCAATTTTAGATACTGCTGGTGATATCCATCAATGGTACTGTGGCTTCTAGATCCGTGAAAGAATCATGAATCATGCTACTCAGATGTTCTGAAGAATCTTCTCCCTAGCCCATCAGGTGTTTTTCAGTCTACCAGGTGTTCCTCTGCTACTGTCCAGAGCACATGTTACTGGCAGTTTCAACCTTTAGAACTCTCAGAGGCCATAGTTGCAGGGTGTGTATGTATGCATGCTTGTGTAGATAGTGATTTAATAAGCAGTTCTTCTGCTGGTTGACTCACCAGCTCCCTAGATAACTCTGCAGTAGTGGCCTCAGGGGATAAACCCTGCACATATAAGACCTATGCTTCATTGCAGTGCTTTTAGAGCCAAACATATTTGTATATAAAATATAGGAAGCTGATAATTATTTATTCAATTAATTACACAAGTGTATTAAATTCTGTACCAGCTGGAATAATAGCAGCTTTAGGTTGCTGCACTTTGTGATAAGTCTTTTCATTTGTGTCAGCTTTGTGTGCATTTGAAAGATTTGGTTCAGCCCAGAACTTAAACTGATTGCTCTGTGGCTGCTTTGGGACATAATACTAAACCATGGTATAGTCTTAAATCAAGCCACAACAATCCCAGGGCTTGCATGCCACCCTCCCTTCCTTTGATACAGCTTCAAAGAGGAAATTGGAAGTTTCCACTTCTGTTTGAAGTTAACCAACCACTTCTGTTGCTTTGGTTGAAAGAAATTTCAACCAAGTTTGGTTGAAATAAATTTGCATCTTAAAGTATGTTGGTTTTCTTTCAATGGATTGAAGGTAAGATTAACCATAATTTGGCTTGTTTCAAATATCCTGATAAACTGTGATTAATCTAAAATGAAAATGAAAGCTTTAGAACTCCTCACATCCAAGCAGGAGAAAGTGATCAAGGAGGCTGAAGAGAAGGGAATGCACAAGTACATTCCCATTCCACAGTTACTTTTCCTAATTAAATTTTCATATCCTTCTTGTCTGAATTGCAAAATATTTCAGTATTGTAATGCAAGAAGATATGTCACTGGTGTCAAAGTATGCAATATCACAGATAAATGTGCCAATGCAAATGTAGATAATGGAGATATTAGTGCCTTGCATGTAACCATGTTTTCTGCTGTGCCTGCTTATTAAAAACAATATTTGTATCACACCTTTCTTAAGGTAAGCCATAACACCAAGCATTTTCATTAAGATACAAGCAATTTTTAAAAAATCAAATGCAAACTCTGTTGCTCCTCTCCTTATGAGCTACCTAAATATTATTTTGAGAAAAAATGGTGGGTTTTCTGTAAAATCACAAGAGCAGGCTTCTTTTTATGCAGCAGGGCTTCCCCTTCTCTTCCCCTTTGCCCCAGACCAAAATCTGCAGATTTGGAATTTATATGGGGAGTAACATAGGAGACAGTAATTTTGTTTCACCAGTGGTGTCCATTTTACTAGCTAACAGACATAACTGGCTACAACAATGCTATATAGTTTAGCAAGTGTTGGGCTTGCTTTGCTGTTATCATGTGCCATCCACCTTATGGCAATACTATGAATGAAATCCCTCCAAAATGTCCTATGACAGACCTGCTCAGTTCTTCCAAATTCAAGTTTGTGCTTTCCCTAATGTTGTCAATCCATCTCACATTTGGCCTGCTCTTGCTTCTTCCACCTTCCGCCTTAGCATGATTGTCTTCTCATGATATAGCCAAAGTATGACAGTCTCAGTTTTTTTGCTTCTGCTTCTAAGAAAAGTGCTGACTTGATTTGATCTGGAACCACTTTTTTGCCTTTCTGTAATTCCAGGGTATTCACAAAGCTCTTCTCCGATGCCATGTTCTAAATGCATCAATTTTCTTCATTATCAGCTTTCTTCACTGTCCAGCTTTCATATCTATACATAGTAATCGGGAATTCAGTAGTGTGCAAGATATTGGCCTTGGTACTCCTGTGAAACAGCCCTACACAACAACCCATAATGATCTTTTCTAGTTCCTTCATTACTGCCCTTTTCAGTCTAAGTCTTCTTTGAATCTCTTGGCTACAGTTTCCATTTGAATTGATGACTGAGTCAAAGTATGTAAAATCTTTCACAATTTCAATTTCTTCAGTTAAATAGAATAATGTAATTCTGTTCATGTGGGCTTTAAATTTTTTAGAGTCACTTCTATGGTTTACTCCTGATCTTGTTTTGGCAGCAGGAATGCAGATTCTACATAATCTTCTTTCAATTACACTGTGTATTTGATTTCTGTGTTGGCCATCTGGTAATGTCCATGTGTACGGTTCATGGATAAGACATCAGTAGCTTGAAGTATGTATTTGCAATAAACTTATTTTTGTCTTCACAATTCTGTGAGTCCTTCTCCTGCTTCATTTCTTACACCTAGACCAATTTTTCTTACTATATTTGATTCTGCTTTGTTTCCTACTTTTGCACTCCCATCACCTAGAATTATCAGCATATCTTATTTTGGTGAGTTCAGTTTCCTCTTGAACACTTGCAAAAGGAGTTGCAATTTGTGCTGCTTCAGCATCTGTTGTTGGAGCATAGACTTGAGTTACGGTCATGCTGATAGGTTTTCCACAAATTCTGATTGCTATTATTTGGCTGGATTTTGCAGTATAGCCTCTCACTGCCTGTGCTTGCCTGCCTTAATATTACATCCACTCCATTTATTCTGAGTTTATCATTTCTGGAGTAAAATGTTTTATATTTGTCCGATTGAAAACGTCCCATTTCAGTCCACTTCAGTTTGTTCACACTAAGTACTGTGATGTTTGCCCATTCCATTTCCTGGTTTACATTTTGTCTTGATTTATACTTCTCACATTCTGTGTCCCAGTTGCATGTGTTGTGCAGCACTGGGCTTTCCATTCACCTCAGTGCATGTCAGCCACTAGACTTTCTTTCAGCCGTGATGAAAGACATGACTTACCACCACCTCTGTCTGTGCAGCACTATGCAGAGTAAGCTTGAGGGTAATTGCCATTGTCTGTGAAAGATCCTCCAACAGTGTCACTTTCAAATACTACTACTTTCCAGTATCTGCTCTTCAGGAATTTATCTGCCCTTATCACCATTAGCGACAAATTCATTGAACATAATAGGGGTGAATGAAAGTTGTCTGTACAACAGGGAGGCTTAGACCAAAGATTTCCCTGAAAAACATAATGTAGGGTTCTTTTTTCAGATCATTGTCTGATCTGAAGAAACTGAATACTTGAGGACTTGAAGGAAGGTATCATGTTTTTGAATTCTTGAAATGTGTTGATTATCTGTCACACCCATTGATTGCTACTCACATATTAGGTGCAAATAGCCTATCTAGAGAAAATCATGCCAAGAAATTATTATTCTATAAACAATTGCCTATCACCCACATTTGTTTTTCTCATAATCATTCTTGTTTTCATGCTAGACAAATCTATTCTACAGAACGACATATGAATGCCTTCCTGCATTCATACAGAAAAGCTTACAGGATTCAAGCTGTCAAAGAACAAAGAAGAAGCACTGACTCAGTATCTTCTTTTTATTCTTTGTACCTCCAAGAACAACTGTTTGAAAAAGAAGCTTGTTTCCAGATATATTATTGATATAAGATTGACGTACATTCTGTCCAAGAGTTAAGAGAATAAGAAAGGTAAATGGTGAAAGATTGAAGGTAACCTTGTCCATCCTAGTACATTTTTCACTTTGGTTCTATGGCATTTGGTTTAGTAGATTTTTTTCTCATTTTCTCTTATTGCATGATCATCTTTATGAAGAGACAAAGGAGGGGAAATGCAATTTACCCGAGCTTGTTGTGGCTGAAAGCACATTATAGAAGAACTAGGGAAATTAAATAGAAAAGCCACTTTCATTTCCAACTGTCAGCATTGCAACATTACTGAATTTTGTTCGAAAGCCAACATAAATGTATAAAAAGTTATGCCTACATAATTAAAGGAACATTTAATAAAACACAGTTACTGTTTATACAATATAACCTGGGGCTGCTTGATTTTTATTGAGCCTTTGATCTAGACAGTTGAGCTCAAGTCACCAAGAACCACTTGGTTGTCTCAGATTGGAAAGTATCCTATTTCACAAAGTTATTTTTGAACAAAGACTAGAGGCATTGCCTTATGATTTATAGTAATTAGACCATCCTTTTATAACCTGGTGGCCTCCAGATATTTTGCACTATAATGCCCATCATTCCTGACCATTGGTCATATTGGTGGAGGCTGATATGAATTGTACTTCAATGCATATAGAAGACATCAGGTTGAGGAAGTCTGCATTATATTGTCGGAAGAGGACTGGGAAAGTTGGGTTCAAATCAGCCTTGAAGCTAACTAGATGACATTGGGGGAATTCTGAAAGCCATCAACAGACATTCAATAATGCAATAGCAGAAAAGACACTATTCAAAATATACTAAAGACATGATTTAACATATATATGGGATATTATGGAAATTAGAACCAAAGCATAAAGTAATTCAGTGAATATATAAGAACCAAAGGGAATCATATTTCCAGCAAGATTCAAAATCTGCTATGGCTAGTTTTGTCCATAGTTTTAGCAGAAAAAAAGAGAGAAGGAAAGTTTGTAAATCATAGGAGGCAATGCTGCACTGCTTCTGCAGTGCATGGATTTTTGCCTAAATCTACTGGTCAAATGGTTTTTACGACAATATGGATTCCCCACTCCCTGTCACATATTCCAGCAGCAAGAAAAGTTTTCTTCTGCACTACACTGTGGTCCTCTTTGAACCTCTTTTTGGCTGGTCTCCTGAGGTTCTGAGTTGGGTTCTCCTTCTTCCACTCCTGGGCCTAGCTGCATATCTGAATGGTTCCTAATCATTCCTGCTCCTAGGCTAGACATGAAAAGATGCTGCAGAGAAACAGGAAAATCAACAAACCAAATTGTGTAAATGCTGAAATGCCTTGACTGGGTTCTGATGACCCAAAAGACCAGTAGTAAAAACTCACCATGTATTCTTGTGACATGTGACACCTGGCTAGCAAGACAGAAAGTTAGCTCTGCCTATTCGCTATTGATGAGGCTATAAAAAACTCTTCATCTTCATTATTCTGAATGATACTGGCAGCCAATGATATACAATTCAATCCATTCCCTTTGAATCAACAGAACTGCCATTAAAGAGCTAGACAACATTTAGACAGTAGAAACACCTACAACCTCAGTATGCCCCAGGTAGGACTGCAATCCACTGAATTGGATTTGTCAGCAAGACCAGGGACTTTCTTGGGTCATGTCCCCATTTCCAAATTGTGCTGTGGAAGATATGTGTTCTGACTGCTTGATGTGACTTTTATTCTTTTTAAAAAGTATAAAAAAGAAATTATGGACAACCTGATTTTGGCCTACCTCATATTAATTTAACCCTCAAACCCAAAACTTTCTCTCTCTGAAACCCCAGAGCCACTTTCCATGGCCCATCTTAAGGGTAGGTTTTGCCCTTCCTCACTCCCCTGGGAAACTGCCAAGTTTTTCTACAGGGACATTTGGATCAGTCATGGTTTCTCC
This sequence comes from Varanus komodoensis, assembly GCF_004798865.1. Classification (NCBI taxonomy): domain Eukaryota; kingdom Metazoa; phylum Chordata; class Lepidosauria; order Squamata; family Varanidae; genus Varanus; species Varanus komodoensis. Next base: position 16,605,996 of record NW_025335438.1, on the reverse strand, counting down.
TCCTTCCCTGGCTCTTTTGCAACATTCTACCCTATACTCCTTTTAAATTGATCTGTGATCAATAGCCTGATAAGGGGAGACAATGGAAGTTATGCATGCTGGTGGTAGGGCATTCATATAATAGTACAATTTAATGTCTGATACTTCTAAACCCCCCCTTTTTTTTACCTGGCATGATTTTTTTTTTTTGTTGACCCATTAAAAACCCTACAATTATGCATTGTTATATGCTCAGTCCTAGAGAATCCTATTTGTATTGGCAATATCTGGAACAAGAAGGTCATTTGTGGCAGTATCAGCATTTTAATCATAGCTAGAAAAATACCATCTGCCACTTTTCATCAGCCAGATTTTCCTTTACAATTTTTCATAATTTTATATAGATGTTTCTCACTATACTGTTTTATCTATTTCTCGTTCTCATGGCAGCAAAGTCAGTTTAGGAACTATTCTACTGATCACACTTTCAATGTCTATAAGCCTCTGCACAGCATACTAAAAAGTAGAGACATCACCCTGCCAACAGAAGTGCGTATAGTCAAGGCTATGGTTTTCCCAGTTGCAATGTATGGTTTGAAAGTTGGACCATAAGGAAGGCTGAGTGCCAAAGAATTGAGGCCTTTGAATTGTGGTGCTGGAGGAGTCTCCTGCGAGTCCCTTGGACTGCAAGGTGATCAAACCAGTCAGTCCTAGAGGAGATTAACCTTGACTACTGTTTAGAAGGCCAGATCCTGAAGATGAAACTCAAATACTTTGGCCACCTAATGAGAAGGAAGGACTCACTGGAGAAGAGTCTAATGCTGGGAACAATAGATGGCAAAAGAAGAAGGGGACGACAGAGGATGAGGTGGCTAGATGGAGTCACTGAAGCAGTTGGTGTGAGCTTAAGTGGACTCTGGGAGATGGTGGAGGACAGGAAGGCCTGGAGGAATGTTGTCCATGGGGTTGTGATGGGTCGGACACGACTTTGCAACTAACAACAACAACAACAACAACTTGGGCTTCTAGTCATCTAGGGCAGAGTGGGAGGAGTAGGGAGGCAATTTCTACCTCCCCGTACCTCCTGGTCTGCATTTGAGCTGGATGGCCATTTCCCCCTATCTAACTGAGTGGCTTCAGAGAAGAAAAGAAGGAGGCTGTAAGCCTTGACCCACTCTCCAAGGTTGTGATAAAGGTATGGATTCTCAGGTGCAAGACTGGTGTTCTGTGTCTGTCCTTGGATCTGGGAATTGGTGATCGAAAGGGACTCCTAGGGTATGGAATGGGCTTCCATGGGAGGTTTTTGAAGCCCCATCAGTGAGGGTGTTCAAGGATAGACTGGACCTGCACATGGTAGGCATGACCGGAGCCGGCTGGGGCCAGGGGTCAGACTAGATGGCCTGGGAGACCCCATCAGACTCATTCAGTTTCTATGTTTCTAAAGGGGCATTGGACTGGTCTTCCTATGTGCTGTCTCTTCTCATTTTTAATTGAAGGTGAAAATTAATTGTTTGAGCTTTATGTATTTATTTTGAAAGCCTTGTGTCCCTATTTTCTCACTTCTGTTCTGAATGTTTTACTCAGTTTTAATGGTTCCATTATCGTTAGGGCCATTTAGTGCGGACGAAGATTCATTTTGAATCTTTTATTCTTTCCTTTTTTTATCTCTGCTTGATTTCTTAGCACTATTGTGAAGACACCAAACATAATACAAACAGCAGAGCAGTTAGTGTTGTTCCTTCCTTCTTTCTTTCATTTGCTTGGGGATTATATGAAAGATATCCATTATTGTAACAAGTGCCTTTGGAGCCATAGGAATTGAATAGACCATAGAAGAGGTGTCTGGCCAAAATAATACATGCTGATTTCTTGATGTGTTCAAATGTTGCAGAAACAAGCTGGCCAAGGACTCAATCCAGGAACCTCCCTCAGAGTTGCATTTTGCATTGTGCGGTACTTGTGGCATTTGAGTTCAGAGCAATGCTGTCACACTTGTACAGAGATTAAGATTCAGCACAGGGTTGGTCAGTTCTTGGGCTAATTTAAAATGTCCCCTGCAAGCAATCAGTTCATACTTCTGGCAAGAATGTTATGTCCCTTTCAAGTAAACTGCTGGGAAGGGAGGGACAGAGAGAAGGGGCTGGCAGCAGGAGAGAGAATGAAAAAGAGAGTGAAAAAGGAGTGGTGGCAATAAAGAAGGGTGGTTCTTCCCACCAGCAGCATGCTGCTTTTGCATATTATCCCTGAAGATAGGAAATCCTTTAGTGAAAAAGGGTTCTGACCCATTCTAATGGAAGAGAGTAAGGAGGGCAAGATTAGGAGCTGACACCAGAATGGATCCAGTGGAAGCTGTGGGAAATCTGTGCAGTTAGAACAAGGACAAAGAATGAGGAAAGGTAGAGTTAGAAAGGAGGGAGGGAGAAAGGGAGGGAGAGACAGAGAGAGCATTACCAGACAAAGCCATTTCAACCATCCAAATATTTATTTATTATTTATTTAGAGAACTTCTATGCTGCCCCATTCGCTGAAGCCTCGGGGCGGCTCACAATCATAAATTTTAAACACAATATAAAACAGTATAATTTAAGTCGCCCTGGCCAAAGAATAAAATAAATAAATAGTATTAACAATTAAAATAACATTTGAATAAAAAGGTCTTCACCTGGCACCAAAAAACAAATAACGACGGCGCCAGGTGGACCTTTCTGGGGAGCGCATTCCATAAATTGGGCGCCACTGCAGAGAAAGCCCTCCTCCGAGTACTTACCCTCCTAATATCCTTCACGGAGGGTTCCTGGAGAAGGGCCTCTCCCGCTGATCTCAAGGGGCGGGCGGGCGGGCATATATGGAAGTAAGCAGTCCTTCAGGTAACCAGGACCCAAGCCGTTAAGTGCTTTATAGGTCATAACCTATAGAGCATTTTGGAGGGGGGAGAGCCTACTGTGCCATCAGGATACATCAAATCTTGGCACTGCCAGTCTCTTCTCAGCAGTGGCTCTCATAAACCTTGGAGAAGCAGCTGGCATGCTTCTTCCCATGCTGTCTATAAGGTGGGGAAAGGCAGAGATGCTCAGAGATGCTTTAGCTCTCTGGACACTGCCTAGGGGCCACAGTGAAAGAGGAGAGAGAAAGATGCTACTGAAATCCAAGGTGTGGTGTTCATTTTTTAGGAATGTTATGACTGTGATCCAGTCTTTTTTGTTCTTTGTTTGTTCTTTTAAATGAATCAATGCATATTTGTTTTGGTCTGGGTAGATCTCAAGATTGATATATCTCAGCCCATATGCTAAAAATACTGAGAATCCTACTGCCGTCTTGCATTCAGTTGCTGCTCTGGGGAGTCTGTTGTGAGCATGTCACTCCTCTCATTCCCTCCTTTCAGTATACTCAGCCCAGAACTTTCAAAACACAATTTTTATTGAAATTTAACTGGTTTCAGTTTAGTAGCAATCATATATTAATATAAACAGATCAGGCCTGTTAAGATTATGCAGGGTGAAGAATATTTGTAATTGTGTGTTTATAGACATTTATTTATTATTTATTAGATTTATGCTCTGCCTTTTCCTTTTTTAGAGAACTTGAAGTGGCTTATATCATTCTTCTGCTGCTCTCAGTCTTATTCCCCACAACAAGAATGCTGTGAGGTAGGCTGGGCTGAGAGTCTATGACTGGCCCAAAGTCACCCAGTTGAAATGAAGGAATGGAATGAAATACAGTGGGAGAGAGGACAACAAGAAGTGCACCATTTCAGGCCTGGGTTACAGGGTTCTGCTTTGGTCTGATCTTTAGCAGAGTTCAAATCAGGTCAGGTCAAGTCAGATCAGGTTCTTCAGGGAAGCAAGACCATAAGAGATGAGCACCCAGAATGCTCTCAGTAGTGACAGCAAGGAATGGGAGAAGAATGAGATTTAAATAGGACTGTTGCATGATTGACCTTGTCTCAGTTCTGACTGAGGCTTTGTCTCTTAAAGGAACCTTATCTTTTTTAGCGATTTCAGGCTACAGTGATGTAGAAGCAACTGAGGCATGCTAGTTTCCACAAAGCCCAAGTCCTCAGATTTTGAGAACAGCAATATGACCTCCTCAAACTGCTAGGAGCAGCTTTCTGAGGACCTGGTTCTCAGGGGAGTAGAAGTTTACTGACACCTTTCCAGAGCTGAGTCTTCTTTCTCATAAACAATAAACTCTAGAACCTGTTCTGAGGACAAGGGATCAGGGTCCTCAGAGGATGAGGATTTAGGGCCTTGGTCCTTGCCAAAAGTACAGTTATGAAATGGGAGTGATATATGAGGTGCTTGACAAGAAAAGCAAAGTGGCAATTTTCCTAAATGATAGTGGTTAACAAAAAGAAAAAAATAAGGTGTAGAAAGAGGAAGAAAAATCTGGTAAATAGCTTTGCTTCTGTACTGAAGAATGGGTCAAATTTCCCAGAAGCTGAGAATCAGACAGAAGCAGAAGGAGGAGATGAAGAAAGGATCAGAAGTGGAGAAATGGCAGTAAAACTGTTAGAAACATAGAAACATGGAAAACAGAGCGAGTCAGAAGGGGACTCCCGGGACATCTAGTCTGACCTCCGGCACCAGCCGGCTCCACTCACGACATGCCCACCATGTGGATGTCCAGCCTATCCTTGAATACCCGCACTGATGGGGCCTCAACAACCTCTCGTGGAAGCCCATTCCACACCCTCGAGGTCCTGACTGTCAGGAAGTGCTTCCTGGCATCCAAACGAAACCTTGGCTCCCTGAGCTTTGCTCCGTTGGAGAGTGTTCTGCCTTCCTCTGCAGGGGAGAACAGGTCTCTATCCATCTCCATGTGACATCCCCTCACATACCTGTATGTTGCCAACATAACCCCTCTGAGTCTCCTCTTCTCCAGGCTGAAGAGACCCAGTTCCCTCAGTCTCGCCTCATGCAGCATCCCCTGCAAACCGGCCACCAACCTTGTGGCCCTACACTGCACTGACTCCAACCTGGCTATATCCTTTCTGTAATGAGGGGCCCAAAACTGAACACAATACTCCAGTTGTAGACGGAACAGAGTCGTGTAGAGAGGTAGTAATACCTCTCTTGATCTAGAAGCCACACTTCTGGCTATGCAACCAAGGGTGGTGTTTGCCCTCTTGACCATCGCATCACACTGCTGACTCATGTTTAGCCTGCAGTCAACCAGTACACTGAGGTCCCTTTCACAAGTGCTGCTCTCCAGCCACTTATCACCTAACCTGTACTTATGACAGCTGTTCCTATGCCCCAAGTGCAAGGCCTTGCACTTATCCACATTGAACGTCATCCTGTTGTCTCCTGCCCACTTCCATAGTCTGTCCAGATCCTTTTGGATCTGGAGTACCTGCTCCTTAGTTGTGGCCACTGCTCCAGTTTTAGTGTCGTCTGCGAATTTGATCA
>NW_025335438.1:16580523-16600509 GCF_004798865.1 Varanus komodoensis | reverse complement strand
GCAAAACAATTAAATTGTTGTAGGAATGCAAATAGTTTGTGCAAAACATTGACATGCTATAAAACTGTTGAAAGCATATGAATGAGCAAGATTATAAGCAGGGTTAACTAAAAAAGAATTTGCTAAGACATTTTGCTTTTGAAGGTACACAAAACATTCTTTCCCACATATAAAATCTGATTTCCATCTGAGGAAAGAATAGCATCCACCATACCTAAATGCTAATTTAGGGGTGCAGGCAAGACTATGTGGCATTCAACAATTCTGTCATCCAACACTTTATCTCCTACCTTCTGCTCAGTGAAGTAGCCATTTACTTTGCTTAATGGTAGGACAAGCCCTGCAGGTAGTTACAGGGCAAACTTAGAACTGGCCTCTTGATTTTTTGGATATAAATTAAGAAGTCAAGGAGCTGCAAAATTTGACTCATCACTCAAGCTTTTGTCTCCTTCAGACTTGGGGAAAATACATCTACACCCAAGCAAGCAAGCAAGCAAGCAAGCAAGCAAGCAAGCAAGCAGAATGAACAGACTCACCTTTTCCACAGGAAGGAACTACCTTGTATGTTGAATTTGCAATTATCAAAGTATTGATGCTAGTTCAAGATCGCACCATATTAGTGAGAAGCCATTAATCATTGTCTTTACTACAGGTAAATAACCTCTTGTATTCCTCATCTATTACCAAATTCTTAAAGAAAGTGTTTTTTTCATGAAGAACTAAACTATAAATAATATAATAGAATGGCTCACATTTTTCTAACATTTTTAATGGGGTGATAGTTTCAGTTGAGTTGTTGTAGACTGTGGAGTAGCAAGAATTCAGGTTTGCTGTTTTTCTTGAGGGCCCAGCAACCACAAGGCAAGGCAAGCAAAAAGGTTGCAATCACAGCTTCCTAGTATCTGGGCCTTCCAGAAACTTAAGAAACAAAAATTTCCCAAGTACTGTTGAATAAAGACATGTGGCAATAAGATGGTAATAAATTAGGTTAACTATATTTAATTGCTGATCTGCAAATTAAGTGCTTATCAACTTTCCTCCACCCTCTGTTGGGAGTTAACTAATGCTTAAAGGACATTTGAGGAAATATTCTTTTCCTGCCTTGATTAGGTCTAGTGTGCCTAGACCTGAATGTCAGAACTATATCTAGTTCCATGATTATTTTCCCTTGTCCACACAATTAGAGGAGAAAAAGGATTATATAACCCACTTTGAGTTTCTTGAAGGAAAAAGGCAAGATATGCATATGAATGAATGAATGAATGAATGTGCATTGAAAATTATCCTTGATCCAACTGCTAAGCACTCCCAGCTGGTAAGCACTGGAAGTCAAGTAGTTCTGCCATGTCCCAAGACTTATGTCTCTCACTTTTTTTCTGGCCACTGAACCTTTAAAGGTTTGTTTGAGAAAGCTTCCTTTCACCTGTTTGGTGCTTCAGGGTGCTTTCTATGAGTAGGTGGTAAGAGTAGGCATAGATTCAAAAGTAAGTCCTAAATTACAATGAGTCAGGCACTACAAAGAAATACACAACATAAAAAAGATAGAAAGTTTCACAAGCTAGGTATTTAATATTCCACATTTTCCAATGAACTCAAGATGATTTAATGATCTTCCTCCTCAAAACAACCCTGTGATGTCAGGCTGAGAGTAATTTAGTGGCCTAAAATCAGCCAGTGGCCCAAAGATGAAATCATCTTTCATATCCAATTTCCATACAACATTGTATGACCACAAATGCAGACAGTCTGTGGGAAAATCTGATTATTACTCATGAAACCAAGACACGTATATGTAGTAAAGAACTGGATGAAAGCCCTACATGTCTAATTCCTGAACTGCACTTTGAAAAATGGAAAACTGTTATCATAGTTCATAATAACAGGTTAGGCCCTTTGAGATAATTCATGAAGCAATATCCTTTGGTATCTTTAGCAAAAATGCATCTGCAGCTAAGCAAAAAGTGGCATGTTGAAAGGTCATTCCTTCTGAAGAAAAGTAGCATCAGAGGCCAAAGAACATTGTACACAGTGTTGCTGAGTTTAGATCAAAAAATAGGAATACAATTATCCAATGCAGCTGCTGTGAACAAAACAGGGTCAGTGCTTGCTGCATTTTAGCACAGGTATAAATGGTTAAGCTTCCATTTATTTAGCACTATTTCAAGTGAGTAGCTCACAATATAATTATTTGGCCTCCTGCTTTAATATCTCCTTTGATCATTTTGGAAACATTAATAAAAGGCAGCTATTTTATGGGAGTAATAACCAAAGGTTTTAAAAATACACCCACAATCTTCTGAATAGCAATATGTACATTTTATTTGCAATTTCTAACTATTTTGCGCATGCGTGTGTGTTCACAGACACACAGACACAAACACACATACATTTGTGTTAAAAGCTTGAATTTTTAGAAATGAAGTGTTAGATATACTAATATTTTGGGTTTTTTTGCATAAAGTACACAGGTAACTTGCTCAGATATACTTAAGCTTTCTAATGACTTACTGTCATTCATAATTTTGTACTGTATGCTTTTAATTTTGTGCACTGCACAGAGAACTTTAACTATTGGGATATTTTGAAATGTAATGAATAAATCTCTATGCTTTCATGAAATCACTACTAAAGTTTATATGATGAACACCAAATAATATACCCAAAGTAAGCCTAAGGAAGAAGGCTTACAATATTCCTATAAATGTATGAAGAGAAAAGGGTTCAAGGCATTAACTTCATTAATATAAAATGTCTAATTCGCAAAGTATTTTCGAGATTTCTCCAGACTGGATCCAGCCTCATGGTGGAATCCTCTGGGAGTGATGCTCTGTAGATGGAGGGCTCTGACATCAGGGTCCTCTATCTACCCTAAGCCCTGCCAATCAGAACAGGAGAACCAATTCAAGGTTGGGAGGGCACCTCCCTTTCCTCCCATGTGCTATTCTTACCTAGATAAATGTCTCAACCTATTTAGCTCACTTATCTTAGTGGACGAAGGCAAAGATGCTTGGAGAACCATGCGAGGGTGTGTGAATCTGGAAAGCTCAAGCTTACCAAAGGTCTTTGAATTTCTTTAAGTTAATTTCTACTCAGGTATGTATCAGATTGCCAGCTTTGTTTTTTCTTTTCACATGAAAGTGTTTAAATATTTCTATGCACATTTTTCAAATGTATGCAGAAATTGCATGCATTTTTGAAACACAGACATTATTTTTCCACCAATTAAAATGTGTATGTATCAATTTTCAAATGTACATGCACATTTTAAATGCATTTGAATATATATACACTGTATTTTTTGCTCTATAAGACGCACGTTTTTCCCCCTCAAAAGTAAGGAGAAATGTCTGTGCGTCTTATAGAGCGAATGTGTGTGTGCCCGATGCCCAGGACGCTGCCGGTCCGCCTGCACCACGTGCCACCACCTTGCCAGCACGCGCTCGGCGTGCACTGCTCCACTCCCCTCCCTCCAGCACAGGTGAGTGCTGTGCCGCTCAGGGGGAGCGGTGTGGAGGAGGAGGAGCCGCGGGCTTTAACCCGCTGGCCGCATGGAGAGACGGACTGCTCACCCCCACCGCCCGGGAAGACCTGCCGCGGAGGAGGAGGAGGAGCCGCAGGCTTTAACCTGCCAGCTGCATGGAGAGACGGACTGCTCACCCCCACCGCCCGGGAAGACCTGCCGCGGAGGAGGAGGAGGAGCCGCAGGCTTTAACCTGCCAGCTGCATAGAGAGATGGACTGCTCACCCCCACCGCCCGGGAAGACCTGCCGCGGAGGAGGAGGAGGAGCCGCAGGCTTTAACCTGCCAGCTGCATGGAGAGATGGACTGCTCACCCCCACTGCCTGGGAAGACCTGCCGCTGCTGTGCCGCCCGGAAGACCACCGCCGGCATGCTGCCGGCCCAGCTGCACCACACCTGGCTGGCACGCGCTCTGCATGCCCTGCTCTGCCCCCCTCCTCCGGCGCAGGTGAGAGCTGTTAATCACAGTTCGGTGTGTGTTTTCAAATGGCAACCCGTCTTTTAATGAAGCCCATGGGGAAGTGATGGGGAATGTGCCTGTGATTATCAGGAAACTTTCCATGGATCCCTCCTCTAAAAACTAGGTGTGTCTTATGGTCAGGTGCGTCTTATAGAGCGAAAAATACGGGGGGGGGGTGTGGATAAATCATCTTGCAAGCTTAGAAGAACTTGACTTCTGATTGCATTTGTGTCCTTGTTCAGTCCAGAAGATAATTGGGTAACCCTGATAAAAAAATGAGGTGAAACCATTTTCTCATATAACACTAATCCATGTCTCTCCTCTCCTCTCCCAACCATATCCTATTTCTTCCTTCCCTGACACTCTTTTGAGGTCACTGTTGCAGTCTCAGAACAAAAGCCAGAGGAAGAGATTGAGGAAAAGCTCACCTGTTTTTTGGTGGCTTGTGGTGGTAGGAATCTACCTGCTGAAGAGCCATAGGATTGTTTTGCTACCCTAAGAGATTCATTAAAATCAAATGGACTTAAGACAGTCATCACTAATTTAAGTCCCATTGATTTTAATGGGTCTAGTATAGGTAGGACTTAATCTGGATCAAATTCTCTATATATTATGCTCTCCCACAAGACCCAGTACTTTGGCATTTCTAAATGAAATTACAAAACTACCCACATCAGTTACTTCTACTTTCTTTATCCTGGTCTTCTCAAACATTAGTCAATGACAACCCCAAATGGACCATAACCTCCCTCCCTCCCTCTCTTGTTTGTTTGCCAATTATTTTCTCCTTTCTTTGGGATTTTCACTTGTCACCATAAGATAATTAATGACTGCTATAGAAAATGGAAAAATTCCAATTATAGAACTACCTTGCATTGAATTAGACACTTGCATCCTTACACTGTGCACTTTCATACCAAGCACCATCAGACTCTTTTACACATAGTATGATATCTTATAGACTTATAGCAGGTTTCTTACAAATTAAAAAGCATTTTAATGAACTGGACAAAGCTAACTTTTAGTTGAAAAATGAAAAGCTTGTGAAAAGTCCCCTTTTCCATTAAATTTTCTAGCATGAATAGAATATCATTTTTGCTGCAGGTAAATTTGTTACCAGCTTGACTTGCCTGATAGTTTCTTTTAAAATGTAGTTTTCCCCTTCTATTTTAGTTGTTTTTTTATAGTGGAATGAAATTTTTAGATAAGAGATAAAGAAAAGAGCTAGACTCTACCTGTTAAGGCTGACACTTCAGTCCTAAAAGAATTGCATAGGAATTGCTCCTTTGTTTGTAATGGAATGTATCCCCAAATATATTTATTGTCCCTTGGGCTAGGGGGTACCAATGTATTAAATAAATGAACAAACAAATAAATAAAATGATAAGAAAGACCATATTCTGAGGTTAAATGTATTAATACGTGATGTAAAGTTTTATAAATAAGTCCATTATGTAACATTGCTGTGGTTGCAAGTATTTAATAGGGAGAAGTGAAAGGGGTGTCTTTTACTAAAATGCAACTGTTAATTACACTTCAGATGGAACTGTTAAAGGAGGGTGATTAAGATCCTCAGAGGACATTACTATTTATCACTATCCAGCACAGCCCATAAGCCTTAGGAAACTGTTTTATCCTGAGGAAGACAATCCAACTCAGTATCAACTCTACCAATGGCAATGCTTTTCCAGGATTTCTTGCATGGGATGCCATTTGGTTGTTGCAGCATAGATCTCTGTTTGAACTGTGACACAGTAGAGAATTAAAACACTGTAAGGCAGGGGTCTCAAACTCAACTTACCTGGGGGCCGCTGGAAGTAGAGTCTGGGTGAGGCTGGGCCGCATCAAGTATTCCACCACCGCGGTGGTGGTGGGCCACTCATCCCATGGCCGGCCTGGGCGCCGCTGGAGCTTTGAAGGCCGCCGGGCCCCTCCCCCGTGCCCCGCCCGTCCCGGCAATTGGCCCGCGGGCCGCGAGTTTGAGACCCCTGCTGTAAGGGGCACAGTAGTTAAGCACAAGTTGAGCAGAAACATTGAGCAACTTAATTTCATCTCTGAAAATAATTTCAGATAGCTTTGCTTTACTTCCCAAAGCATCATGTTGCTCCATACATCTCAGAAGAATATACATCAAGTTCAAGGACTATGTTAAAATAGATTAATTTGTTATAAGCCACCTCAGTCTTTGGAAAAATGGCACATACATGTTTTATTTAATAATTTATAAAGCAGCTGAATAAGAAAGAACAGATTTTAAGGAAGACACCCTACACTGATATTTAGAAATATAAAGTATTAAACATAAGAATATTTAATATGTAAAGAGTTTTTGCAGCAGTGATGGCTAGTAGCATTTAGCAGTTTAGTTTCTGTATCCATAACTGTTTTTAAAAGGCAGCCAAAATAAGGCAAATACTTTAAATTGAGACAATGTTGCTAGTGAATTTTTAAAAATTACTTTCAGTTAACATCAAATGGTAGATTAGTCCTACTGTATAAAAGTTGAATAATTTATTATATTTTGGCCTACATTCCAGAACCACATGCAAAAGAAAAAGGACTAAAAATTCTTTCTTCACTACATTTCAAATTTTGTTGGCAATGGTAATATAAATGGGTGACATTAAATAAGCTATGCAATGATTGCTGGAAATGATGCTTGGAGAAAACAAAACAAAACAAAACAAAACAAAACAAAACAAAACGCACAAATTCATTCATTTCACCATTTGTAGAAACTTGATTCAGAGAATGCTCAGCTTTTGGCTACTCCAGAAATTTCAGATACATAGTTGTCTATAAGGAAAGATATGTCCTCTTCAAAGAATCAGTATTGTCCAGATTAATTGGTAGGACACTTTAGAGGCTACAAAAATCATGATCCAAAGCTCATATTTTCATGGACTGTACACTGACCTGGATCCAGATAATTTCAGGAATAAGTCTATGCACCCAGCGGACCTCTCAACTAGTGATATTTTTAACAACAGCAGTTCCCCATATAGCAATGCAAATAGTTTGTGAAACTCAAGGGACATTCAAAAGCAGTGTGATATAACAATACGGAAATGATTTTCAAAGGAAAATGTCAATCTCCCCACTAGTCATGTCCAAGGCAATATTTGAAACTGCTCTATGGAAAGGTATGTGACCTATGCACACATAAATCCTTCCAATTTTGCACACTGGTCATTTGTTTTCTCATAGTGCTAGAAGGGAGGAGGGAATGTGCAAGCAATCATTTGATATTTATATTTGCAGGTAGAGACTTTTAATATTTTTACTGCAATTTCATCTGTATTATGTTGAGTAATCCATCCATCCATCCAAAATGCTGATACTCTGGAGATTTCAGAAGTTTATACTATATTGGAAACTTATATATGTGACATTGTATCCCTCTTACAGAACTTCTAAATGTTATTATTATTTTTTTTTTTTTTTGTATTCTGTTGTGAGGTGAAAAATATTTGAGCCTAGAAATATTCTCAGGCCCTGAAATCTCATTGGATGACTCCAGATGTTCTTCCATAGGAACACAGGAAGCTGTCTTATTCTGGGTCAGACCACTCGTCTATCTAAGCCCAGCATTGTTCCTGAGTCTCAGTGGCTCACCAGGGTTTCAGGTAGAGGCATTTCCAACCACAAAACACTGGGGACTCTGAGGATTTCTGTAAGCAAGCCAAGTTCTCTGTCCCAAGGCTTTGCCTCCTCTGCTTTCTTTACACCAGGCATACCTTATACATGCTGAATAAAAATAGTATATTTTATTCTATTCTGCAGGGGAAGTGTTGTCTCACTAACTTATTGGAATTGCCAATATGCACAGGTGATCCAGTTGTTCACTTGCATTTCTGAAAGGCTTTTGACATAGGCTCCTGAGCCAACTAAGCAAGCATGGAATAAAAGAGGGAGGTCCTCTTGTGGATCACTAACTGGTTAAAGAACAGAAGACACAGGGTAAGATTAAATGGAAACTTCTCTCCATGGAGATATGTAACCCGTGGAGTCCCACAGGGTTCTGTATTAGGAACTTTCATATATGATATGGAACTAAGAGTAAGTAGTAAATTGACCAAGTTTGCTGATGACACTAAACTTTCAAGAGTGGTTAAAACCAAAAGGGATTGTAAAGAGCTTCAAAGGGTTTTCTCCAGGCTGGAAGAATGGGCATTTGAATGGCAATGCAGTTCAGTGTAAGCAGGTGTGGAGTAATGCATGCTGGGGCAAAAACTTCCATTCTCAAATATATGCTAATGGGATCCAAGCAGAAAAGGGATCTTGGCATAGTAGGGGACAACTCAGCACAAAGGTTGGCCCAGTGCAAACCTGCTGTGAAGAAAGCAAATTCCATGCCAAGCAAAATTAGGAAGGGGATTAGGAAAGATTACTTCCCTTATTCAAATCTTTGGTGTGACCATACTTGTAACATTGTGTTTAGTTCAAGTCACCTCACCTGAAAAAGGACATTATTGGATTGGAAAAGGGCAACAAAAATGATCAGGGGGGTGGAGCAGCTCTCTTACTGAGGAGAGGCTACAACTAGTGGGAATCTTCAGCTTAGAAAACAGGAGAGTATTTTATTTTATTTATTTATTTAAAACTTTTATGTGCCGTCCCCTCATGCCTCGGCATTGTGGGATGGCTTACAATGTAAGTAAGGGGAGAAGTGTTTAAATTAATGCAAGGTGTGGAGAAAGTAGTGAGAGGAACATTTTTTCCCCTCTTCTATAACATTCAAATCTGAGATCATCCCATGAAGCTGATTGGCAGGCGGTTTAGGACAGATCAAAAGAAGTACTTTTTCACACAGCTTGTAATTAAACTTTGAAGTGGTGATGGACACCAATCTGGGTGGCTTTAAAAGGGAATTGGACAGACACATGAGAGAGGTGGTTATCAGTGGCTATGAGCCTTGCTGGCTCTGTGCTACTTCCTTTACCAGAGGTGACATACTTGCATACACTGGTTGCTGAAGAGCTGGGGCAGGAGGTGGTCTTACACTCGTCCTGCCTGAGGGATCCTATGAGCAGCTGGTTGCCACATTGTGTACAGAATGCTGGACTAGATGGACTTTTGCTCTGATCCAGCATGGCTTTTCTTATGTATTTATATGAGCAGAATCAGACTGGTTTAAACAAAAAGCTACATGTGAGAGCAAAAACATAATTACTTTCATAATGACTAAATACTGTTGCAGTGAAGTATTGGACTCCTACGCATGCCCAAATAAATATTGTCTGGAGGCAGCCTATCCTTAGCTGTGGAAAACCCACAGGAGTGATTAAAATTACAAACATCAGGTAACTTTCTTTTTTCTTCTTCTCAGTAGGCATGACCATGATGACGCCTATCAAGCATAGCTAACTATTTAGTAATTATATTTATTTATTTATTTATTTATTTATTTATTTATCAAAACATTTTTATGCCGCCCCATTCGCCGAAGCCTCGGGGCGGCTTACAACAATAAATTAAAAGTAATTATAATATAAATTACAATAAATATAAACATTAAATTAAAAATACAAAAATACAAAATAAAATAAGCCGCCCTGGCCAGATAAAATCTAGTAATACTAACAGTTAAAAAGCCGCTTAAATAAAAAGGTCTTCGCATACTGTATTGTAAATCTACATAGATTCATGCCAATTGTGATGTTGCACTATTTAGTTAATTTCTGCCTAATTGCAGACTTAATTAATGAAGGGTGAATAGTCTTTGCTAATGGATGACTTTGTATGTGTACCGCAAAAACAAACTATGGTTTTGTACAAACACTCCCTAACTCTGTTTCTCTCCTAAAGGCTGCTAGCTATTGCCTGATTTATTAGTCATGAAATTACAAGATTAAGATAAGGACACTAGATGTTTGGTTGTCACATTTATAAAATAAAATGATGGTGACCTGTCTTACAGTTTTGCTGAATGTAAGCAGTTTTACTGAGATGATAAAATAAAGAACTACTTTCTGAGCATTAGGAATGGCATGGATTATGCACCTAATGGCTTGCTCTTATTATATCAGGGGTGAGCAATTGTAAGAAGTCTTACAAGGATTGCTTTTGTCTTCCCAACCCATGGATTGCATTGCAGAGTCCCCATCCCCCACTCCAATCCCAGTTTTTAAAAGTGAAACACAGCTACAAACTGTTTGTTCTGTAGCAATATAGAGAACGTATTTAGCTTATTTTAGCTTACTTGCAAGTAAACTAAATTTTGCCCCTTGAGCATGCTGTAGCTGCTGCTTTTTGCTCATTCCTGTATATGTGACTGGCAGGAAGCTTATAAATACCTATAATGGTGTATAGAGATCACAGGCCAGTGTCACAGCCTGATATGCTGTGCTGCTTTTGCACAGGGGTTAAAACCCACTATGTAATCCTGCCTATTAATACATTATTGGCTGATGAATTCTATACAGATTTCTCTGGAAGTTAGTCTCTTTGAACTCAGAATCCTATTTGGTAAAGGAAACAACAACAAAAAATATATAGATTTTTTGTAATATGTATATGTGGGATCTGTAAAAACTATCATTTTAACAATACATAGCAATGAAATTCTAATCCAGTCCCTAAATCTATTATTCAGTTTTCACTTTAGGTTTAAATCCTGTCATCTTACATCTTTCCTGTTATATCCTTTCATTTGCTTATATTTTCATTCCAAAGGATTCCTGTAGCATTTTAAGGCTAATGTACCAGGATGACAAATATACCCCAACAAGCAAAGAATGATCAATCAGATGTAAAATTTCAACTTATGAAACCCCCTTCCAGAAGTCAGCAAAAGAAGTTTCTCCTTATCAGTTTATTATGCAGGCACTGAGAAAACAGCAGTGGAGGTCTGCATCTCAGAGGGTGAACAGTTCAACCTCCCCATCTGCTCTCTGAATAAGACTGACTACCCTTCAGGAAGAAAACTGAAGGGCTCTGCAAGTCTGTACTGAATATCTAGCACTAAAACTGTTGGAACCCGCTTCATAATGACAGCTCATTTTGCAAAAATGAAAAGTGATAATGGTATGTTCTCTCAGTTTATTGCCCCATGCTATGACTTTTATAGGTAAAATGTACACTCAGCGCTGTGTAGATTACAGAGTGGTGCTTTAGGAAAAATATACAATTAGGAGAAACCTGCAAGTAAGGACCAATTTGTTTTCATCAGTTTCCAATTTTCTTTCCCCATGAGCAAGCTACTGTAACCACAGCCAGGAACATGATAGATGGATATTTTATCCTTACCGTCATTTGTTGTGTGTGTAATCTTCCTTAGACATTGATCTGAATTAAATTCCAGTGCACATGAGTTCAGAATCCTTCCAGTCTTGAACTCTGTGAGTACTGTGAAACATAGTGTACAATACACTGGGGAGAGAGAGAGGAAAATCACATGACTGAGGCCTGGATATACATTTATCTTTTTCTTAGGTAAAGTAGGTCCCAAAGGTATCCTCTTAACACTGAGGTCCATGATTAAACAAACAACTTCACAACCAGCCTGAAATATCTAAAGATGCCCTAGTGCAGGGGTGGGCAACTTGTTTTGGCCTTCAACTTCCATCATGACTCATCACTGTCTATGTTGGATAGGGCTGATAGAAGTTGTAGGCTAACCATCTGGAGGACACCATGTTAATCATCTTTGTTCTAGAATATGTGTTTCTGGAAAAGCAGCACCCAATTACACATGGTAAATGGCTTTTAAAACTAAGAGGAGTCTCAAAGTTATTTGTGACATGGCTTATGGGTCAATTGTTCACCATGCTGGAAGTTGGTTAGATAGGAAGCTGTATACAAATATAGTAAAATCATAAATAAACAATAAAAGTAAAAAAATGCCAAGGCCAAAAGAGCATCCCTACTGAATCATACCAATGGTCTAGCAAGTTCATCATTTTTCCTATTTATTGCAGTGGCCAATCAGATGGGTAGAATCATCCTCTGGGTGCCCCTAAGTTTATTCATTGGATCACTAGCAATAAAGGCATCATGTTTGTTAAGAATCTTCTCTTTAGTTTTACTTATTCTATTTTGAGACAGATCACATGCTTTGAAAACTAGTTATAAGAAAGAAACCACTGCTCCCTTTCTATTTGGAATGTTAGCTTGTTTTGTATGTATATCAAGCATGAATATTTATCATCTTCGTATGCAACCCAGAGAGCTTTTGAGCACGCTGAGAGCCTTTGGCTATGGGGCAGCATATAAATGAGATAGATAGATAGATAGATAGATAGATAGATAGATAGATAGATAGATAGCTGGGCCTGAATTAGCCATCTATAAATGTTCTCATTAACTGAGCAATTTGTGCAAATGATATATTCAGACTGAATCATCATCATGTGTATGAATTCTATTGCTAAGTGAAAAATGATAACATTATAACTACTTTTCAGACTTTAATGTTGCAAACTTTAATAGCAGTATTCTTTCATGTTCATGTGCAATCATCACCATCAGACAGTGTGGCATACTCCTGCTCAGGAAGCAAGTCTAGTATTGTTATATTGTTCTTCATTCAATCTCCCCACCACTGTTTTCTTTTTCCAGCTTTCAACAGAAATGATGCATGTCATTCCTCATCAGGTTGCTTGGGATACATGCCTCCTTAGTTCTCCCCGCAAAATATGCCATGGCTTTGCAAACATTGGACTCTCCAAGCATGCTGATACTCCCTTGTTTCCCAGCAGCCCTATTTTTGCTACATTCCTGTCTACATTCACCAAAAGAGTTCAGTAGAGAAGGAAGTGATCCATATGCTCTTCCAGTGGAGAGTTAAAGGGATCAGTCTGATTATGTGTTTCACATGTATTTATTCTCAAGTCCATGCATTTTGTTTCTCTGTGTGTCACAGATTTTTGTTTAAATGCATGAAATGAAGTGAACTGGTGTGGTGGTTAGAATGTGGTCGTGGAGACCTGAGAGATCTAACTGTAGCTGCCACTTATCTAGGAAGCTCATTAGATGACTTTGGGTCAGTTACTGCCTCTCAATCTAATCTACGTCATAGAGTTGTTGTGCGGAAAAAATGGACACAAGAGCACTGTGTAAGTCACACACGAGGAAAAAAAGCAGGATTAAATGCATCATGATAATAATAATAGTAATAATACCATAATAAGAATTCAAACTTACAAGAATCATGTTTTGGTATGTTTTCAAGCTGCCAACTTATTACAAACTCAGGTAAGGGCAAAAATTGTGGTCCAATCAGCACTTTGGTCCAGGAAGTGCTAATCAGATTGATTTGCTTATAAAGGTAGACTAAATTAAATCCTCCAGCATCCATCATGAATATCTATGAAATTAAGCATTTTTAGAGGTTGATTTTCTGATAGTTGTTGCTAAGGAGTTCTGCATATAGAAACATATTTATAAGGACTGAGCACCAAAGAATTGCAGGGTTAGGCCGTTTCATGCTGCCATTTCCCTGTAGAAACTGATTAGGTTTCTCATTCCCAGTCTAATCAGTATCCTTTATTCCCACCATTATATGGTAAAGAATGACCCTACATCTATGTAAATATAAAATACAGCAGGAAGGACAACAACGTTAATAAAACCATGATTTTCTCATGTGAGAGGTATTTGTTAAGAGTAATCCATGATGACATCAGGCTTATTGGTTCACTGTCGCCCTGAAGATAGTCTCAGTGCCTGAATCACACTTAACATTTCCAGAAGCATTTGCAATTTGCCATCTCCAATCAACATAACCCCTTCCCTCTCTCTCTCTCTCTCTCTCTCTCATCTCACAAAGTATGACGATAGTAGAACCTAGGCTGCTTTCATTTCTCATCATGATTCTGACTCACATGTTATGGGTCCAAGGAGACAATGCTTTTCCCCCCAGGTGTCAATTTGTTGCACTGAGTAAGCTTGCTCTAGTGATAGTTATGCTACACATTATGGTGGCTGTTTTATTTCTAGTGGTTGCTGCTACTGCAGAAGGAACCGGCAACACCACCATTTAAGTTAACTAGCATATTCAAAGCCCACAGGCTGTGTGGCATCCAGTGGTAAGTTCCTGATCTACTCTTATCTCTTAGTATTGTTCAGGGCTCCTCTGGCTGCCATTGGCTTGGTTGCTCTGATGTCATAGTGCACTGTCAGTATCAAGACCCTGGAGAGTCAGCAATATCCATGAGCAACCATAGTATAAAAGCTGTAACCATTGCCAGGCATCACGGCTATGCACATTATATCTTGGGACATATTCATGACTGTCACCTTGTAGTGACATCATGCTCATTCTGTTGGTTATTGGTTAACAGAGTTTTGTTTGATGCAAGTAGTTAAGTATGTACAGGTAAATCCATGTCCTATGCTCTTATTTTTTCTTATGTTCTTAAGTCATATATGACTTACTTCAAGACCTCCCCAGAGAGATCCGCATTTTTATTTAAAAGTTATTTTAATTGTTAATTTATTGATTGTATTTATTAGGTTTTTATGTACATGCCGAGATGTTTCTGGATTTTTAAGGCTAATTATATAATTGTTTATTTATGTTGTAATCCGCCCCAAGGCTTTTTGAAAATGGGGCAGCATAGAAATGGTTTAAATAAATAAATAAAATAGACATGGCTTGTGTCACTCAAAATTGAGTTCTCCATCCATCTTCTATGCTACAACTAGTTTATGTGGTAGGCTAAGTGAAAAATACAAGACTACTTTGATACCAGATGAAGACCTTTTTATTTATCAATATTTTAATAGTTAATGAATTTTAAGAGATTTTTACCAGGAATTTATTGCATTAGTCCAGTCTGCCTTTTCATGGCCACAGTCCATAACAGTGTTATAGGTAACTTCTTATTGTTCTTGGTCTTACTCTCCCACTGACCTTTTTGCACCCTGTTCCCACCACATGAACAACAATGATTTAAAGTCTTTGGAAATGAACGGACATGCTTCTGAGCAGGGCAGATCAGTGAAGCTTACAGAAGAGCTGTTCCAATACACAATCTAGTATTCTTATTCATTTGGGCGACTTCCTTTAAGTAACACTAAATCTCCATTGTGCAGTGGAATCACTGGGACCCAAGGCTCACAGAAGAGAATTGATGGGCAGAAAGGGACTAGTGGCATAAGCACCTATTGGAAACTGCCCAATTTTAGGCCTAAGCACAATTGTCACAATCTATGATAGAGTTACATATACCCCATGGCCGCAGTCCATCCCAGTGAAATCAATGGACTTATCCTTGCTTAAGTTGGTGTTACAAATGAAAGCCATGCTGGATTAGACCAAAGGCCCATGTAGTTCAGCATTGTATGCATACAGTGGCCAATCAGATGCCTATGGGAAAGCCCACAGGACATCCATCTAACAGCTATTGAAAACTTTGTACAGCATTGTAATGTGATCAAAAAGATTTAGGGATGTTAATTTCATGTGGCATAGATTGCTTCTATTTTGCAGATCTAGAATTCTGTTCTGTGCCTGTATTACAATAGGCTAGTGATTACAACACATGTAATGGGCCTAATTCAAGAGATAATGGATAATAAGAAGGCTCTTCACATCTCGTAAAATGACTAGTAGTGTAGTACATTTGCCAACAGTAGTGGCAGATAGTGTTGGGCAAAGACAGCTGGCATACTTTAAGAAATGTAAGACTAAAGGAGATGCAATTTCAATATCCAAACAATAAAAGAGTAGAAATTCTAGTCCCCCACATCCTTAATAAAATAAAATAAAAATATGTGTTTTAATTGGCTGAAAAGTCTATCATTAAAAATGGATCACATAATAATACAGCATACAGACACTGAAGTGAATATTATTACAATAGAAAATCCATAGTTCAAATACACATTCCATCTTCCCTGTACAAATACATTCTGCCTTTTCCCACTTTCTCTTCTTTTTTGCAATCAGAATACTGGATCATTCAGTTCATTTGGTAGTTTAAAACCTAATCGGGTCTGGGTCAGAGCTTCAGCCTATGACAAAATGGTCAATACTATATCACCTCACTCCAATAAATAATGTGAATGTTCGTATGGTTCCTTATGTAATCTGTAGGAACAATAGCATTGTTCAGATTCCCAAGCAACTTCAGAGAGGGCTTTAAAAGACCAGGGAGGCAGTGGGGATGGGAGCTGACTGAAGCAGCCAGAATATGAGGTATCCTAATATTACTTTAGCTGCCATTCCTCCCACCCCTAAGTGTTCCAGCTACATGGCCAGAAATGATTGTCTAGGTAAAATGTAGAGCAGGAGATACAGGGAGTCACAGATTCCCCAAGGTCATGGGCTTATTGGCATCTTGACTGGATTGTGCCATACAAATGCTAAAAGTATATTAGATGCAAAAACTGTAGAACAACTGCTAGAATCTGTATCAAATGTAGCAGATCCTGCACTAATCACAACTTTGTACCTAGATAACATCACTGATGGCAACTGTTGCAAGGAAGCAACACCAAGAAGCAGCCATCTTAATTTTAATTCTAACCCTATCAAGATAAATGAAATAAATTGCCATCTCTTGAAGTGACAGAATAATTTCTTACCAGTACCCCAACAGTTGTCTTTGCTTCTGCTGTTATCACTTAAGAAACTGTATTTGGCCTTCAGCTAATCAGTCCTTTGCTGTTAGCTAATGTTTGTGCTGATTAAGTAGCTCAAGTTCTGGGCACTTGGTTATATTTCATTTCATTTAAATCTTTCTTTCTTTATCTGTTTTCATTTTCTTCAGTCTTTCCTTATGTATCATCATACACTTCCACATAATTATTATATTCACTTAATACAGGAGTTGTGCTTAGGATGCACTCTAATAGGGATACACATCATACCCCCTCCTGCAGATCGAAAGATTAAGAACGTTCTATGCAGAGTGGTTTCTAATTCCATTCTGCAATGCCACTAGAGGGCCTTTCAGCTGTGGTGCTTCAGAGGATGAAGGAAACTGAGGCACCACCAAGAAATGTTGCATTTGGTGGGACCAGGATCCTTCCTTACTTGACCCCCACAAAATCTCCTAAGAATCCAAAAGATCCTGTGACCCTGTAGACACTAGATATAAACCCTGTCAATTGATAAGGAAATTTTTATTTTAGGTCAACAGGTGATTTTTGATCTTCTGGATTCTGGTAGACAAATATATTGATAAAGGTATCCCCATGATTAATGCATTTGGGCCTACTAATGAGTCATCGGTTTAATTTCATGAACATTGAGCATACAGTAGGTGATATTGCCTATGATTTTATATTGTAAGTGGATACTTTGATGAGATATAAGATCCTTTTCTGGATAGGACCTTTGCTTCACCTATCAGTCATAACAATTCGATTATTATTTAGTTTCTACATTTTTGCTTTGTCAAAAAAATTGTAAAATTTATATGCTAGTAAGTCTTGAACCATGTTCCACCATATTATTAAGAAGGGTTTTTTTCTCTTGAGGTTCTGGTCAGCCATGGTTTTAAAAAGGTACAACTCTCTGAAATAAAGAGGTTAATAGATTTTAACCTGTAGTATTTGAGAACTGCGGCTGAAAAAAAATTGTCCCTCTTATTCTTAAGTAAACAAATATATGGACTCCTTAGAGCTTCATAACTACATAGACTAACTGTTCCCAAATACAGAAGAATGTTTATGCTCATTCACGTCTATGTGTTGCCTTCTGCATAGTTAAACATACAGTTTGACAAGATCTCAGTTAATGAATATCAGTATGTGCACAGAATTTGGAGTAATAGTCAGTTGCTCATGTCTTTCTGTACTGGAACATTTATAGAGACTGTAAAGAGAGACTGAGTCTTCCTGTACTGAGAATTCTCCTGAGGTGATCCAGAAGACGTAGTTCTGTTCTTCTTAAGGGATGATTTATCCTATATCACTGAAATAGTTGCAAGGAAAGAAATAATTTAAAAACTTTTAAAAACAGTCTGCTTTATTGAATTGTTTTAATTACTGCATTTATTATCCAGACTTTTACTGTTCTTTTACCATAATAGAAATCCATCCATCCATCCATCCATCCATCCATTCATAAGACAGAATAGTAGTATTTTATTGATTCTGTTCTATTGTGATACATAGTTGTGATTTGCTGTGTAACGGTATGCATTTATTGTATAACTATATGTATTTTAAATTATTGTACTGTTTTATAGTTATTTGTTTTGTTGGAAACAGTGATAAGAGCTTTGATAGCTATAAATGGTATAAAAAGGAGTAAAAAAATTAGTTATTTTGTTTATTTTGTGCATGGTTTTTAGAATTCATAATTAGTCTTTATTCTGATAATATTCTATTGTTTATTTTGAAACTCAAGTTTATTGTTCTGACTTTGATAAAGTTGCTTAATACTTTTGCTGATCCATTTAACTATTCAGTTAATTGGTACTTGTCTGAAATGATGTTGATTGAAGATACAGTATCTCATAGTGTATTAGTTAATTTCCAATGCCAGTAGTGCTGAGATCTATTATTACTTATTTGGGAAAATGTTAGGTTGGTTTCTCCCACATAAAAAGGAGGCAACTTCCAATCTAAAAAGATAGATTTTGCTTTCCAAGTCTTTATATCATTGGGCCTATTTGTTGAGCTGTAGTATTTGGACTTTTCCTCTTCTATCTAAGATTAAGTCTAGATTTCCACCTTGGTCAGTTTTCTAATCTTCTTGTCTAGATCCTATTTCTAAATGGGTGGCATCAAGTTCTCAATGCATCAAAATGAATAGGACTCTTTCCACAGTTACTGTTTTTAAGACTAGTTGTGTATGATCTCTCATTATTACACTTTGATCCCTTTTCTTGTGCTAAATTGTCTCTATGGGGAATCCAAATTTAAAAACTGGTAAGAAAATGTTTTCATGGAAGATTGTGATACATATGTTGTTTTTCACCCTGGATCAATTAGTGGGTGCTCATGATGTGTTTTGTATTCTTGTCTTTATGTGCCAAATGCAATTTGCCTGTTATGACTGAATGGCAGTACTTAAAATTGCAGCATATGTTAGACTCTAGACTGGTCCTGCTGTTTCTACAGATTCTCCTTCATTGGAGGCACTTACTGAGGCTGATTGGTTACATTGACTCACGATCCTTATCTAGAAATACTTGTTATTGGTGAATAAATGTGATGCACAGCATTTCAGGCAGAAATGGAATAGGAACTGCTTTATTTTGCTTAACCAATAGTTCCCCACTTTAACCTAATAAAAACTTCTTGTTGCAGGTGAGCAGTGAGGGGCAGATTGGATTGTGAATCCCAAATTATTGTTCATTAAAACAACAAAATAGGTATCTCTGAAATTGGAGGAATGGACAAATTGCAAATGAGTTTTCACATAAAAGCAGATAGGTTCAGAATGGGTAGTTACTGTCTTAAAAAAGGATCTTGGGGTTGGCAATGATAGCTTAATGGAACCATTGGTTCAGCTGTTGTAAGAAAGGAAAATTCATTTTAAAACATAACTAGGAAAGGAATTTAGAATGAAACTTCAAGTTCTATAATTTTTGTACACATTTATGTACATGAAACAACATTTGGAATGCTGCCTGCCCCAAAAGTGCTTATTTGGTCCTATTGAGCTTCAGAACCTATATCAATTTTGTTTGAGACACGCTGCTGGCTAACCATGCCAAGTCCAAACAGGATTAAAAAATGACATGAACTTAGAAGTAAATGGAAGCTTATGTTTAAGAAGACTACAGTTAGAATGGTGGTTGCATGAGTTACCAAGATATCCCAACACAGAAGCAGAAAAACAAACATAGGGAAAGAGAGAGAGAGAGAAGGCTCCTTAACTACACAAATGTCATACCCTTGTTCTGATTAGAGATGTTAATGTCATCATGGTAGTGGGCTCATCCATTCATAATGAGGAGGAATGAGAGCTAACCACAGCACTTGGAATTTGGTCAAAAGAGCAGTGAAACAATGGCACAGTGTTTTTTTAAATGGGGTTCCTGTGAAATGGAAATGGAAGGAGAAGAGGAATATACTGAAGGATGGCTGAACTGTGTGTGTGTGTG
>NW_025335438.1:16523432-16580423 GCF_004798865.1 Varanus komodoensis | reverse complement strand
ATGTTATAAGCCACCTTGGGCTCCTTGCAAAAGGAAAACAAGGTGAGATATAAATGTTATAATAATGGTATTCTAAATGTTAACCATGTGTCATGGACAAGGAGATACTAATAGGACAGAATATGGAAAAACAGAATAGTTGCTTATAGGCAAAGGTATCAGACAAGGGTGTGTTCTGTCTCCCTATCTGTTTAGCCTGTATGTAGAATATATCCTAGGAAAAACTGGATTAGGGTCAGTTGAACTGGTGGAAGAGACATCAATAATTTAAGACATGCAGATGACACTATATTTCTGTAAGGAAGCAGCAATTAATTGAAATCACTCCTGTTGAAAGTGAAAGAAGAATGTGAAAAATCAGGAGTACAGCTGAACAAAACATAAAGTAAACAAAAATTACTTCAGAAGTATTACACAACTTTACTGTCAACAATAAAAAAATGTAATTATAAAGAAGTTTACATTCCTTGGCTGAGTCATCAATTCAAATGGAGACTGCAGGCAAGAAACTAAAAGCAGTCTATGATTTGGAATGGCAGCAATAAAGGAACTAGAAAAGATCATAAAGTGTAAGGACATTTCACTAGAGACCCAGTCCAAAATCATCTGCTCCTGATCAACATATATAGGTGTAAAAGCTGGACAGTAAAGAAATTGACAGGAAGGAAATTGCTGTGTTCAAAAATGGTGCTGCAAGAGAGCTTTGCAAATATCCTAGATGGACAAAATACCAACAAGTGAGTCCTAGATCGAATCAAGCCAGAACTTTTCCTGAAAGCAAAAATGATGAAACTGTAGCTGTTATACACTGAGCAGATAATAAGAAGGCATGACTCAGTGTAGAAGACAGTAGTGCTAGAGAAGCAGCAGACCAAATACTAGATGGACCAATTCCATAAAGAAAGGCACAGCCTTGAGTTTACAAGAACTGAGCAAGGTTGTCAAGGATAGGGCATTCAGTCATAGGGTGATGACACAATAGTAGGAAACAACAACAAAGATTATACTATACTGCTCATATAACCCATCTAGACCCTATGGTCATCATACTGGGTGCCTGAACAGGTGGGTAAGGTGGGTAGCTAGAAGAGAATGGACCTTTTCAGGAATGGCATCCTGCCCTCCCCAGAGCAGCTCAGTTGGTAGGGTAATATGTTCTTTAGGTCTTACACTTTCCATCTTGATATTTATTTCCTCACCTCCCCACACTTCTAGTTTTGCTCGGAAAAAAGCAACCAGCAAACTGTCTCAGTAGTTCTCAGCCATCCTGAGGATATGCTTAATCTGTTCTCATTTGCTCCACATTGAGAAGTATATGCTTTGTCTCAGAACATAGCCTATAACAAAAGATTGGCCTGTGATGCTGGCTAATATTTGAAATGTATGAGAGAAGGAATGCAATGGGATCATTGAATAATTCACCGCAGTCTTTAAAGCTGCATAATGGCTCCTAAAGCCTATGGCAAGTATTTAAACATTGATGGAGACTGTAAAATATGGTGCCTTTTAGATTCATTTTGGATGAATGCAGTTTGATAAATATGCAGCATTATTCATACAGATGGCCATGCACACAAGCACAAATCTATGGAATGCGCTCCCCAGAGAGGTCCACCTGGCGCAGTCGTTATTTGTTTTTCGGTGCCAGACGAAGACCTTTTTATTTAAACATCATTTTAATTACTAATATTATTTATTTATTTTACATCCCTGGCCAGGATGTCTCCAATTATATTATATTGTTTTTATATTGTTATTATTTATTTATTGTTGTGAGCCGCCCCGCGGCTGCGGCAAATGGGGCGGCATAGAAGCTTTCTAAATAAATAAATAAAACTTTCATGTGACAAAAGGAAAAGTGCTTTTATACTAAAATCTGTGCAATTTTTGTTGGATTAGAATTAACTTCCATTGAATTCAGTGTTATCTGGCACCTGCATTCCACCTACTCTCTTGACATGGCTATGTGTGTGATCCTATGCACACTCAACTGGAAATAAAACCTGTTTCAATATCCTGGGGCTTAAATAAATATGCATAGGATTGTGATCTAAGAACCTGATTAGATCGAGAGATGGTAGGAGTGTTGGCATGAACTGGGAGTACTATGCTAAGCAAGTATCTTGACCCAGGTTAGAAATAAGGGGATCACAAGTGAGATATCTGCTTCAGGTATTCTGTAAATTGAGCATAAAGGAAAACTGTAGT
This sequence comes from Varanus komodoensis, assembly GCF_004798865.1. NCBI lineage: Eukaryota > Metazoa > Chordata > Lepidosauria > Squamata > Varanidae > Varanus > Varanus komodoensis. Next base: position 16,578,215 of record NW_025335438.1, on the reverse strand, counting down.
GAGCAAGACAGGATGGAAGATATCTAAACATAGGAATAGTATGTGCGAGCATGGGCAGTAAATAGATGTTGGCTCTAAGTCAGTAGATGTCATAGTACATGGGTTTAAAATGCTTTAAATGTAGTGCTTTTCACCAGGTCTTTGAATAATCAAACATTGAAAGAACATGAATACCCACCCTGTCCTTTGAGATAGAAGATGATACAGGGTATCACCTGGGAATGGCCCATGTGAAGCAGACAAGCTAAGGAGAAGGCAGTCTGGCCTAGCAGATAAGAGAGCTGGGCTCCTTTTCAACCAGTATGGTAAGCCTTCCACCCTTCCAAGGTAACAGTGGGAGGGGCAACTAGTCAATTTCAGGGGAATATGTTTTCCGGGTAGTTTTATTCTGTTGTGTTTTCATCCATTACCATTCTTTTTTTCCCCTCAAGGGGAAAAATTACAACTTCTCCTGCATTATGACCAAAAAAGAGAGAGAATAAAAGAAAGGAAATGGGGAAGGGGATGAAGAAGAGGGGGAGGTTGCATGTTTCTTGTTATCCTCCCACAAGGTGAAGCCAGAGGGATAAGTACCTTCATTCTCCTCCATCCGCAAGCAGTTCCTCCCATGCTTACCCTCCCAAGAGTTAGCACCATTTCAGTGACAATGTGATTTTCTTTATAGTTTCAGCTAACTGTTCCTTGAGGCAAAAGAACAGAGGAGCCATTCAAAGTCATTCTAAATGTTAACTTTTCTAAAGAAGGGGAGGGGAATGTAGCAGGGGGGAGTGAGGAAATGCACTGCATTTACTCTTGGGTTACAGGGGGAGAAAACAAGAGAGAGCTGAGCTGAGGTGGAGTGGAAGGTGGTGAGAGAGACAGGAAAACAACTGAAAGCTGATCAGGCTTATCTTGAGGCTACCCATGCTAAGCTCAGCCAGAAGCAGCCCTTTTCACCTAGCATTTGAAGTAACATGAGATGTTTCTGCTATTCACAAATTCACACCTTCACATTAGCTTCCAGTACTGACCAAAAAGAAAAGACATGCAAATCTTAGAAATTTCCCCAGAAAAATATCTCTAACATAGATGCCATTCCTTCCCTGAAAGTAATGTAGGAAGAGTGGGAGGCAGTGTTCTGTCCAGCACATCAATGGTGGGGATTGTGCAGTATTAAATCTATTCTCCAACAGCTTTCTTCCCTGTGAAAAGTTCTTCCAGTTTTTGTCTTCATTCTAATACACCTTAAAATTATTGTTAAGCTACCTTGTTACTGAGCTATATGCAGGTGTTTTGTGTGTATGCTCATTGTGTTACACATATCCCTATTTTTCTGCAGCTCCCTCATTTTCACACAATTTCTGGTCTGAAAAAGCCCCATGGAGGGAGAGTTCCCAATGACACCTTTCCCTGGACTGTAAATGAATTGTAAGAAGTCAAAAAGACTACAGGCTATCTGAGATATGATCATACCATTAATGACAGGGTATTCCCATGTACTTCTTAGTCACTTCATACTGTAAGTAAGGTAAGCACAAGAACTCACTGGCCCACTGAACAATGCCTCGCAGAAGGGAAATTCTGGACTTCCATTTGGCATCATGACGAGACGGCTGTGAAGAGCAGGGGCTCCCGTTATCACGCCAGTATCTGTTCGGCAGTGAGCTGTGGGAGGCTCATCCAAGCCCTGTCAGGGCAAAGATTAAATTCTCCAAGCATTCTTCTGGTTGGTGTGGGGTGGCAGCTCTGCATTTACTGGGAGAAATTCGGGCTTTTCTCAACTGAACAGGACAGGGAAGAGATCAGCTCCCTGCAAGTCACAGATGGCTGGATAATAGCATAGAAGATTACCTAGAAGTTCATCGGACCTGCTGGGTGAGCATTTTTATCTTTTCTCTTCAAAACTACTCATGAAAAAGCTGCAGTTGTTACTAATTGGCATAAAGAAGAAAGGAAAGCCCCTTTGATGGAGGGATGAATTCCCCCCTCCCCCCCAACGGAGTTCTAAGCGGCGACTGATATGGGGAAGAGGAATTGAGGCTTTTTTGCAAAGTTTGAAGCTGAAGAGAAAGACCTCTTTTTTCTAACCTCCCCAAAGGCAAAGAATCAAAATAAATTACTGTAGAATTAAGTGACAGAAGGACAAACTCACTTGCGGAGTGGCCATTTTTTTTTTTTTTTTTTTTTTGGATCCTGTTTCTTTGTTCTTACAGTCCATTTTGTGCCAAGAATTCTTGAGCCAAGAAAAACCTGCGTGTTCTTTGTTGCGACATCATTTGAAAAGACAAAATAGCCCTTTGCTGCCACCCTGTGGCTATTGGATTTATAGCAAGTTCCTCCCCCCCCCCCCCTTTTTTTTTCTCTTCTCTATTTCTCTGCTGTTGTCTTGTAATTTTTGGCAAAAATTACTATCATCATGAGAAAAATACATCCTTCCTCCTCTTTGGCACCTACATCAGCTGCTCAGAGTCCAACCCACCAGCCTAAAGTGGCAGATGTAGAAAAATATCAAAAAGAGCTACAAATGACACTTCTGGTGAGACAGGCATCTTTAACAGCTTTGCAAGCATCCCAAGAGGTGATGTCAACAGGACAGGAAAGCAACTGAACTGCGCAAAGAGAACCTCTTGATAAATTGGATAATTCTATTAAGGAGGTATCAACCCAATTGGTGGACGTTCGACTTAAAACTGAACAGAATACACAAAAAATACAAGCACATGAAAAACTGGAAATGGTAGATAAAGAAACACAATTAATTAAGCAAACAAACGAGTCACTATGGGATTCGCTTGCCATACTAGAGATGGAGAAGGCATCTAACTACTTAAGATTTCAGAATATACCCGAAGAAAAGAATGAAGAATTGCGAGAATTAATTATTGGCATGCTGGCAGAGCTGTTAGAAATAGAAAATGAAGAGATTGGAGCAGGGATTGATCTTATTTACAGAGTTAACGTGACCTATGCCAGAAAAAACAAACTGTCAAGGGAAGTCCACGTCAAATTTGCTCTAAGGTCTATAAGAGACAATGTTTTGAGGGACATACGTGAGAAACCTTTAAAGGTGGATGATCGCCATGAGGTGACGGTTCTGAAGCAAATACCATGGAGGATTAGAGAAGGATGAAAGAAATACTTATTCCTTACTACAAAGTTGATTAAGAAAGAGATTATGTTTAGGTGGCTAACACCAGAAGGAATATTCTTCACTTGGAACTCTGCAAGATATAAATTGGGCTCGATCTTTAAGGCATAAGAGTTCTATGAAAAATTTAGAAGTATGCTTGAAGAGGAAGATCCGGGTGCTTCAAAAGAAGGAGGGGAAGGTGCCGAATCAATGGAATTAACAATGTATCACTCTGAGGAAGGAGAAATAGTGAATACTGACTCATAACAAGAAGTACAGACACTGGAACCAAAGAAAAAGAAAAGAGGTAGAAGTGTAAAGGCGAAGAATAAGTAGATAAGTATATACTCTTTAAACATTGCCTTTAAAAGGGAAGGAAAAATTGAATTACTCTCTTTAAATGTTAATGGACTAAATGGACCCTCTAAAAGGAGAAGGATTCTCTCTCAACTTCAAAAACGAAAATTAGATATAATTTGTTTACAAGAAACACATATTAAGAAACAACATGTTAAATTTTTGGAATGTTCAAAGCTTGGAAAATTGTTTGTATCTTCTGCTTCCCAAAAGAAGAGAGGTCTAGCATTATATATTAAGGGAAAACTAGACCCCAAATATATACTAGCTGATGAGAACGGTAGGATTCTGATGGTTGAAATCACAATGAAACTTAAAAAGGTGCTTTTAGTGGCAATATATGTCCCAAACGACCATCAGAAAATGTTTTACCAAAAATTACATACTCTTCAAGTGGGCTACCAGGCTGTGTGTGTAATGGGGGATTTCAATGCAATTGTGGACAAGAAAATGGACCATAAGAGTGAGATTAAGGGGGAAAAGGGCAGGAGAATACTCCCAAAGTCTTGTTCTAACATGATTGAAGAACTCAGATTGATAGATGCTTGGAGGCATAAAAATCCAACTTCTGCTAAATATTCTTTTTACTCAAATAGACATAGGTCATGGTCTAGAACTGAAATGGTTTGGATAACCCCAGACTTAGTACCAGCCTTGGTAGAAGCTGAAATAGAGGCAAATGTTTGGGCGGATCACAACCCTGTAGCTATATCACTGAAAGGAACAGCAATGATGCCCAGATGGAGCTTAAATAAAGCATTATTAAAGGATAAAAAATTCATAGAAGAGATAAATAAGGAAATGCAAGTATTCTTTCAAATAAATAAAGCTGAAGAAACCTCTTTACAAAATGTCTGGGATACAGCTAAAGCCTATGGCAGAGGATTGATAATAACATAATCAGCAAAAAGAAACAAAAAGAAAAAGCAAGAACGAGCAAAAATAGCAGAGGAGTTGACGAAACAGGAACAAGAACTGCAGGAAGATCCATCCAAAAAAAAATCTTAAGGTCCAAATGAATAATTTAAAGCATAAATTGAATCTCTTGGACACAAATGAATTTGCTAAGCAAATGAAATTGGCCAAACAGAATTTCTTTGAAAATGCTAATAAACCGGGGAGATAGCTAGCATATAAAGTAAAGAAAGAAAGAGAGGAGACTGATTTCAAAATTGAAGGATGGAGAAGGACTAGAAGTTCAAAGTATACAAATTAAGAAAATAGCAGATTTTTTTAAAAAGCTATATCAGAAGGATGAGATCTCAACTGAGAAAGTAAAAGAATACATCTGAAATGAAGATTTACCAAAACTACCGGAGAAATATCAAAAAGTATTGAATCAAGAAGTAAAAATTATGGAAGTAATAGAGGCAATTATGTAGCAAAAGAATGATAAAACTCCTGGCCTGGATGGGCTGCCAGTTGAGTTTTATAAATCCTTTGAAGGAGTCTTTGCTATATTTCTTAAAGATATATGTAATGCAGCACTGTTAAAAGTTAAAATACCAAATACTTGGACAGAGGCAAAAATTACATTAATACCAAAAGAAGATACGGACTTAACGCAGATTAAAAATTATAGACCTATATCATTATTAAATGTGGATTACAAAATTTTTGCCTCCATAATGTCAGAAAGATTAAAGAAGTTTTTAATAGACTTTATTCATTCAGACCAAAATGGGTTTTTGCCTAAAAGACAAATGAGGAATAATTTGAGAACTATTTTGGATATTCTAGATTATTATGAGATACATATGGAAAAACCAATGGCTTTATTATTTATGGATGCTCAGAAAGCCTTTGATAATGTCAACTGGCAATTTATGAAGCAACAGATGGCCCAAATGAAGTTTGGTGAAAAGTTTATTAATGCAATATCAAGCATTTATCAAAAGCAGTCAGCTAGGATTATAATTAATGCAGAATTCATAAAGACTATAGAGATACAAAAGGGTACAAGACAAGGATGCCCGTTATCACATCTGTTGTTTATACTGATTTTAGAAGTGTTGAATAGAAGTATCAGGGATGATGCAGACATTAAAGGTACCAGAATTAGAGATGAAAGCTAAAAATTGCAAGCATTGCAGATGACCTGGTTTTCATAATGGAGGAACCCTTTGCAACAATGCCTAAACTCCTACAAAGGATTGAAGAATATGGCGAGGTTACGGGGATGAAAATAAATAGAGAAAAGATGAAACTGTTAGTTAAAAATTTTACATGCGACCAGACAAAAATGCTGCAGGAACCAGTAGATTTGCAGATTGTCAAAAAGGTTAAGCATTTGGGAATCCATCTTACAGCTAGGTGTACTACTCTGAAAGAAGACAATTATGATAAATTATTGAAGGATATTAAGAGTGACCTGGAAAAATGGGCTAACTTGCAATTATCTTTGATGGGAAGAATAGCACTTGTTAAAATGAACATACTACCAAAACTTTTGTTTTTGTTCCAAATGATTCCTGTAAAAATTGATAATTTTTTTTGATGATTTAAACTTTCAAATTTCAAGATTTATATGGAGAAAGAAGAAAACAAGGATTAAATTAAAAATACTTCAGGAAGCTAAAGAGAATGGTGGTTTTGGTCTCCCTGATTGGATGTTGCATTATCAAGCTTCTGTTTTAACATGGCTAAAAGAACGAATAACTTTAAGAAATAAGAGAATTTTGTATCTTGAAGGACATGATTTGCAAATAGGCTGGCACGCTTATATGTGGTACGAGAAGGCTAAGGCACATGGTTCTTTTTTAAGTCACTATATTAGAAAATCATTAATGTCGGTGTGGGAAAAGTTAAAGATAGAATTGTATAATAAATTACCAAGATGGCTTTCACCCATGGAAGCATTTGTGTATCCAAATGCATTGAATTTTGAAGGGATTATAAGATATGATGGCATTTTGGATAAGGATGGAGGACTGCAATTGAATCAAGAAACACAAGAACAGGGATTTCATATCTCTTGGTGGCACAAGGTGCAGATGCAATTGAGATATGCTAAAGATTGTAAAGCGTGGGGTTTTTATAAGGACTTAACAGTGTTTGACCAAGTGATGCTTAAATCAGATGAGAAAATGATTAAAAGATGATATGACTTCTTACTTGATAATGGAAGATGAACAGGTTAAGGAAACTGATAACGTGGGCACAAAATTTTGGATATAATATTGAATTAGAAAAGTGGCAAAAGCTGTGGGAGAGAAATATTAAGGTAACATTAGCAACTTTGTATAAAGAAAACATGTATAAAATGTTTTATAGATGGTATCTGTCACCAAATAGATTAGCTAAGATGTTTCCAAATATGTCAAATGGATGTTGGAAATGTAAACATAAATTGGGTACTTTTTATCATATGTGATGGACTTGCGATAATGTGAAAAAGTATTGGATTAAAATACATAAATGGTTCCAGGAAATGTTACAAAAATCCTTAGCTTTTAAACTTGAAGTTTTTTTATTAGGCATTATACCGGAGGACATTAGTAAACAAGAAATGTATTTGATTGTACATGTAATCACCGCGGCGAGGATTGCATTTGCTCAACACTGGAAAAGTGAGGAACTACCCACCGATGAACTGATTCTAAAAAAGATCCCGGACTGTGCAGAAATGAATAGATTAACTTCATCACTGAAAGAGAAAGAAGATACTGACTTCTATCAAACTTGGGACTCTTTTTATTATTGACTAGAGAAATGGGACTTGGCTTAGATTTAAATATGTTTTTAAGTTATCATAAATGGAAAAAGAAGGGTGTGGGGGCTGATCCAGCGGGCTCGATGTTTTTGATGATGGATGTTTGTAGTTTTCTTTTGTTTTTTGTTTTTTTAGAATTATAATTTCAAATAAAACTTATTTTTTTTAAAAAAAGAAAGGAAATTCTCAGCCTGCCTTTAGAGTGAGCAAGCCATGAAGGGCTCAGATTTACTATTTCAAGGAATCTGTAGCCTTGAGGAAGGTTGTTACTGCTCCTGGTGCAGTATTTTAGATGGTCCTTTATTTGAAGACATGCCAAAAGACAATGCTGTATTTGAAGGTGTCTCCTATTTGAAAGTGTTCCCAGTCTTAAATTTGTTTTAAGCCAAAGGACCATAAGGAGGGGCCATGGGAGCCATGGGCATTCAGGACCTGGACAGCAGACTGAGCAGGCCACTGGATCACCCAGGCAGTCTTCTACATCTGTAGGGAAACGTACTGCAGTTTCACTTCAATTAAATCATACATATTATTTCTAAATGTGTATCTATACATTTTCATTTGCATATGCCAGTGTGATGCATGTCAGTGCCTTCTTTTAATAATGCAGTTCCTCTGTTTGGGTGAAGTACAAATGGTCACTCTAAATGGTTTCTGGGAAGCTGATGTTTGTCTTCAGCTACTTTGGACAGCAGGGTGCCCATAGTTAGCCTTTGTTCAGTTACCAGCTTCATTGATTTGAGTAGTAAAGCTATAAACCTTAACTAGGGGTAGATGGATTTTGTTCAGCCCTTTCCATCTGTGTTTCAAGGATTACCAGGCATCCTTCATTCCATCATCAATTAATTGATGGAATCAGATTTTTTAGGCATTCATGAGATTTTTTTATCACTTGTGCAAGTGCACACTTGCTCAAGATTGGATTTATAGAAACCCAAGCTAATTTGAATCTATATTTCCCTGACAGCCCTACCCTTAGCTCAAAACCTTTATCTTGCATCTTCATTCCATTGTATGTATTGAGTGGGATGTGGCAAACAATATTTCATTTGTTGGCACTGCTGCAGGGCAAATATGTCCATTAACACCATGTAATTTTTAAGAGTGCAATCTATATATCTTTAATGGCTCCTATTTCCAAATAAATGTGCTCATGAATTCAGCTGTTGTGTGTGTGTGTGGGGTGGGGGGGAGTTCATGCAGCTTCCAGAGGTGGGGGAGAAGGTCCCATTTTCTGTCTGTCTGTGTGTCTTTCAATGTCTATTCTGTTAAGCCACGGGTGATATTATCTAACTATTCTCAAATTCTCCTCACAATTTTTCTTCACACTGACATGTAAACCTGACCCCCTCAAGAGCTTCTCAAAGGCACAAAAATTCTTCAAGACACAAATCCCCATGATTAAATTTAATAGATGATGACAATCTGTGAGCAGTTATGCTGTTGTGTATCCCTGATGACTAAATATATTTGCATTTCTATGTTTGATGGGAGCAACAACAACAAAGAAGGTAGAAAAAGATAAGGCAGTCTGAGAATCAACAACAGGCAATGGAAATGATAATGAAGACTTTGCCCATAGAGATTTTTCCAGGGCAAATAGAATAATACCAGATAAGATGCTACTTCAACCTCAATGTGTAAGACAGAAATAAAATACACTCTGGATCTGCCTTGGTAAACACTGAGATTTTCTACACAGAAACTAAATAAACAGCATTTTTCATATTTGAAGTAACTGGACAGTTTTCAATATTCTAAGCACAGAATCTGATGATGAAACTGACCACACATTTGTGCAGATCTTCATAAAAGCAAAAATGGAAGTCGACAAGGGCATATTTTTATTGTATAATATTTTAATTGATATATTTGTGAGCCGCCCCAAGGCTTCGGCGAATGGGGCGGCATAGAAATTTTCTAAATAAATAAATAGCATAGTATAAAACACATATTAAATTTAAACATCTTTTTGGCAATTAGCTGTCAAATCTCTTGGCAAAAGAAACTCATATTTGCAGCTGTTGGTAATTCTTCCCCCACTTGAAGATTCCATGCACTATACTATATCATGAAGCAGTGGAAGAGTGCAATAGTGGATACCAGGCCAGCATCAAGGATAGGCAGGACCAAGCACTCGTTGAGGGCCCACATCCCAGCAGGAACTCACTGCCAATCCCCCTGCAGATGCTCCTCATCACAACTGTAAACCAGCTCTCCTTCTGACCCAGACAACTGTGGTGATAAGGAGGAATGGGACGTGCCATTGCCTACTTGCTCGCTAGATCTCTGCCTGGCAAACAGTAGCCATGATGGGAAAAATAATGTGGAGCAGGAGTAGCTGGTGGTGACAAGGTTGATGAGGACAAGGTAGACTTATCACAGGAAAGGATTTATTAAGGGTGTTTTGTACATGAGCCCTCAAAAACCTGGAGCCAACACTGGTAGCTGTCCAAACACTGCTGCTATGGCACTGCTGGGTTCTGAAAGCATAACAGAGTTTGCAATTCATGCACATTGCTCCCTTGCATACATATTCAGCCAAAAGAACTTTTGGAGCCATACTACAAGCAGAGATAACCCCTCCCATTTCACTGAAATTGAGAGGCAGTGTGGTACAGTGGTTACAATGCTGTACTGGGGACCTGGGAGATCTGGGTTCTAGTCCCCACTCTTCCATGGAGTCTGCTAGGTGACTGTGGGCCAGTCACTGCCTCTCAGTGTAATCCACTTCTCAGAGCTGTTGTTGTGAGTATAAAATAGAGAGGAGGAAGATTATGCAAAATTCCATGGGTTCTTTGCAAGAGGAAAAAAGACAGGATATAAATTCTGTGCTTGAACCACCTGCCTTTGCCTAGTCAGTAACTGCATCATTGCCAGGGTGGAAATGCATGGCTCCAGTCATCTTCTCATATCTAGATGCAGTTGTATTTGTCGAGTACCCTGCCCTTCTTGAAGTAGCAGTGCCAAGGTCAAGCAGCTGTGGCATTAGTTTCCTCAGAGTTTGTTTTTTCCAAACAGGAAGAGTTTTATTTTATTTATCCTACTTTATCAATAAGGAATGCTTTTTGTGGCTATAGTTCAACATGTAAATAAATCTTGAGCTACTTATCATAATGACCTTCCATTTCAAAATACCTGGATTTTAAAAAGTCTAAAAGGAGACATGAATGCAATGAGGCAAGCACATGTATTAGCTCTAATTAGTGTGAATTAAAGATAATTTTCACAAGCAGAAAAATTCCTCAAGGTGTTTGCATGTGAGCAACCAATGTAATTATTAATCAAAGGGAAAACACTGAACATAAATTGTATCTAATAGCTATAATGAGATGCTTAAAATTCTCCTCATTTTTGTCATTTTCTATTGAATATGATTATTGTTTTTAAACTTCAGTCTTGTAATAATTCATGTAAAAACTATTGTATCTTCTATAAATTAAAAACAAAGGTGGATTCATGCATTTTCTCTTAGAATATTACATTTCATGATTCATGCTAGATATGCATATTGAATATTCACAACATATCTTAGAACTCTCCATGTTCATAGTGTTCCCAGTACAAGGAATGTATCGCTGAACTATTTTGCTTGTGTTGATGCTAAAGAAGAGACCAGCCCACACTGAGAAAGGGGAACTTCCCATCAGCAGACCTTCAGCAGAGCTATGCTAAGAACCCTCTGATGCAACCTGAGGCAAGGAAACAGGGTTCAAGACCTTGGTTGCCTCAGTGAGGAAAAACTGTGTGGTAGGGGAATGACCCCCAGACTCTTCTACAGAGCAAAAGTAGAACTTATTCCTAAAAAGTGACTTAAACAGCCCTGATTTCCAGGCATCTTGTTCTACATGATCATGCAGTAAGTCACAAAGAATATGATTGTCTCATATTCTGAAGGTTTCAGCATCTAGAGATGACAATGAAAAACAATCTTTAGCATTTACAAGGGGCCTTAACTTCTAGATCAAATCTAGAATAGTTATTCTAGAATAGGCTTCTCTAAGTGGTTACCTTCACGCACATTGGTCTGAAGCTTCCATTATTCACAGCCAATCTGGACATTGGCCATGCTGGCTGAGAATGATGGGAGTTGCAGAGCAGCACATCTGGAAGCCACAAGGTTGAGGAAACCTGTTCTGGACAGTAGCATGTAAGATTAGATATGCAACCTATAAATTATTCCAGTCTTTCATAGTTCTCTATTAATCTATTCTCAAATGCATTTCCATTCTTCAACCTTAAGGGCTTACTGGGCATCTAATAAACAGAGAAAATTGTAACATAAGTCACTTAAAAAATCAGCAAAATGGCAAAAGGCAGACGATAACACATAATCACTAAGGGAGCAATCACGTGCAAGTTTAGACCTTTTTATGCCATAAATGAAAGATAACTATACACACAGAGCAATGCTTGTTTTTTTTAAATGATAAAAATGTTATTTGTTTGCTGAGCCTTGATTGCTAATGCTACTCTCAAACTGGCTGGACAGACTCATAAACAGAACTGACTGAATTTTTCAGCGACAAATATTTAGTAGTGGAAGAACATATGCACTCACATAAAATAACTATGAGTTCCTGGATTCATCTCTCACTAATTACTAAACTTTCCATTTGAAGTTCTTTTGAATATTTTAACCTAGACTTCTTTTATGTAAAGCACTTTATATACTTTACAAAATGAAATATTCAGAATAATAATATTCATATTAAACTTTTCCAGGAAGGACAATCAATGTAAAAGAGAAAATGATTTTTAAAGTTTCTTATGAATCTCAAGATTTGTATATTAACTTGTTTGTAAAAGAAGACAGTATTATAATACATATCAAACACCCACCAACTGAAACAGACAAGCATTTCAATGTAGTGTTTCCTTAAAGGTACTCTGCAACTGTCACTACTGATGACTTGAAGCAACTCACTAGAGAAAATGAAAGCATTCTCTATGGGATTTATTATGAATAATTACCTGTTTGTAAGAAACATTCACTTCTGACAGCAGCTAATTTTTAAAATTCTCAAAATTCAATAAATTGACATTTCTTTTTCTTCATTTGCTGCTCACTTCATAATTGCAGTCAGATCAATGTGTGTATCGACTTAGTACTTCCTTCCCACACAACACACACATTCACAATATGACTAAACATCCAACTTGTAACATACAAACTTTCACATCAACCTACACTATATCTAAGTCAGAAGAGTGAACATAATTGTTTTCATTACTGTCTTGCAATGATCTTGAGCAGCAGGATCTGTTGAGATATTTGACTTCAGGCTTATTTGAAATGAGCAGGGAGTGAGACATTGAAAATTATTCAGTATTCAGCATAAAGGCAGAAATCACATACATATATTTGTGTGTATATGATATGAAAATGATCAGAGCAACTTCTAATATCCTTAAAAATCAGTTGAGGAAAAGGTTTTGCAATGTTTTGGGATGGGACAATGGTTCAGATTCTAAAGATATCTCGGGGGAGAGACACAGTAATTATGGGAGATTTCAATCTCCCGGATATTAGTTGGGAGACTCACTCGGCGGTGACAGCCAGGTCACGTTGCTTCCTAGAAGCTATAGAGGGAGGGTTTTTCACACAGAGGGCCCAAGAGGTGACAAAGGGAGGGGGGAAATCCTTGACTTGGTCTTGAGCAATAGGGAGGAGCTGATAGATGAAGTACAGATTAGGGGAGCTCTGGATGCGAGTGATCACTCCATCCTTTGCTTTGAGATCAGGGGACTGCGGACGGGCAGCAGGTCAAGCACTAGAAGCTGGGACTTCAAGAGGGCCAACTTTGGCCAGCTGAAGGCCAGACTGGAGAAAGTCTCCTGGGATAGGTTACTGGAAGGTAAGCTAGTTGAGGAGGGGTGGATGGCACTCAAAAGGGACGTTTTGGAGGCGCAAGCCTTGATGATGCCTCTAGTCAGTAAGGTGGGGAGACGGAAGAGAGTGCCGCCATGGATGCAAAAGGAGGTGGTTAGAGGGATTAGATGAAAAAGGAACCTCCGTAGGAAATGGGTACTGGGGGAAATAGACAAAAGGGTATACCAGGAGGAGGAGGCCCGTTGCAGAAGGATTCTTCACAAGGCTGATTACGAGCTGAGACTTGCCAAGAATATCAAGAGCAACAAAAAGGACTTCTTTCAGCATGTAAATAGGAAGAGGAAGGGGAGACAAGTGGTGGGACCACTAAATAAGGAGGAAGGAGATCCAGTGACTGATATGAGGGAACAGGCACAGATGCTAAATGACTATTTTGCCTCTGTGTTCTCCCCAAAGCAGGATGGGGGAGATCTGCATAGGAGATTAGAAGAGGCTGGGGACTTAGGCGCACAGATTAGAGTCACCCCCCTTGAAGTCGAGGGGCTCCTCAGGGCATTGGACATTACAAAGGTGCCAGGTCCTGACGGGTTGCACCCGAGAGTACTTAGAGAGTTGGCAGGGGTTCTCTCACGCCCGCTGGCCTCCATTTTTGAGGCCTCGTAGAGAACGAGTGAAGTTCCAGAGGACTGGAGGGTGGCATCAGTGGTCCCAATTTTCAATAAGGGTAGTAGAAGGGACATGGGGAATTATAGACCGGTTAGCCTTACATTCATTGTAGGAAAAACAATGGAAAGGATCATAATACAGAGAGATCTAGTGATGCTAGATAGGGAAGGGAGGCTGACAGCCACACAACACGGCTTCTGCAAAAACAGATCCTGCCAGACAAACCTTGTGGAATTCTATGACAAGGTTCCGAGATGGCTAGATGGAGGGGATGCAGTGGATGTGGTATACCTGGATTTCAGCAAGAACTTTGACAAAGTGCCCCATGATATCCTGGTGGAGAAACTGAGGAGTTTTGGGATACACCAAAGCACTGTCCAGTGGATTAGGGCATGGTTGACTGACTGAAAGCAGAAGGTAACCATTAGTGGGCAATCATCAGGATGGTGGCCAGTGACAAGCGGGTTCCCCCAGGGCTCTGTCCTGGGGCCGATCCTGTTTAATCTTTTCATTAACGACATGGAAGAAGGGGTGAACAGTCTGCTGATCAAATTCGCAGACGACACTAAAACTGGAGCAGTGGCCACAACTGAGGAGCAGCTACTCCAGATCCAAAAGGATCTGGACAGACTATGGAAGTGGGCAGGAGACAACAGGATGCATTCAATGTGGATAAGGGCAAGGTCTTGCACTTGGGGCAAAGGAATAGCTGTCATAAGTACAGGTTAGGTGACAAGTGGCTGGAGAGCAGCACTTGTGAAAGGGACCTCGGAGTGCTGGTTGACTGCAGGCTAAACATGAGTCAGCAGTGTGACGCGGTGGTCAAGAGGGCAAACGCCACCCTTGGTTGCATAGCCAGAAGTGTGGCTTCTAGATCGAGAGAGGTATTACTACCACTCTACATGACTCTGGTGCACCCACAACTGGAGTATTGTGCTCAGTGTTGGGCCCCTCATTATAGAAAGGATATAGCCAGGTTAGAGTCAGTGCAGCGAAGGGCCACAAGGTTGGTGGCCGGTTTGCAGGGGATGCCGTATGAGGTGAGACTGAGGGAACTGGGTCTCTTCAGCCTGGAGGAGACTCAGAGGGGATATGTTGAAAACATACAGGTATGTGAGGGGATGTCACATGGAGATGGGTAGAGACCTGTTCTCCCCTGCAGAGGAAGGCAGGACACGCTTCAATGGAGCAAAGCTCAGGGAGCCAAGGTTCCATTTGGATGCCAGGAAGCACTTCCTGAAAGTCAGGACCCCGAGGGTGTGGAATGGGCTTCCACGAGAGGATGTTGAGGCCCCATCGGTGCGGGTGTTCAAGGATAGGCTGGATGTCCACATGGTGGGCATGTCGTGAGTGGAGCCGGCTGGTGCTGGAGGTCAGACTAGATGGCCCAGGAGACCCCTTCTGACTCGCTCTGTTTCTATGTTCACAGATAACTTACTTTTTAAAATAATCCCTATTACTCTAACTCCAGCTTTCTGTATAATATCCACAACAATTATAACAATCCAATAGACATAAAGTGACTTTCAATACTAGAAGTCCCATGAAATATTCCAGAGAACTTCTGCTCCACCCTGACACCTCTGGCAAGTAGGATTCTCCAAGGACCTTGTCTCCTATGCTATGCAATATACTGGCATATATAACATGCGGTATGAAACCACTGGATGATGTATCCAGGAAAGGGCATGAGTGTCACCAGTGACTGCAGGATACCCAACTGTACCATTTTATCCCTCTTGAGTTGTTTCAGTGTGCATTTTCTAAACACTGTTCTTTAAACTATATTCAGTTAATGCTGCTCCTACTTTTCCTATTCCTATGATTATCAGTTATCAATTGTTTAGATTATCTGCAATTATTTTAAATGTGGTTTCATGTTAGTTTTTGTTAATTGCATTATTAGTTGTCTAGAGTATTTTACAGAAATCTGGGATTAAAGTATCGGCTAAGGCACTGTAGAACCCTCAGCAAAGCAAAGGAACAGAATTTGCAGTGTTCTCATTTGGATGCTCTGTCCTGCTCCCTTTTCATAAAATCATACAGTTGTAAGGGACCTAGCAGGCAATCATGTCCAACTGCCTACTCAGATCTCCCATCCAGATTCCATCCAGGGGTGACCCACTTAGCTTCCCAGATTAGACAGGTTCAGACTCTTTGGGCTGAACAGAAGCTTTTCTCTCCTCTTCTTTTCTTCCCTGGTAAATGAGCCACCAAACACAGTAAAACAAAACAAAAGTGTGTGTTTAATGACTTTACTAGCCGGAAGCCAATCTATGGAGTTCTGTCTGCATGATATATGGAAAGGAACAGAGTATTAGCCATTAACTGCTCATTGACTGTGTGTCCAGGAAGCTATGGATACATAATTTCACTACTTTCGATACTTCTGCAACAATTACCGTAACCACACTTAGCTGAATTCGGGATCCCTGAAGACAGATCCAAGTCACAAATGGCAGGGTAAGAACATGCGGCTGAGCATGTTTAGATTGCTATTGCAGAAATTTTCAATTTATATGGACAGTGGTGAAGGCCAGAATCCATTTCCCAAGCTCCATCTATGCATAAAACAAACACTTGCAGAGGACTTCAGTTATTTCTGTTTTTTCCACACTGATATTCTTCTCTTGAAGCTCTTCATGAAAACCATTGCGGGCAGAGGCAGTGTGTTGTAGTGGTTAAAAGTCCAGGACTGGGATTCAGGAGATTTGAACTCATGTTCCCACTCTCCCATGGAGTACATTGGGGTACTCTGGGCCAGTCATGGACTCTCAGCCCAACATAGTTCACAGGGTTGTTCTTGTAAGGATAAGATTAAGAGAAGAAAGAGAATTATGTAAGCCACATTGAGATCCTTAAAAAGGAAAAACTGGCAGACTAGAAGTATAATAAATAAACAAATAAAATTCAAGTGTCAACAGCTTCAGAATATTGGTAGAGTGGAAGTCAACTTGGGCTGAAAGAAAGAATAGACTGAGTAATTAGAAGGGTTAGAGTAATAGACTAAAGCTGGGTGAAGCGTGTTGCATTATCTAAAAGTTATTTGCTTTTACGTTATGTACTTTTATATTTTAATTCATGTAGGATCACATTAATCTGAACATTATCTTCTTTATGCATAAGTCCTCATCCCCATAAATGGGGTGGTTGGAGTGGTATAGTCAGGAGTTAGAGTAGCAAGGATGTTACATGGTGCTCTGTAGTGTGGCCAGGTGGGCTACACCTAGAGAGGAGAGCATTTGTCACAAAGCCATTTTCTTGTTCTTTTTAATATTCTGGAAAGGACAGAAAAGGTATTTCAAAATGAATGCGTTTCATCATCAACAACAAAAGCAGAAAATTTCTAAATTTCCATATTTCTGCTAACCGCTTTGAATCTGTATTAAGGCAAGTTAGCTGGAGTCAAATGGGATTGCTTTATTCATGTCAACAAGTATGATGCAACAAGTTTTCTTCAGAATGTTCTGTTACAACAATGATTTTGATCATTTTTGCATGACAGATGCTAGCACAATACTTTGAAGACACATTAATTACACCCATTCTTCCCACTATTGATCCCAACTCAATCAATAAGCCTACAAATACCACTGCTTTATTTTTTTAATTAGTTGCAATGACACACAGAGTGGCTTGTGACAACATACCAACCAAGGCACATTTTCAATGTAAATGGTTAGCAGTTTCTATTCCATTTTCAGCAGAATAGGTTATTTCACACAGAGGTGGGTAGAGACTGTTCGCCCCTGCAGAGGAAGGCAGGATGTGCTCCTATGGAGCAAAGCTGAGGGAATCAAGGTTCAGTTTGGATACCAGGAAGTACTTCCTGACAGTTAGGACCCCAAGGGTGTGGAATGGGCTTCCATGGGTGGTGGTTGAGGCCCCATCGGTGCGGGTGTTCAAGGATAGGCTGGACGTCCACATGGTGGGCATGTCGTGAGCAGAGCCGGCTGAAGCCGGGGGTCAGACTAGATGACCCAGGTGACTCTTCTGACTTGCTCTGTTTCTATGATTCTATGTTATTTTCATAGTGCTGAAGTAAGTTGTACAAATTAGTGGTTATTGAATGCTTTTGGAATGATGTGGCTTATTCTCTTATAGCTGAATCGGAGCTTGATATCACAGAACTCCATTAATAGGAAAACTATATGCAGGAGATTCAAAGAAGCCAATGTCCACATGCAGGTGATAATAAATCTGGTGTTATAATAAACCTAGATGTTACATGACCTATGTAGATAGGCCAAGTCCATTAAGAAATAGACTCTAAAAATAAAGAAATGATCTGAGAGATGGAGATAAAGTGACTGACTACCAAGCAGACAGGTTAAAGTTAAGCAACTTAAATTCCAGTATGCATTATTAAGCATAAGATACCAACTTTAATAAAATGGCAGAAACATACCTGTATTGTGGTAGTGTGCATACCCTGAATCATCCTCAGGCAGACCTTTGCATCTGATTGCAGTTTAAGAGTTCCTGGGTGGGTCAAAGTTGTTTCAGAGTTGGTGTTTCACACTCCACAGATTCAGTCTTCCAAAGAAACCTAAGTTTCATTGAAACAGAGTCTTTTCACTGGGCTGTCTCAGGCAGTGACCTTCCTGTCCTTCAGCCAGAAGCAATGGGCATCATTCTCAGCCAGTTTCTGGTTTCTCCCAGGCCCAGTCAAGCCAAAGTCCAGTATATCTTTCATACTGCTACAATCACCTCCTTTCCCCAATATTATAAGTAAAACTTGTGATCTCGTTTTATGCTAAAGCTGGCATCCTGATTATCTTTTTTACTCCTCCTCCTGACACGAGGCACCAATTTTTCCTATTCACTGTTGTACTTAAGAATGCAGGTTTAAAAGAAAAGTTGTAAATCTAGACACATTTTACTTGTACTCAGAAACACAATGCTCTTCTCTCTGGCTGTATGGAGTATCATCCTTGCCCTCAGATTTAAAGTAAATGAGGTTACCTTTATGATTGTCACATCCAGCATTTCCAACTCCCCTTTTTGTTAATACACAGCTTATTCAGTGCAGCAAACTCACCAGGAGAGGTTTGTTTAAGGACTGTAGCTGCTTTCTGAAGGAGAACAATTGCGTATTAGTGCAGTATCATTTTGCTGGACTGATGAGAAGTCTATTAAGTTTGGGAAAAAGAGGTATGGTTCTTGCAGGGCATCAGCATAAAGTTCCTTACATCGATACTATCAGATCTTTTAAGGTATCTCTGCTTTTCTAACAGAACAAAACCACTAAACAACCTGCGTTTATATGGGTCTTTTACCCTCAAATGAGAGCTAATTAAATCAGTTACTGTGAATTGATATGGTGTCCATGTGAATGAGCAAAGCAAATACATACAAGTGTTCTTAAGGATAAGGGAAAATTTGAGTCTAAATTTGTATAGGAACTCATCCAGCTCACACACCCCTAATCTACACAAACTGCATCCTGAAATCTACACTTTTCAGAATTTTTCAGTGCAATTCACAGTTCACAATTAAGTGCATAAGGTAAAGGTTTCCCCTTGACATTAAGTCCAGTCATGCCTGACTCTAGGGGGCAGTGCTCATCTCCGTTTTCTAGCCGAGGGTGCCAGCGTTTGTCTGCAGACAGTCTCCGTGGTCATGTGGCCAGCATGAATAACACCGAAGTGCACGGAACGCTGTTGCCTGCCCACCAAAGTGGTACCTTTTTATCTACTTGCATTTGCATGCTTTCGAACTGCAAGGTTGACAGGAGCTGGGACGGAGCAATGGGAATTCCCCCCTTTGTGCAGATTTCGATCACCCAGCCCAGCAGCCCAGCAGTTTAAACCACTGCGCCACCTGCATCCCACAAGTGCATACAATGAATCATATTTTAAGGAAAACAACAACACAGAAAATAGGCACAAAATGCATTATATTAGGGTACAATTAGGCTTTTTGTCTTTTCTTGTGCATCTGTAAAAATATTTATTTCAGTCATTATGATGAAATTCAGTGCATTGACAGACCATGATGGGAAATGTTCTATTAAGGAAGTAAGTGTTATGTTAAATGGTGCTTTGTGAGTTGTTATCATTTCAACATATACCAAGTATACTATTCAAACAATGTAATATAAGCGATTTAGCTGCAAACCAGGACAGCTTCCCAATGGTGAGGTTAATAGTATTACATCCTAATATGGCAGGTCATGTGGTTCTCCGCTAATAATTTTGCCAGAATCCCCTCAGGGTAATAAAAGCTCTAGGAATGCAACTCCTTTATTTAATGGATTTTTTGTACCTCAATCCCAGTGGGATGAACTACCTAATTTCAAGCTCCATGTGGTGGAATGTATTCTCATTCCAAAACCTGCTAGGGTTCTCCAAGGCTTAAAGATGTGGTTAACTGGTTGCATGACCTTGCAGGGTTAGGATACTAGTGCAAATTCAGTTTAGCTAATTAGGAACCTCTGGGGCTCTATATGAGGATGCTTGATACCTGCATGACACTGAGTTGGGGTTTCAACCTTGTTCCAACAGATGTGTCTTGCTCTTCCATTGTCAGCATGGAAACTTGAAACCTGCTTCATGGGGGAGAAATACAAAAATTAAGTAGCTTCCTGCATCCCAAATGTATTCTTCCAGTTCAGAAAAACTGGTATTAGATTTAATATAAAGTTAAGTGGAAGACTGGTAAAGAAGTCAAAAACAGTTCCATTTGACTTAAAAAGAGGAAGCTACTCAAAAACAAGGGATCTGGTAAGGAAGTAGCTGAAAGGAGGAATCAAGAAATTTAAATCACTTCAAAGTGCTTGGAGATTATATTATTTAAAATGATATAATAGAGACATAGATAATGTAAATAGCACAAAATCCAGCAAATCACCAACATGGTTAATGCATATAGTCAAGAAAGTGATTAGGAGAAGAAAGCTTTCTTCTAAACCACAGAAGTGTTACCCAAGTGAAAAGAGCAGAAAAGGACCACAGGCTTGCACAAAGGAGATGCAAGCAGACAATCAGAGAAGCAAGGTTAAAAATGAGGAGCATGTAGACTAACAATGAATAATTCTATAAATATATCAGAAGAAAGAAAGCAGATAAAGAAGAACTTGGACCCTTGAATGATAATGGAATTAAAGAAGCACTAAAGGGGAGAATGTGATTGCAGAGAAGCAAAATTTTTTTTTTCATCAATCTTCATAGCAGAGGATGTAGAGCACATACCTGTTCCTGAACTTATGTATTCAGGAAGGGAGTCAGAGAAACTAAGGAAGATAGTAGTGAGAAAAGATGAAATTTTCAACCTTATCAACAAACTGAAAGTCAGTAAATCACCCAGTCCAGATGGTATCTTTAAAAACTCAAATATGAAATTGCTGACCTTACACAAATATTTAATATGTCCCTAAAATAAGCCTTTGTACCAGAGGTTTGGAGAATGACCAATACAACACCAATTTTTTAAAAAGGTATTGGGGTGTGGTGGGATTATAGGCTGTGTTCTGAATGAATTGCTTGTAAGTGCTGTTAAAGATTGAATCAGTAAGCATGTAGAGGGGCAAGCCCTCCTGAAAAAGAATCAACACAATTTCTGCCAGGGGAAGTTCTGTTTCAATAACCTATTGGGATGCATTGGGGTGTCTATCAGCATGTGCATGGGGCAATCTGGTAGATGCTGTTTACTTGCAGCTTTTGACAAAGTCCCTCACCAAAGATTCCTGAGCAAAATTAGCAGATGGGGAATAAATGGTGATTTCTCTCAATGGAATGGATTCCCACAGGGGTTCTGTATTAGGATCAATCTTTTTTTAACTATTTATAAATTATTTGCAACTAGAAGTAAGTAGTGAAGTGACCGAGTTTGCTGATGAAACTATTTAGCACAGTTAAAATTAAAAGAGATTGACAGGTGCTTCAAAGGGATCTTTCCAAGTTGACACAACAAATAGCAAATATGGTTCATTGCAAGTAAGTGTGACGTAATGCATATTGGGGCAAAAACTCCCAACTTCAAATATAGGCTGATGGGATCTGAGCTAGCAGTGACTGAGAAGAAAATGGATATTGAGATGGTGGCAGATAGTTCAATGAAAATGTCAGCTCAGTGAGCAACTGCAGTGAAAAAGGCAAACTCCATGTTAGGCATAATTAGGAACAGAATAGAAAATAGAACTGCCAAGATTGTGCTCCCCTTATACAAATCTTTGGTGCAATCACACTTAGAGTATTGTGTTCTGTTCTGGTTGCCTTACCTGAAAAATGACATTATTGAGTTGGAAAAGATACAGAGAAGGGCAACAAAATTGATCAGATGGCTGGAATAACTCCCCTTTGAGAAGAAGCTTCAACAACTGGGACTTTTTACTTTAGAAGGAAAGAAGGGGAGTCATGATATAGGTGTTTAAAATATTACAAAGCATGGGGGAAGTGGAGGAAGATAAGAGGAAGTATTTCCTCACATAACATAAACTGTGGAATTCACTGCAACAGGAAGCGCTGTTAGGCACCAAATTAGATGGCTTTAAAAAGGAATTGGACAGATTCATGGGGGAGGAAGGTCTCAGTGGCTACTAGCCTTGTTGGCTATGTGCTACTTCCTTCACCAGAGGTGCCACATACACCAGTTGCTGAGGAGCTTGGGTAGGAGAAGGTCTTGCACTCATCCTGCTTGAGCAATCTTTGAGCAGCTGGTTTGCCACCATGTGTACAGAGTGCTGGACTAGATGGACCTTTGGTCCAGTCCAGCATGGCTTTTTTATGTTTTTATGTAGGAACAAAGAAACTCTATATTAGCAAGGATCATACTTAAGTTTCTGGTACCAGTGCAGTTACCTCAAAGAGTTGGATCCAAATTGGATTGTTCATGAATGGACTTACTCTTTCAACTCAGGGTTGGCACTGGCATCCAGTGGAGACTCCCAGCTGCAGGGAGATGATGTTTGCTAATTCCTCCTTCTTTCTGAGTTACCTCCCATGCTGCTATAGAAGGTCCCCAGCCCTCCAGAAACTGCTTGCAAAGAAGTACTAAGGACTGTAGGGGAAATCACAAATCACAAAAATTGCTTTCCTACCCACAAGCTGAATTCTGCTAAGCACTTCTATGAATCCAACCCAATGTGCAATAAATATATAGGCTGTATCCTTGTGTGTGTATGTCAAGCAAGTTATGTTCTTATCATTTTCAGCATCAGGCCAAAACATGTTTTATAAAAGGACATTTGACATAGAAGAATAATAGGTCTGCATTTAGCTACTGATGCATTCTCCAGTTTAGGGAGTGCAATTTGCATTGATGGATCTGATAGCAATGGGCCTGTGGCATCATTATAATTATTACCTCATTCATACCTGCTTCCACCTTGTTTGCATTTTTCCTTGGTCCTGCAGTTTCAGCACTGTTTTCAACTGGCAATGATTCTGCTACTGTAATCTACTAGACCCACTTTATTCCATGGAAAATCCTTACCCACTTTCCAAAGCTTCACATTTTCCATGCTTGCATAATTTCCAATAACTCAGGCATCTAGCAGTGTAGTCTAAATCCCCCTCTTTTTAAAATCAGTTGGAAGATGTCAGCAAAGTACTTCCTTGACCAGACTGTGATATTCTTTATGCCAGCCTTTCCCCAATCTGCCAGCCCCAGCCATCATGACCAACTGTATGGCATTCAATGATTTGTAGTCCATCTGGAGAGCATCAGGCTGAGCAACGATGCTCTACAATACATAAACAGTGACTCCAAGGGAATATTGAACACCTTTGGGAAGACTGGGAACCAAAGAAGAGAAAGTCGTTCCATCTGCTGTCATTTTTAGTCCAGTTACGTTGTTATGAAGCTCCTTCCCAAAGGCTGTGCTCTACTCTGCATTAGTAATGTATATAATCTGAGAGCATGCATGTCACTCAGATTTCATGGATACTTCTCATCCCAGCTGAAGCATGGTGTGATCTTTTATTCACTTTGATATTATTGTGATGTTTTCCTTTCTTTTTTAGGACATACACAAATCTTTTTTAAAAGAGGAAAAACTTGGGCCTGAGCAAGGGATGCAATAACACATGATCAGCTGAACAGATTACTTCTGTTGCAACTAGGAAAGAACAAGAAGACTTTGTTTCCCTTAAATTGGAACCTGAAGATTTAAAGACTGCATAAATGCAGTGAGTGTGCTTTTGCAGCAGGATCAATGATCAGATTATATGTTTATGCATGTAGCTTCATGTAGAGACACCAGGAATCAAAGTTTGGGTACAGCAACTTAATTGTGCATTAATATATTAAAATTGCTGCAAAACATGCTAAGAGAATCCTGATTTAAGTCATGTACTGCCTCATGCAAGTTTCAACTGAACTGAAAAGGGCACAAGTTTGAGCTGGAAAATTGTGGAAATGAATAATTTTTCAGAGCTATGAATCATCCTTTACTATGAATGAATGAATAAATAAATAACCTATATAAAATTAAGGATAACATCTTTTAATTTTTAAGAGAAAAATGAGAAGGTGCAATATGGTACACAACCACATGAGAAGGTACACAAACTCTACCTCTTCCAGAAAGCAGAAGAGAAAATGCAACCTGGAAATATGAAAATATGTTTCTCCATTTCATATAAGATATCTCTCTAAAATGACCGACGCATAGGCTGCCTGTCACTGACATGTCACTGAATGTCCCATTAATTTGGATGGCAAGCAGATAAACAAACTCTTCTGCATTTGTGTGGAAGGAAAGACCTTGTGATCCTACTGCCTTCGCTATTAACATTTTCATTTTAAACAAGAATAACTGTACAGCCTCATGCAAGTTACAAGAAATAAATTCCATTTTCAGTCCATTTTACTTACTCACTAGTAACTATGTTTAATGTTGCTGCTTATTTTTATTACTGGAAATATGTATTCAAAAGCATAGGATGTGAAAGATTTGCTCTACTTTTTTCATTTTTTTGGCTTTTCTTTTTTATTTTTAGAAATTGACCTACTTTTATTATTTATTCTTTATTAGCATATGAAAGACACATAATATAGCTTGTAGGTTTGAATGGCATCCACTTGCTCATATCGCACACACACACAATTTTCACACAGATATTTTCAAATGAAAAAATACAAGTTGGGCAACTTAAATTTAGTACTGCTGGGATCAACCAAAAAGAGGAAATGCTTGTATTCTCTTGCAGCTGGAAGAGACAAACGTTTTGGGCAAACTGCATGACACAATACCTCATAAGCTTCAGTTAGTTCCCTGGTACACAGCATAATGAAAGAGTTTTCAGGAAACTGCCATTCTCCTTCATACACTGAGTAGGCTACTAAGTTCCTTCCTCAATATGGGTCTTTCTACTGGGTTACCAAAGGCTACAAGTCTCTTTGAACACCTCTTGATCCTGTGTTGCCCTTCTATACTCATCTGACACTTAACTCTTGGCTCTTGTATTCCTACCCCCTGCTCTTTGTCAGAACCCTGTGTTTCCATGCATTCATTGGACCCAGTTTGGCTCTCCTTCAAAAACTTAGCTGCTTGATTTCTTCTCCATATCTCTACTATCCTTGCGGATTTCCTGCTATCACACTTTTGGCATTTCCACACAACTTTCCTTCCCCTCCCCTCCTCCTCCAACTCAGAACCATTTTGGGGTTTTCTTGGGGCATGTCCGCATATATGTAGGGCCTAATCTCTGTAACTGGCACCATTATCTGTTAAGCAACTGACGGTGTCCTAGGAAGACATGGCAGTTCAAACTTCATTCTCATTTGGAATTCCTGGATCATTCTCAGTTCATTTTCATCTACATATAACTGGAAGAGACTTCCATAAATAATTTCATTACGAACATGAAAAATTTAATATTATAATGACATTCTGTCTATGAAAATATTAATATAGACCTCAATATTAATATTTTCATAGGAAATATGTGAATATTATCAAATATTGATAGGTGATATGCAATGTGTTTGGTGACAGGGTACATTTTCAGCACAATTGTAATAATTCAATTTCACAGCAAAATTATTTTGAAAAAATCGGGAGGCCTTTCTAGCTGTTATGTTTCCATTATCTGGTCCTATGTAAATTCATCCTTATATAAGTAAGGTAACATGGCTTTTCCCAGTATTTGTCATTTCTAAGGATCATAGATTGCCCAAGTTTTATTATTATTACTATTATTCTCAATCTATCCAATAGGTTAAAATACATTTGTGTGATGTGATTAAACCAGGGAAACATAAGCAAATATGTGAAATAGGGCATTGTGGCTCTAATATGAACAAAGCAAATGTTTATTATTCTATTGAGGGGCACAGTAAATGTCACTATTGGATTTTCACAGAACAGGTTTCATTAAAGTGTCGTGGAAAGTAAATCCCTTCAAGTTTTCATTAAAAGTTCAATTTTTGATAATTAGCGCATAGGTGTACATTAATTTGTCAAAGAAACAATATACTTTATTTTGCTCATTTCTGAGTGGGTTGGTTAATCTTCTGTTCAAAGGAATTATTCTCAAGAGGAGTTGATTATAGAGTATAAAAAAGAAATTTTATCAATCATGATAATGACATGAGCTAAAGAGCAACTCCGCCTATTCTAGGGATGAGTTCAACAGATTCTATAGTTTGGTTCTAAGTTTGGTTATCATTTGGAACTTTTTAATGTGATATATTGGGAATGCTGGATGCCTGGAAGACTGATATTGCTTTACTGGAAGAATATATGATAACCTCTTTTAATGCAATGGAATGGGAATGATAGGCTCAAACTATGGTTTAGATCCAAGATTTGGCTTCCAGAAAAGGGGTGGCTTCATTAGTGGAAGGTCCTGCCCTGTGATCTGAGGAGACAGTTAACCTCAGACTTCCTACATATTTCAGGGGGCTGTAAGAAGTGGCAGGGAAGACTACTTCCACCAATACAGCTGATCCAATATTAATCTGGATCCAATCCAATATGATTGATAGTCTATTTAGAATAGTCAAAATCTACACATTTTGCATTATTTATTTATGTTCTGGGCAGGTTTAATGCAAGCAGGACACTACTGTGTGAATATCTCATGTGCCCAGAGGAATGGAATAAATGGCTGTTGCCTGCTTCCCCAGCAAATTTAACACATAACTTTGTCAATACCAGCCCTAAGTCTTGCAGATGTTTAAATAATTCACACAAATACAAAAAGCAACAAGGTTTTGAAGGTGAAGAAACAATGCAATTAAGTACTAAGCATTCTCCTTTCATAGCTTGCTTATTAATTTAAAATCAGCAAATACTAAGAATATATGGAAATTAAAGTAATAACTACTCAAGACAATAAAAAGGCATGAAAGTTACAATTTTCCCATCAATGTCTTTATAGTTTGAAACTACTTGATTGGATAAGTTTTTACACTGGAAGACATAACCACTTGCTATTTGATGTGTTTTTTAATATCCTATTTAATTACTTGATTAAACAATTATCCTCTCACATTGAGAGAACTCAAAGGAAGATAACACTAAAGTTAAAAACAGATTTGCTAAAAAAATTAACATGCAAAGTATGAACTCCTTCCAATCAATCAAACAGTTGACATACCAGTTCAAATGCAAATACTCTTGTTATTCCATTCATCTTTTTTACCCACAAAGGATAGGAAATTGAGGCTACAGTTCTAGACACACCTGAGAGGAAATCCATTAAATTCAGTGGGCCTTAGTTCTAAGTAGACACACTTAGGATTGTACTATAAAGCTGTGATAATAAACATACATACAAAAATAAATATTGTTGAAATCAGTGGAACTTAGAGGTATTGGCTCCAGGTCTGTAAAACACTTAAAGCATGTCATCCCATCTCCTATTTAATGAATAGATTAAGATTAAAAATGTATGCTATCAGAAAAATATAGGTGCCTTTTTATGATAAAAAAGAATATGGTTTCCTCTTCTTAAATTGTAAGGAATGGCAGTAAAATACGAAGAGAGTAAAAGAAGCCAATTAAAGTAACACATCCAAAATAGATAAAGAGGTCTGCCCTAAAAATCTTGCCCTAAAATTGAGATTGCTATTTACTTAGAAAGTAACAAGTTTATCCATTCAAGTCCAATCAAGAGTTCGCCTTTAATATGCAATGTTTGTCCATGTGCAATATTAAAGTGCACCTTGGGAACTGTGGTTTGGAACTGTGCAGTGCCGAATAGCGTCATGCACCATCACGTCAGGTACTCCCCTGCTGGATTGTTGTTTTCATAGTTTGAAAAACATCCAATCCATAGTTTGAATGGTTGGTGCACCTAAGCATTCAAGGCTTCAACCAACCAACTCAGGTCATGTACAGAAATTGTTCTTTAGATGTAGACTGTGCATGATCTGAAACCTGCAAGCAATTCTGAACTTTATCACAGTCATAAAATACATTGATCCAGACTCATTAAAAAGTGAGCATTACAAATAGATGAGTTTCAATCAAAGAGCCAATTAATTATGAAATCTAGTGCTTTCATTAGAAATATTGTCCCTTTTCCATTCAGAAAAACAATCTGTGCAGAAAACACTTTCCTGCATATGGATAATTTCTTATAGGATCATTCAGGGCACCCATTTGTTTTTAAGACTTGTAGGACATAAATTAGTTCACTGTGTTGAAAGAGATCAACCCCCCTCTTATTAGATAGCTTATTAATAACTATGCTGATCTACAAAGAACGATGGACACTGATCAAAGAAAGAAGCTGAGGCCAGCTATCTTTAGATTCTTCATTATGGGAGGCAATTTATTTCAACATGTACTTATATTGTCTTTTATTGATATAATCAAACCCAAAGCAGCTTGCATACCAAAAAAATCGCAGCAAATTTAAGATAATGCTAACAGTAAAACGCAATCAAGAAATATCAGTACAAGCAACATAAGTTAAAACGTTACCAATATCAGTCTAAAAAGATTAGGCTGAAAACATCAGCAGACAAGCCTCCCATTATCTTCCTTCTCCCCATCCTTTTCTATGTATATGCTGCTCCTCTACTAAAAGTATCTAGACCGATCAGAAGGCTATTTCTTAATATGACCTCCCACAACCAGGAGGACCTGCTTATCCTTACCAATGGCAATTCTGTTGTTAACAGAATCAGGAATGCTCTTTCCAGGTGGAACCCCAAATAGAGATTTACCTGATGATGGTTAAGTACAATACAGGCAAGGATTGGCAGGAAACTGTGTGGACAGGGAAAGGTGCTGTTAAAAGGAGTACTAGCTATAGCCAGCCAGGACCCCCTCACCCTGGTTCCCAACAGAAACTATGCTGCTTTTGCTGCTGCTTTTTCATTTCACCAGCAATAGGCCCTAATATAGTATTGTGGAAGGATGCCCCATTTGGAATATTGGTGGCTGCCTGGCCTGGTGTTTTTATTCTGAGTGTTTAATAGGGCAGGGCAGGGCAGGGCAGGGCACCCACTGCAGAGGGCTTCCAAGGGTCTTGCAATTGCCCAATAATGCCATTTATAAAATAAATAAATAAATAAAATAAATTTATGGTTGCTCTCTTGGAGAATTTGTATATTGCTGGGAAGCTATAATACTGACCAGTTCATCAATTTCACATACATTTTATCCCTTATGTAGTAGTTTCTGATTTCGTACATTTTTATCCTAAAGCTGTTCATGCCTTCTGAATTTGATAGTCTGTTATTCAGAGTTAGTGAATTATTTACAAAGATGCTTCCCAGTCACTCCATCATGGAAAAGATGCCTCTTACTCTGCAAAATCTTTGTTTGCAGAACACACTAGCTATCCACACTCCTAATGCAAAACTCAAAAACAAGGAACATTTAACTTGTTATCTAAGAACACATCTTGAGTTTAACAATATTTCAGTTTTTTACAACAGTTTTCAGTGATTGGAGAACATGAACACTCAGTAAAGTACCTTTAAATGACACTCTGTTGGGTTACATTATATGACCTTTTATTGTTTCCCCCAAAATCCCTCCCTCCTTTCCTTCTCTCCCTCCCTTCCTTCCCTCATCTTTCTGCAAAAGTTGTTAATTGACTAAATAATAACCTAAATCGAAAATACTGATTTGGGTTTCTTCAGTCTGTCAGCATAATAACTGTTCTTGGATTATTTTTTTAATGAAACAATAGAAAAACAGATGACATCAGCATATCATCTGGGTTATCAGAACCTCCTAAAGTTTAGATAGATAATGATACAATGAAAGGAGGTGGAAAATATCTTGACAGCTGTGAATTTTTAAAGCAGTTATAAAGGTCATTCCCTAAAGTGGAAAACTTTGCTTCTTCACGTAATCCCATGACCAAAAGGAAGATTGTCAAGAATATAATAGCATTCATTTTAGTTCATTCAAGTTATAATCATGCATTACCCAGATGACAGCAGAGGGGCAGGTGGATGCTGCAAACCACGGAGGGCAAAGTCTGTTGCTAGAGGTCTTCTCCAGATGGCAGCAGAACTTTCTGCTGTTGTGGTGTCCCTCTGCGGGCTGGAGCTGAAAATGGTTGGGGTGCAAGGGGGATGACAAAGAAGGCAAGAATCCTCAGGTTCTTAAGCATACCAAATACCCTGATACACACCTAACCACCTACCCAAGAGCTGGTGTAGTGAATTCCAACCGTGCATTGAAGGCAATAGAAGGCATAAAAATAGAAAGAAAATGGCTGTTTCCACTTCTGATCTTGGCCAGCATAACTCAGAAGGGCTTAGGAAAAGGCAGTAGTTCAGTCCTGAATCTTCCCATTACCACTAACAGGACTAATACTTTGAAAATTTTCTTGCTGTTCCTGGTAAATTTATTTTAAGCAGTTTGGTTGATTACTTGATTAAATCAGCATATATTTCCATATGGAAAAAGCAATAAAGCAAGGAAAGTATTTTATTTGTTTTTAGCTGATACACATGTGTCATAGCTGATCTCTTTCTGTGCATAAGAGAAGGGTGGAGGAGACCTTTTGTAAGATAATACTCACCATCAATGGGTTTTGTGTTTATAATTAGAGTGGTTCTTCTTTAAAAAATCTGCTGTCCAATTAATCAGGCATTTATAGTCACTAAAAAAACCCCTCTGCACCCTAATTAATCAGTAATAGTTCTCTGTGATTAAAAGTTTTTTTAAAAAAGCATTTGAGTAAGCATGGCAGCTGTACACTCTAGTTGTGTTCTTTAAATTTTATTTCCCTAATGGTTAACATTTCATCAAAATGAACAGAGACTGATAGCTATCTAGATTTAGACGGAACCACTATAGGATATGTATAATATATTAAAACTGATAGTGCAGTTTAAGAAGAGGGATGTGTTCCTAGTGGGCTGCTTTGTGCTTCCTAGATCAGCCCTTCAGATGTAGCAGAAGATGCTGGACCATCACTACTGCTAAAGAAAGACCAGCCTGCCAGGCCAGTCAACCTTTGGAATTTTTCAGGCAGAAAAATGTATTTGATTGGCTCTGAATATGTTGTGGTATAAACACAGTGTGTAAGCAACAGTATCATTAGTCCACAAATACAGCCTTTTTTACAAACTGGAACTTGGTACATTTCTATGCATGCAATATCATCATGAACAAAAAGAGGGCCATTCGTAAAATCCTTCACTCACTCATACAGACATGATAAAGTCTGAAAGGAGCCTATGAAGTTTAAAAAAGTATATAAGGGCAGCTTTTGCTTTTGCAAATATTGGCTGGTTTCTTTTGCTCCTTGCAGAATACTGCATTTCATTGAAATGCACGCTTATTGTCCATGGAAGCAATAACATACGACACCGATTAGCCTGCAGTGGAAAGTTGGAGACACAAGTTATGTTTACCTGTGAATTAGACAGGTGTACTTCACCACCATGTCCCTCACAGTCACTTAGAAAATGAAAACCATCACCATTACTGTACTTGATGACATGTAAACTACCAATTGTCAGACATTTCTTCCAAAATAATGGAAGAAATGACTTCCGGAGCGAAAAGACTCATGTAACAGAAATGCTGTTTCCCATTATTCTTTTCCGGGAAATATGAAAAGAGAGGCCTTCAGGGACCCATTTATTTTTATATGCTACAAAAGTTGCCCCAGGGAGTATGTGATCTCGATTATCCTACTCCATTCTCTACAAAACACCCATGTCCTGTAGGCAAGCAAGGAGGCTTTTTGCCTATAGAGTCTCTGCGAAAAGCCTGTCTGTGTGCTTCTGCCTAAAGATGATTAAATGAACTCCAAGTGCTATTCACTTAACAGTGGGAGAGAAGGGAACATTATGAGATCATTAGTTCTACGAATATATAACGCTCCCTTTGGGAAAGCAAACAGAATCCATGAAATTCGCTTTATCCTTTCCCTTTCTCAGTCTGAGATATTCCTAGCTGTGTAACCCTGTGCATATGTAAAGAGAAAAGAGGTGGACAACCT
Source organism: Varanus komodoensis (assembly GCF_004798865.1). Lineage (NCBI taxonomy): Eukaryota > Metazoa > Chordata > Lepidosauria > Squamata > Varanidae > Varanus > Varanus komodoensis. Next base: position 16,546,167 of record NW_025335438.1, on the reverse strand, counting down.
TTCAGGGCCTGTGAGCACATTTAAACAACTGTCCTGGACTGAAACATGGCTGTGCTGCAAATGCGAGCGTCTGTCTCCCACCATTTTCTATCTTTATTTCCTAAGAATGCTCCTGAGCCACGCCTGTGATTCACAGGCGCTCATGGAAACAAGCCTGAAGCTATCAGAGATCCTCACTTTGCTGGAAGCCACAGGGATCTTCACAGCAAATCCTAACTGCTAGTAGATGTTGTTCTTTAAAATAAATTAATAAAGAAAACGTAGGAGGCGTATACGACTTCAGTAGGTATCCAGGTGCACTGGTGCCTATGGAGGCCATATTGCATATACCTGACTTAATGTCCCACTGGGTTCAAGATAGTTTATCCCCTCTCCTGTGCTCATAGACCAAAAAAGGGAATAAAGTTTAGGAACGTGGTCTTTATTAGAATAAGGATGCAGGTAGCTGCCAGTACTGAAGGAAAATATAAAAACATGCAAATTTGTGGGGGATTTCCTCTCCCCAGCACATTGAATTTCCCCCACCTATGGGGAAATTACTTCTTCATTCAACAGTTCTTCCTGTGAGTTTTCTTATTTCTAGTAAATGCTTATATTGACTGTTGGCTTTGCACTTCACATGTGCTTTGCAGCAAGGTTGTAGAAGCTCAACTCTGTTCAGTCAATGAAGAGTTTCCTCTAATACTTTCTTTCTCAGGTATACAACTGCATACTGTATATGACTGTTAGTGACATATATTCACTACTCCTCTCAATTTCTACCTTTTAAATAGTATTGCTTGCGTAAAGCTGCATTAATTCATACAGAATCCTCTTAGTAAAGTTACATGATGTCAGTCAAGCAAGTAGAAACATTTAATCTGTTCATATCTATGTGACATTAAGTCTTCTAACCCCCACCCCCACAACAGCTTGGCAGTCCTTCCTATTTGATGTACTAATGTTTTATTTTTGTTTTTGGTTTATCCTTTTGAAAAGCAAAAAAGCAATACTAATAATTAAGTGAAAGCAACCTTGATTGGCTGATGAGCTACCAAAAAAAAGTGATTACAAAAAGAGAATACGAATATTACAATGATACATTCAAATAGTGAGATTTTCATCCATATATTTTAATACTGTTTCTTTTTTCTTTATGTAAAAACTATGATCCAGGGCATTTTTTATATAATCTTGTTCTCTTCTGAGGAATATACTTAAGAAGAAATAAAATGTACAAAATCCTAACTCTTTGAACTTTAGTGATTCCCCCATTACACATTCTCTGCTCAATATATCTTTCAAACCTTCTACCAAATCCCAGCCTTCCATTCCATTACTTCTTTTTATTAATCATCAACTTGACATGGTAAAAGTGAATAAATCAAATTAAATATCATTGATACAGGTGACATAGTAACACGTGGAAGCAGTATGAACAGACTTAGACTTAGGAGCTTGTGTGTCCTGGACAGATCTGTCAATGTGCAAGAGTGGTCAAATGATTCAAATCAATGTGTTTATTAAATTCATTGACCAATGTATTGATACTTTCAAAGTGAAGGCTGCTCAGGCCTTTACAAAAATCTGTGCACTTATTTATCTGAAACTTTGCAGGCTTGGTGCCCGCAGATATGTTTCTTTTTTCCATGTTCTTGTTTCCATGTTCCAAGAAAAAAAGTTTCTTTTTTTCCATGTCCAAGCTATAACACAACTGGAAATGAATTTATCAAAGTAAACAGATGAAGTCACACCAATGTATATTTACAGAGTAACAATATCTTTGGTACTGAACAAATTGAAAACAGAAAGGAGATGGGCATGTGTTGCTCTCCAAAGGCCTATCAAAATGCAGCTGTAGACATAAACAGTGTAGCCTGAATCACAAGATGCACCTGTTTAATTGTTTGTATGTCTTGGCATCAAGTAGAAAGTCCACTTTCAAATAGCAGGTGCTTTGATAATTTAAAAAAACAAATTGCTATTTGGATGTTGTACTAGTTTGCTACAGACAATAAATGCAAAAATTGCAGATGAAAATCACAGACTGGGATTTGGATGAAGCTTACATATACTTGTCTTTAGCTAGAGAAATAAATCAAATAACTTTTGTTATTAAATTATATAGTTATGAACAGGCTTTAAAAAAACACATAGATGAACTAGTTGATGTGATCTGCTGAAAAACAACATGCCGAACTTTAAATCTTTAAGACAGATGAAGTGCAGACTAGAGATGTAAACCAACCACAAGATATGATTCATACCCCTGATTCCATACATGACAAAATGACCCAATTCTGTTCTAAGCAATTTGGAGTCTGTTTCTACTTTGATACCAAATCCAAGTCAAGATTCAGGCTTTGTGCCTTCTATTGACTATCATGGGAAACTTAAAAATGGCTGTAATTTTCATCTGTTTATCAGATGTTGGTACCATTTCTAGCCCTAGTAGCACCTAGGAGGGAAATAAGGTTATTTTGGAAATATGGGTGGAATGGTCTTTGTCCTGCACACATTTGTATTTTTATTTATATCTAATTTTAATAAGAATAGCTTATAGATTTTCAATTGCTTAGCTCAATTGGATCAAATTTGCAGGATTAGTTACCCATCTGAAGGGTACAAGATGAATAAGTGCATGGATTTTTCTGCAATAGAATCTGCTACATTTGAGAATAAACAAGGAAATATATGCTTATCTTACTATGCTTCTTGTGATGTATTCTAAAATGACACAGTGTCGATGTAGCCCTAAACTGAAAACTACAAATATCTTAGGATTGGTGGGGGAGTTGTTTCATTTAATACATTTCTATACTACCTAATAGCCAAAACTCTAATTGCTTTCCATTCCCTCTCTCCCCTCACAATCTTTGGCGAATTTGTAGGAAAACAGCATGCATCACTGCCAGGAACCTGCAATGTTTCAGAATGATGGGTGCAGGGACTACAGAGCTAGGGTTGAAAAACATTTTTCAGAATGATGCTCAGTGATGCTGAAAGAATGGCCAATTCACATTTTCTATCCTTAGCCTCTCTGAAAACATAGAGGGTCCCTGGCAAAATGCACCCTAGGATTAGAAGGTGAAGCTGCCAGTCACTCAATCCCACCCCCTTTTCCCCTCCTTCCTTATCAGCATTTAGATGAGGCAGTTTATCTGTCTTTCCAAAATTGAACTGTGAACAAATCGCCATGTTGTTCCTTCCAATATTCATGGCATGTATCTACAGCAGGGAACCACTTCTACTCATGTAGGCCGACTACACAATTTAGCACCCTGGAGAGCCCTGTGTGAAATGGGCTTGGGAGAGAAGCCCATTCCGAATCAATCCAAGAGGAGTTTGTCCAAAGTACATTGGAATAAGTGTGTAGTTTTAAACCAGACAGTCTAATCCACAACCAACTCAGCTGAAATAATTGAACTAAAGGCACCCAGCCTCATTGATTTTAATGGCACTTAATCACACTAAATCACACTAAAACTTAGTACTTCACCTTAACTCAATTGTGTTTCAGCCTGAAAATCCTGTAACTGCATATGAGTTCATAAATCTCAGCGGAGTCAATAGGCTTATGCTTGTAAGTGTTTTCTGGACTGCAGCCATAAACACAGCCCCCTGACTTTCTTCCTTATAAATGCATGTTCTTTTGAAAGACGTTCTCATGTTTGTAGCCCACTCCTTTTGCAGGAAATTCAAGGCAGCATACATGGGGCAATTTTATTTTAAACACCCTTTGAGTCAGTGTGGCTGTATGTGTAACAGGAATAAAGTATGTTTAATTCCTGTATTTGGAACTGAATAGGTAAATTAGGAAAAATAGGATGTATTTACATGTTATTGATTTAGTGCATTTAATCAACTAATAAAATTAGTTGAAAACATTTTATCCTACGGTTCTTTATCCTTACCTAACTGCCCAATCTCTAGGGTGTCTTTCCCTTCAACTTGATGCTTAGCTACCAAAAAGAATTGTGGACCAGATCCACAGAAGTAAAAAGAGAAAAAGGCACAAATGAGCATATGCTAATTTATACATGTTGTAAAGTGCATGTGTGTGTGCATGCGTGTGTTCTAAAGTGTTCCGTCTCCTAAGGACAGCCCTATTTGTAAAAATGTACTGTAGGGGCAATAGGGGGCCTTTTGATTTCAGCCAAAAAACCCTCAAGCAGGGCAACAAGAGATGAAGCACATGTGGGTTAAAAGTTAGCTAATGCAGGGATTTCAGGTGCACTTGTACAGTAAAGATCATGGGGGCATCTTTACCTTTATTTCAGCAAGTGCTGAAATGGACAGCATTATGACAGGACAGATGGCCTCCTGGAGAGGCAAGGCTCCAAATGAAAGTTTAGAGGTTCCAGCCTTAGTGACCCACCCTGCTGTGGTAGCAAAGCTTCCAGTAAGTCCTCTCCCATTTACGTACGATGGATCAGGACTGACCTCCCTTGCCAGCTGAAGCAGAAAACAACTCACCTAACACATGTCCCTTCCTTGTGCTGCAGCCACAAATTGCTTTGTTTTGTTGTTCCTCCCCCAGTCCCCCAACTTTATCTTTGTGGCTAGGCCATGTGGCAGTAGGAAGGAGGTATGGGGAGCACAGTCCACAGGGAAAGGAGGCTTATCCCTTTCCTCACGAACTGTGATCATCCTGGAAAGTCTTTCCCTCACCCATAGCTAATGAAAAATTCCCATTGGTGCCAATGGAAAAAAAAATCAAGGCTTAATTGCCACTTGGAGGAACAGTTAATCCTTTGTTTCCCAGTAGCAATCCTTGAAAATTCCCCCTGAATAGCAACTAAGCTGAGAAAAAACTGTCCATTGGCACCATTGCATCCTTATCGCTTTGGAGGATCAGTCCAGGGTTGTGAGAAATGTATTCAGGACTGCTCTGTCCCTTCCTCCCTCCCTCTCCCTGTGAATGTCAGTGCACACACACATGAATAGCCATGCACAGTGGCAAGGGGAAGCATGACAAAATGACAGGGCAGCTACGCCCATGTAGTGTTAAAGAAGACTATAGCTCTGCTAGGACATTATCACCCACTTTATGGATGATCATTACATTAAGGGAAGAGTGGTGATAACTCTGATAACTCTTCCCATCTCTGTCACATCCACATCACCTTCCATTGCTGAGCAATTGAATTTCTGCAGTGCGGTGACTTGTATACTTGTGGAGGCTCCCTGACTGATTTAGAACCATGCATGATCAGGGTTCTAGGTCTGGAATGAAGTGAAAGGCAGTGGAGGTGTACTCACTCTCTGCCTCATCATGTGAGGGACATAAAGACTGAAGAGGGCTTCTCCACCACTACCATTCAGGGATAGCTCTCTGTCCTGAGTCTTACCCTAAATGCACACTTTTTTTTTTCCTAATCAGATCCATGGGAGATTATTTTCTTGAGCCAAATGGCCTGTTCAGCTCAGAGGAATGGGAGCACCATTGGTGGTAGTCTCCCTACTCAAAAATGAGGAAGAAGTTGATTCAGTGTTGCTGTCATTTTAATGATAATGAAGTTACTACGAATTGTCCTGGGAGGTTACAGAAGCAATGCAAAATAACTTTCAATGTACATTGTTTTTCTCACTCTCTCCTTGAGTTCATAGGGACATATTTCACAGTGAAGTAAGTTTGGGATTTCAGTCCTTCTTAACCCTATCACAGTCAAACGAGATGTGGTCACAAATGTATTGTTTCATTTTTTATTTTTTTTTATTTTTTTTGGTTTGAGCTGCCACATGATTTGGTTATTTTGTTTGCATAACACAGGTGACATTAGTGACTACAGTGAAGATGTAAAAGTCTAGTCTACTTATTTAGTCTGCTGCTTTATGAAAACCACATGGCTATACACAAAATTCATGAATATTCTTTCAAGAAAAGGAACTAGTAAAACAAAAACATTTATTATAGCAAAGCATATAAAAACATTGGTGAAAAACATTGTGGTTTCTTGCCAGGGAATATTTAACAGAGGAAGAGTAAAGTGAATCATCTTTTAATTCATTGCCAAGAAACCACTTGGAAGATGAAATTTACTATGGGCAACCTGAACAAGTAGACCCAGTGTTAAGTAAAATATAATTAACTTGATGTACCTTGGAACCTAAAGGTAGAAGAACTATGAAGAACTTCATAAGAAGAACTGTACTGGAGTGCAATGCATCTTCCATTCATGTTCCCCAGAAACCGTACTGATGCCTTTCATACTAGAAGTAATATACAGGCATCATGGCTAGTGGCCTTTGTTAGCCTTTTTCTTCATAACTTTGTCTAATCCTCTTTTAAAGTCATCCGCATTGATAGCCTTCTCTACATCTTGCAAATACTAATTATAATGAATATAGTGATTCTACAGTTTGAATATATGTTGGGTGAATTATTTCCTTTTCTTTGTCCTCATTCTCTGACCATTTAGTTGCAGTGCATGATGCCAATGACTCTCCCAAAGTATCAACCCCAGATTTTCTCTTTGCTTTCTCTCCAGTCCATTTTCTCAACTTCATGCATGATTTCATACACCACTTTCATATCTCTTCTTGGTCACCTTTTTTCTAAATTAAACAGTCCCAAATACTGTGACTTTTCCTTATAGAGTAGTTGCTCTAATCCATTAATAATTGAACTGGCTTTTTCTATAGCCTTTCTAGCTCTACAATATCCATTTAGGGGATATATTTAGATTTGTATGAGGGCAATATGATATAGCCAGTTTTATTTTTAAGTCCTTTCCTAAAGATTCCCAGCATAGATTCTGCTTTTAAAAAACAGCAGCTACTCAATGGGCTGATATTTTTATTTAGCTGTCTGCCATCACCCCAATGTTCTTTCCTTGCTAGATCAGATTCCATCAAAATATACAAGAAGATCATTTTGCCCCAACATGCAAGGCTATTTTGCCCCAACATTTGCTTACACAGAATTTTATTTTCATTGTAAAGCCTACTCTTGGAAATATCGTTATTTGGAAAATTAAGCAAAAGGTTAGCAAACCCACGCATTTCCTTTCTACTGCCTGGATTGGCAAGCTTCTTTCTTTTATAAGTGTTTGGTTTTCTTAATACATGCAAAGCAACAACAGGGGAAGAATCACAGAATTGATTGCCACACATAGTGTGACATGTGATGTTGGATTGCTTTTGCACAGAGCTATCCCCACATCCCCAAGCATCTGACACTTGTTTATACATACAGAAGGTGGGGGTGGGCAAGTCAGCATTTGGCTGTATTTCACAAAATATCACTCCCCTGCTAGGTGAGAAATTTCCCTTCGGAAAGTTTCCCTTTGCTGGCAGTGCCAAATGACTTCCCTTGACATGTTTGATATTATAGCTAAGGCACAGATCCAAAGTTGCTTTATCCTAGATGGCTCAAAACACTAGGTTGCTGTGCTGTGATAATTTAGCTTGTCTCATTTCTTTCTACTCCCAACTCACACTTCTTCAAGATCTGATATATGAGGCATCTTCAGCATGGATTCATTATATTTCCTTAGAGAAGCAAGCAAAAGAGTCATTTCAAGTATACCAGCTTTAAGCAAGCAAGCAAAAGAGTCATTTCAAGTATACCAGGGATAGTACTGAGTAGAAAAGGAGAAGTTTAGACTGACATAGAGTTAAATCTAGAGATTAGTTGGTCTGTGTCTTTAAGATCCTTAAATAAATACAACATACATGTAAGGGTTATAAGTGGCATGCTTACAGACATTCTCACAGACAGGCTCTGGTCTTCCTGTGATCAAAAAGCATGAAGGCAGCTTCTAATTGCATTTTCTTGAGCATGAGTAGAAGCCTCAGCATGATGAGGGAGCCTGTTTTGCCCAAATGAGAATACCGGAGATAATAAGTAAACACCCTTTTCAATACCTGTCTGGTCAAGAAAGGAAAAGTGGGGAGGGAGGGGAGGGAAATGTTCAGGATGGATGTTGTGCCCATGTTCATGTACCTTCCTCTCTTTTATTACTTGTGTGAACATCTGCACAGAGTTCCTATCAAGGATTGCAAAGCTGTAGTGATTGCATTGCAGATCTCTCTCTCTCATTCTCATTCTGTGTGTGTGTGCATTTGTGTGCGTGTGCGTGCATACACCTTTAAAATAGATTAGCCTGAGACAGAGATATTTAGATAACACTCTAAGATGGAGTAATCTTCCAAGAAGTATCCATGCTCTATAGACAGGATGAAGGAGAATGTTACATATTTATCTTGTTCAAAGATACAGAACTTGTTGAAGAAGGCATTAAGTGATTAGGCTGGTCCTCTGCATCATTAGAAGACTAGTTAGAGCTAAAAGCCCTTAAAGACAGGACAAAGAAAGCCAACTCCATTTTATAAAGTGCCTTTCACAAGAAGTATAAAATAATTCAGAGCCCTCATCCTTTATGCCAGCTAAAAGACTGAAACAGAAAAAGAAATGGATTTGGCCTACTTTTAAAAATGCTAGAGAAAAGTGCTACCCTAAATTCATAAGCAATATTTCTCCTCAGAAAAGAGCTACAGGCTTTTTCTAGGGCTATTAGTTATATGTTGTTACCATCAAATATATGGTGTGTGTGTGTGTGTGTGAAAGGGAAAGAGAAAGGGAAAGGAAGGGAGAAAGAGAGAGAGAGAGGTGGGAAAATTTCCCATCTAAGTCATCCTTTCTAGACTAGCTCTCAAAGTTATTTTGCTCTTTTAGAAGGTACCATGTCTGTGCAGCATATGGATGCCATTATCTCCAATATCCTATAAGAAATGGAAAGCTCTTTCCTCTAACCCTATAGTCTTGTTTAAATAATGTGCTCTTGACTACAGAAGATGTATAGAAAATATTTGTTACCCTTAATATAGGTGGCATGGGGTGAATGTGGGAGTTGCCTGGGGAATCAAATTCAAGAGGTGCCATCAACACCCTGAAGGAGACATGCTCTGGTTCTCCGCCTTTACCTTTTTGGGAGTCCTGCTGGCTGCTTCCCTGCTGAAGCAAATACTGCAGTAAAAAAAATAAAAAAATAAACCAGACGGTGCAGCGCTCTAGAGATCTTGCTTAGCTCAAATGTTTCACTATGAGTCACCATTTCTCAAAGCGAGAAAGGCATTCTGTGAGAGGTGGCCTTGAAGATTGCTTCTTTACTATCTGTGAACACAGAGCTTTCAAAACAAGGCTCAGAGGAGGGCAAGGAAGAGAAGGAAGGTAGATGCAGTCATGGATGAAGGAGGAGGAGGATGGCTACCAGCAGGTAGACAAGACCCAGACCAGACCCAATGTAAATGGTAGACATGGCTGGGTACCTTCTCCACGCTCACACCTTAGCAATGCCCTCTGAGCTCACACCTCCTCTTCACCATGGCAACCTGCTTGTTCACTGCTTCTCACTCTGATCCAGCCAATTGTGCTGGTGAGAAAGAGGAGCAGCATATGCTAGTTCCTCACTGGCTGACTGACTGTCAACCAAGCAAATTGCAGCCATGATAAGAAAGACAATGGGAGCAGGCCCCGTGTCAGAATGTGGAGGCAGCTAAAGATAGCTCAGTGGTTCAGATGGGTGTCTCTGCCCCTTGGTGCCACCATCCTCTTCTTTGCCCTCCTGGCCATCCACACTGATGAAGGAAAGGGTCTTGGCTGAGCATGTGAGCTCTGTGGCAGCCCATTTTAAATGAAAAGATTTTACTTACTCTTGAGTGGTAGTGATCTTTGGGACCCAACAATCTTTGTGTCAGGTGCACAAGGCCCCTCCCAAGGGCAACATTTGACTGGTTTAGACTGATACCATTCAAATGATAAGTTAAATGGCATCTTTTAAAGATGCCTGACTGAGGACATGAAAGTGTGGGCAGCTCTGTAGCATTTGACTTGGGAGTACAGCTGGACTAGGCAAGGAGGAGGCTTTGCAGTGCTGCCACACCTTCCTGGGCAAAACAGCCAGGGCATATGAGGGGAGAGAGGATGAGCCAAGAGGAGCAGGTGGCAGCCACTTCAGTAGCAGGAAGTAGGGCAAGAGGGGTCCATCATCATCAGTACATTGATGGCACCATGAAGTTTATGTTGGTCCTGCTCAGAAGCATTAGCAGCTGGTGACAGCAATGGTCAGAGGACAGACTCACTGATGGAAGGGCCCATTGAGACCATCTTTTCCAAGAGCCCTTCCCAGCCTGGAGCTGGCCCTGTCTACAACACTTAATTTTTAAAAGGTAGGCAGCCTGTTTGATGCAGTAGAGAAAAGGCAAGGCAAGGTGCTAATTAACTTGTTGGAATAGATATAATAGCAGCAATCTCCTATGATTGGTTTAAGCATATTAGTCTATAGATTTCTTCAGATAACCAAGCTATCTTAGTGTCATGTAATAACAATTCAGTCTACTTATTCAGACTGAATAGAAAGATAGACTATACCTAAATGTCTGTTCTAAACTGACTTTTTATATTTCTATAAAATAGAAGAGTTGTAAAAGGTGCATAAGATAATATAGAATATTCAACATGAAGGTATAAAAATAGAGTATGTTTTTGATATTTTCCCATGTCTTGGCTTCAACCAAGGGCAAGGGGGCTTCAATATTTGTCCAGGAAAATTGGGAAATCTATCAGTAACAGACTTGAAATAATGTATTACTCAACTGCACCATTTACATTTTGACCAGGTTCATAGTAACAACATAGTAGCCCACCAGAATTGATCATAGGTGGGTTCTTGTAATTTATAAGTGTAACCTGGGTCATGCAGAGCGTGTGTGCCCCCGCCCAGTGGAACTTCAGTTTGGAGTTAATCAGGTACCCCTTCTCCTGCTTTAGAAGTCTGCTCAGGAGACCCCTGGAGCAGGAGGCAGGGAATATTTCAGGACACAAGCCCTTTTGCACTAAAGGCTAAAAGATGGATTTGTTGCAGTTGTTTGTCCCTGTTGCAAAAACTGGAGTCATGCCTTGAGGTGTAATAGGATCAAGTACTGACATCAGCTTCTTGCACATTGCCCCATCTGAAGGAACCCTGTTTGTGTTATGGGACTCTCTGACAGCAGCGATAAGCTGCAATTTGCTCACAATTGGACAGCTGTCTGGGAGATAGGACATGTTTCTCCTCAAGCTGTCCCTGGGATACCGTCCAGAGTAACATGGGCTAAGTAGCAGGACCAAGAAAGCAAAGCACTCACAGTGGACCCAGACATCTCTCAGGTTTACTGTGGCCTCTTCACAGAGCCCCCAACCCACTGTCTTATAATCAAGGTGGACTGTTTTGCCCTGCAAACAGAGGCTTTGTCTGGTGAAGAATTCAATGAAATGTCCAACTGTTCATGAGCAGTTATGCTAATTCAATATGATGTACTTTACATTACCCATGCTCTATTATAATTACCATAACAATAGAGAAGAGTGCACTGGCTTTGCCTATGAGTTCATTCTTCCTGTCATATCCTTTTTTACGCATTTCCCTTTTCCTTATTCTCACTTCAAACTTTTACTTCTTCATTCTTCCTCTTCTTCTTCAAGCAGTCCCACTCAGTTTTTCACTACTTTTTATAAAGGAACCTTGAGCATATGGGAACAAGGTTTTCATCTTATGTGCCAGTTTACTTTCAAGAAATGACCTTTCAAAAAAAAAAAGTATCATGCAACATGCAAAGAAGATTAGCAGCAATTTCCTTTGCAACAAAATCAAGAAGAGTTGTAAAGACCTAGCAAGTGATCTCATCACAATGTCCTTTCCTCCTCCTTCATGTATAATTCTATCTCATATTTTCCCTTTCAAGAGGTATTTCCTGAGGTATGGGAAACCTATGCTGCATAATGCCTGAATAATTTGAAAATGTCCTCATTAAGAATAGATTTCATGTGTGACCTGAAGAATCCCAATTCAAATTATTGTGATAAATCATTATAGATTGGTGTTTATTGTAAGCTTCCTTGCAGTACCATCCATTTTGCATGGACATTCCATTGCTTTCATGTGAAGCCACTTTGTCAGGGATGAACTCCTATGAACAGTGGCTTTCATCATTCATATTAATGGTAATGATGATCAACAAATGGTTATTTTCGGCAAGTCTCATATTATTTGCAGAAGATTTCCTTGCAAACTGGACAGAGGGTTTTACTCTTGGCTTTAATACTTTTCCAGATTGGCTCCACCACATTTTGCAAAATCTGCGAATAGGTACTCACAGAAATAATATTTCATACATTTCCTTAAGCATGACCTATAATTTGGTCATTCTTCCCCCTCCTGACAATTTAATAGTTGCAGCCTGAGACAAAGCCCTTTCATCTCCAGGTCCCAAGGAAAACAAAGGTGCATGTAGATCTTTTGTAACTCAGAGCCATTGCTGAGTCAATAGAATGCACATGATATAACCATCTAGATGACAGTAACCTTGGTTACTCATTATTTCAACTCAACTATGCATTGCTCCTGGATCTCAGTGTCTTGAAATGCCTTACCATTTCTTTTTTTTAACACATGACTTGAAATATTACCTCACAACTACACAGCAGGTGTCACTAAGTGCACACATGCAGTGTTATATTATTATTCCTGAATGGGGAGGAAAGTACTTCTCTCATGTCATTGGCTTTTATATTCATCACAATAGACAGTGTCAGTGCTAGGTCAGGGCCCCTTGTCTTTTGACATGATTTGCTATGCTCCAGCTAACATACAATTCAGATTTAGTGACCACTCCTGACAAAGTTCGTTCCCTTTAGAATGATGAACTGGAATTATTGACAGTAGATTCTTAATGATGTATTGATCTTTTAACAGAATGGTCATTAAAACTGAATTGTGCAGTAGTTGGAGAACTGTCAATCTCTCAGAAGGTCAAAGAGTTTTGACTAAACATCCACTAAAATCTAACTGGTCTATTAAGAAATCTGTGTAAGAGCTTTAAACAGCTTTTGCTTTGGGTTTGGCAGCCATTTAAAGATGCGTTCCTGGTCCACAGTAATGAGTGGAACTTTCCCAACAGTTCTCATGAGGTCAGAATGGCAGTCCAAAGTTCCAGACAAATGTAACACTGAACCTGAGTTTTGGTGATCTTGCAGCAAAAGAATCCCAAAGGTGCTTGCTTGCGGGTGCTGACACTGGCCCACTGTTTATATATTTCATGGTAAGGTAAAGGTTTCCCCATGACATTAAAGTCCAGTCACGGCCGATTCTTGGGGGCGGTACTCATCTCCATTTCCTAGCCAAGGGAGCCAGTGTTTGACTGCAAACAGTCTCCGTGGTCATGTGGCAAGCATGAGTAAACACTGAGGTGCACGGAATGCTGTTACCTTCCCACCAAAGTGGTACCTTTTTATCTACTTGCTTTTGAACTGCAAGACTGGCAGGAGCTGGGACAAAGCACGGGAGCGACCCCATCGTGCGGATTCGAACTGTCGACCTTTCAATCAACAAGCGCAGCAGCACAGCAGTTTAAACCACTGTACCACCCACAGTCCCATTTCATGGTACCCAGCCCAAGGAAAGGCCCAGCAATCTACAGATGCTGCTGCTATTCTCAGAGCAACTGCTGCTGTACCTGCTTTGGCACAGTTATGTTACAAGTGTTTACATCAGGCTGCTAGAGGAGCACTGAGAGTGTTTCTTTGTGTTACACCCTATAGGAGTTAAGAAAACACTCTAGGAGACTGGTGCCATTGCCTGAAGACACAACAGAGAAAAGAATATATAGATCTATATCTGTGGGAAAGCATACGTAATCTCCAGGAAGTAAAGCATGCATCTACAGTCCTGAGTTTTATAATCTGCTATGCTATATATATTATGCTATATATATATTACAGATACAGCTGGGACTTGTGCATCCCTGTCTTCTAAAAGTAAGACCTGTAAAATGGCCATGGAAATCTACAAGGGAAGCATAAGTACTTTCCTGATTATGTGGGCCACTAATAGGGAGGACCTGATCATTCCACAAATGCTAATCTCAGTGCTTCCTAGGGTAGCCCCTTCTGCATTCCCCCCTAGAAGGAAATGCATCCTCAGAAAAGAGAACAAAAGAGGGCATCAGGTACATAACATCGCTATATGCAGTTATAAATATATAAGTGCAACTTTGCGGCAGGAGGAATATAATTAAGTAAAAACAGATCACATGACAGAGGAGAAGATTGACCAGATGACCTGTCCATGTGCTACATATTGAAAAACAACTTCAGGGCCATGCGCCACAACTCCTGATGGCCCTTTAGCTTTAAGCCAGACTTAAGCTGAATACCTCTTCAAGTAGAAGGTGCATTCAAATAGAATACTGTCCTTTGGCAGATCTCCAAAACAGAAGACTGCCCTCCATAAAGTATGACACATCTCTACCTTAACTTGTTCTAATACCATTGCTCAGGTAGGGTCACAGGTAAGGATTAGCTTTATCCTTTAGAGAGGGGGGAAGAAATAGGCTGTCAACCATAACCCCAGTACTTTTACTTTTATCCATTAACTAATAGAAAAAAGTGAACATGATAGAAACAGACCAGTTCTGAACTGCAGTGAATCATGGTCTGAATCTGTGTATAACCAAGTATAAATGTGTTAGTTAACAGTGGCTTGCTTAATATAACTTCCTGAGCCCAGACACGACATGGGACTTGAATGGAATAGCTTCCATTCTCTTCATGATTACAGCCAATGAACATCCCAAGTTTTATAGGCTGAAAGGATCTTCACTGTCCTAAAATACTTAAAATACAACTTGTTTTCCTAAAAGCCAACTCACTCTTGCTGCCTGCTTCTTTCAATTTATATTCCTTGACTCAGCAGACATTAAAGATGAATGGTATGTTCTTGTTCTTATCTTCTGGCTCAGTAAACAGAATGCTTCCATGCCCATTCCAGTTAACTGGCCACTTTGTAAGTATTTTATTAAGTATTACATAACCAGTGGAAGAAAGCAGAAGTGCGGAAAACATCGTATGTCTAGAAATACCAAAGCGTTTGGGCTTTTTACTTAGAAAAAAGGTGAACTGAATGTGGATAGTATGCATATAATTAAGTGGTAGTGCCCAAAGAGTGACCAAGCAAAGTGGCGCAGTGGGGCAATTTTAGGTCAGCAGAAGTTTTATGAGCAGAAAGTGAAAGTGAGTGTGGTTGGGTTTCTTCTTTCAACAGGCATCTTCTGTCTGATTAAAAGAAGGGCTGAAATCTCCTATGGAGAAGTCTTCTTCAAGTAATTGCTTTATGAATCATGATCTATGACAAGTACTCTTTCAGGGAAGCATAAAAGCATACCTATCAATAGTAGCAGAAGGCTACCAAATATGACAGTCCTCCAAAATTTCCTTTGTGTTGTGTACAGAGAATTAGACAGTGCACCAGTCAGATGTGCAGCTATGCAGCAATAAATAATTTCATCCCTGAAACTTCCAGTATAAAATATGAGTATTTAACAGCTGCAAAGGCACAGATATAGGTAGTTAAATGATCCAGGGAAGCAGGCCCTTTCAAGATTTTTGAGGACCCCTGAGGAAGTAAAACTTAACGAGTCCCCTTCCTTACTAGGTGTTTGTCACCAGGATAGTCACCCACTGCTGTTGCTCAGCTTCAGCACTGATACCACCTGCTTTCTTCTTCTTCTGTATGTCCTGTGCAGGGCACATCAGGCTACAAGTGTCTTCCTTAGTGTCTTTCTTTATCCTTCCATTCAAGGCTGTTACTTCTGAGGTCATCCTGGAATGTTTGATGCCAGCTCTCCTTTAGTTTTCCTCTCCTCCTCCAACCACCTAGTGGTATATAGTTAATCACGATCTTAGCAGGG
Source organism: Varanus komodoensis (assembly GCF_004798865.1). Lineage (NCBI taxonomy): Eukaryota > Metazoa > Chordata > Lepidosauria > Squamata > Varanidae > Varanus > Varanus komodoensis. The sequence goes on along the minus strand of NW_025335438.1, from coordinate 16,530,459 downwards.
CATTGTTTATTGATGCAGAACATGTGTCCAGCAAAATGAATTCTTTGTTCTGTTATCAACTCAGAGAGTCTTTGGGTACCACATCTTTATAATACTTCCCAATTCATAATATGGTACGAGTACATAGTACCTTTCTAGGGCAATGTTGCTAAAAGACTTTGATCTTCTGGGTAATTTTACGTTGCAAACTTCCAGGTTTCACTGGCATAGGTGGCAATCAGTACAGCAATGGCATTAAATAATCTGCACTTACCTATGATATCTATAGTGGACGTACTGAAAACCAAGCACATTTGTTGGAAAACAGCAGTTGCTTTGCCTATCCACCATTTTACATCTGCTTCTGTCCCCACATCTGCATCCATAATACTGCCAAGGTAACTAAATGGCTTCACAAATTTTAGAACTTTGTTACTGGGGTGCTACCTTGAGTTCTGCCAACTTGCATTGGCTTGCTCTTATCTTCACTAATTCATAAGCCTGCCTTACATGTCCCTGTTTCAAGTGCCTGTGTCATGTTTCTTAGTTGTGCTGCAGTATTTTCAAGTAAAACAATGTCATCAGCAAAATCCAGGACAGACCACCTGCTTTACTGGGCAGAATGAGAGCCAGTGAACATGCAGAAGTGGCATCTCATAAGTAAAAATATTTCATTTTAAAATAGGCTGCCATGGAGTCCACACACTTAGCCAGGGCCCTTTCCTTCATCAGTGTGGATGGCCAAGAGGGCAAAGAAGAGGATAGTGGCAGCTGTGGGGCAGAGCCACCTTTCTGAACTGCTGAGCTATCCCTGGCTGTCTGCGCATTCCAACACTGGGGCTGCTCCCCATTGTCTTTCTTATCATGGCTGCCATTTGCGTGGTTGACAGTCAGACAGAGAGCAAGTAGCATCTGCTGCTCCTCTTTCTCACCACCACAGTTGGCTGGATCAGACTGAGAGGCAACGAACAAGCAAAAAAGAAGGGGATGAAGAGGAAAGACAGGCCAATGGGGTCTTACCAGCAGGTCCCATACTGGGTCCTGGGCCCAACTAATGCTAACTCTTATTACCAGCCTTGCAAAGAAAGAAGTCTACAGTAAATGGAACATGAAGGAAGCAAATCAATGAAAGAAAAGGCTTGTGTTGCATAAACAAAACATGGAAATGATAAGACTTGCATAGCTTTGTAAATATTAATTATAGAGACAGTTTTTCGAGACTGTCATCCTAAATAATTCACTGCATTTAGCACTCTGAAATTACGGTTGTATGCGGAGGGTGGGGGCTGAAAAGCATCAACACAAAGGAAACACTCATTTCTTTGCTGTAGGCTTCTCTACCAAACCCCATGAAGTAGCCTTTCATGTTCCCACCTTGCCTTTCACTCAAGAGAAAAGCATTTTTTTCTACAACAACATCAACTAACGTTTTGCCTACTGCAAAGCTCTCTCCCCACCTTCACTTTCTCGAGGTGTTAAAGCATTTTCCACCCTCCAGCAGAATAAGAGTACTGAACTTGTTTTGGATGCTACTATTAAAAAAGCAAAGATAAAACACTTTATGAACTACTTTGCAGATTGCTGTTTACACAGAGTACTTTAGCTCAGCCTTTGGATGCTCTGGTTAGCTTATTGTGTTGATTTAATTAGCAATAATATTGTGTACTTGAACTCTTATCAGACTGCCGTAGAACTGCAATTACTAGTGAAATGTTTTATCAGTGGAATGCAGGCATGCATGAATCCCAGCACCACTGAAGTGTTTAGAATTTCTAATTTGGGAGGAGGGACCCGCCATTTCCTTTGGTGTGACAACAGGAGAGAGATCTGAAGACAGCACATAAGCATACTCTGATGAATGGTCTTACGGTGCTACGTTCAAATATTCAGTAGGCCTGTGTGATCAGGGATTGTGAAAGTGCAAGTACAGCCAAACAGCGCCCTTTCATCGTCATAAACGTAGAGAAGTTGGGAATGAAATGGGGGGGGGGGTAGCACTGCATACATTTTTGTTCCCCCTTCGTACTTGTTTCTGAACCCCCTGAACAGTAATCAAGTAGCACTGTAAAGTAAGGTCCCCAAACATACAATTAATTATTTTGAAAGCTTCTGCATAACAGATTTATGTTCTCTTTATAAAGGGGCTTTCGGACAAGGCTTTGTGACACCAGTGCCCTCTCGCATTCATGGAGGTTTGCAGAAGGTCCAGACAATGTCAACTTCTAGCCTTATGTTTCTCTAGCATTCTTTCATCTTTTTCATTACTGGAGAAATTCCTTTAAGAAGAAAAAGACAACAAAGTGGCTTAAGGCCTTGTGCCTGCTAGAGTTAGGAGCCCTCTCCGGAAGCCCCCTTTGAGACTGATTCTAAGTATCTGAACTTAGCTTCATATCATAATTTGCAGGCTATGATCAAATTGCACTTTCCCAAAACAGAAAACAGTAGTTTAAAGCACCTGGTATAGTGGCATTTAAGCTGACACATGAGATGAAAGGGACAAGCAATGGGGGAAAGCTTTCTAGACTGGGATTCTTATGTCTGAACCATGCTCAAGGAGATGAATGCAAGTTTGATAAACAAATTTTGGAATGATTGTGTAGCAAATCTACCAAATCCATGTAGTAGGCTTAAATCTCCTTTGTTTTCTAGTAACACAAATGTTCATGTTTTTTCACATGGTACAGTACTTGTTTCTGTCAATTAGCCTCACTTCAATGGAAACCACTAGAATTCAGGAAGCACCAAACTCCATACCGGAATATATGCATTAGAACGAGGTGTTGATAGAAGACTATACTACTTCAGACTAAAGAGGTAGGTAAAAATGTCTTAAGAAATAAATAAAATAAATAAACACATATTTGATGTGTTTCTCACGTTAAAAATAATTCCCTACAACTTTTAAGGGTGTGTGTGTGTGTGTGTGTGTGTGTGTGTGAAAGAAAGGATCATTTTATGTTTGACTGTGATCTATTCAGGCTACTACCTGTACATATTTATCTCTTTTGCATATGAGATAAAATGTTTTATCTCATATATTTGACCAACCACATGGAGTCTGAGATAAAATAATAATTTTACCATTTTACAACCCTGCCTCTTATCCTTCTTCATTTTGCTGCATGTGTGCACCACTTCCTACATAAACTATTTTATTTAACTGCAATTGATAGGGGAGCCAGGTATAATTTTATTGCTTGCTTGATGGATTGCAGTTATATGCCACCCCATAGCCCAAGTGGTCACTCGGCAGCTTATAGTAAAACGAAAACAAAACAATAGTAAAAATGGTAGAGCTATTAAAGATGGCAACAATTAAGCCAAGATTTCAGAATGCATCAGGTTCATCTCAGGCTAGTCCATCTCAGGATTTAAACTAAAAAGACAGAAGAGGTTGTAAAAGAAATGGGAGGTTTACATTCTGGAAGAAAAGTTATAACTACACTTCATGTCTGCTAAGTTTCAGGAGACAATTCAAAATGTTGGCATGTACCTTGGCACCAGCAGGTCGGGACCAATCTACCTGAACGATATTTTTTTTCAGCCTGAATATTTCTGCTAACAATATTTTGGGAGAATCTTCTCTGGGTGCCGCCATTCGCAGACTTACATTGAGGAGGGAGACTTCTCTGTAGTAGCCAGCAGTCTGTGGAGGGAGATCTTCCTACTGTCTTCAGTGTATTTGCTTAGACAACAGTGTATATATTTAGAGCTTCCTCATCCAGCAGGAATTTGGTTTCTAATAAAGTCTTTCTATATTAAACTGCCTTCTTAATATTGTAATATATTAATTGCTGTATTTATTGCTTTGGTGTTCCTTACTGGCTTTTTGTAAAACATTTCAGGACAACTGCCCAAAATTAATAAGCCATTTTTAAAAATCTGCTTTACTGACATTAAAAGTCAGCTTTACTGACATTAATACAGTCTGGTTTGGTAAATGAGTCTGCACAGCTCATTGGACTGCATTTACCAGGCTCTCAGCAAAGACTTAAAGAATGTCAATAAACTTGATCTTTGCTGACAACTTTGAAATTCATTGAGCTGTGTTTGTTCAAAGATTTGTTCAAAGCAAATTTGAGCTGTGTTTGTTCAAGATTTGTTCAAAGCAAAATAATTTGAATGCCTTAGACTATTTCCAGTGGTGTGGCTGATTAACTCAAACATCTGGGAAATGCAGAATAGATAATACAAAGGGGTGTTTTTCTGATTTTATAAATAATTTTCTGAATGCATTGACATGGAAGAAGTAATAATTAGCTAAACTAACTCTGAATTCATACATCTTTTGTGAAGGAATCTTGTGTGAAGAAAATTTGACAGTGTATTGTATAAATTTTGACAAGCATGAAAAACCACTTATACCTGTTTTCACTTTTGTTTTATTATCTTTGAAATTATATCCTATACAAATTTTGGGTGCATCATTATGCATTAGAAGTACAGAAAAGGAAGGAAAATGAGCAGAAGAAACCAGGGAAGCTGGAAATAAAAAGGTTACAGAACTGTAGGAAATATTCAGTTCTTCATGTAATAGAGACAGAAAGAGTGAAGAGGAAGCGGCCAATTTGAGAGATGTTGCAGTCTGACATTTAACTTTGCTATGGTCAAGGATAGCAAGAAAAGAAGTCACTGCAATTTCATTGACTTATGCAGTAATTAGAATTCACACTCTAGTTATGCATAGAAAGCTTATTGCTCTTACTCATTTATACATTATAATATGCATGTTTTGAAATCAAAATTGTGCTCCAGTAAGCCTGACCTCAAATGTACTTTCCCATCTTACTAAATTAATAAATATCTATACATGTTCCCAAATATGAGTTTGAAGAACTCCTAAAAATTTTAGAGTTAAATTATATATGCATTTAACAGATCCCAAGGTCCTCATATTGTAGCAGTAGGTCCTCAGTAAATATGGAGAGGCATTTTCTAACAAATGTCAGTGAAGACTAATTCTCAAACCATCCCACTTATTATCATTATATGTCTGTCTATGTATTTGATTTTTTAGCTAAGTACGTAGTTGCAACTGCAACATGGAGTTATTCACAGCATCACAGGATGACCTCTCCACTTCAGGAAAGTATAAATGTCACATTACCAAATGTCTTGGGCATTATTTCAGTTTCTATATATGCCTCCTGGAGTGTCCACTCTGGACAGTAAGCAGTAACAGTAAGTAAATACAGCTTTCAGTATTTCAACTCACCCTACTTGCTGGGCAAGGGAGCCACCATTGTTTGCTAAATCTGATGAGCTCCAGACTTCTGTGCTGCAGTGGGGGGTACAGATTGTCTAATGGGAAAGGGAAGGAGCCAAGGGTGGGCTTCCTTGACCCTGCTGAGACAAAGTTCTCAGAATGCCCAGTCAACCAGATGGGCAGGCTCTGCTCTTTTTCATGTGGATGGGCAGGCTTCTGCATGGATTCCTTGGATTCTGCTGGGCCATGAAATGTAGGTGGACAAGCACCATGTCTCCTATACTCAGGAGGTAGGCAACCACAGGAATTGGCTTGATGATAAATCAGAGAACAATTTTTGACCCCTGAATAATCCTGATTATTGACCCCTGAGTTATTCATATTCTGATTTCTGAGAAACACTAAAATTCAAGCAGTTTCTATATGTCTGATGTCGAGAAAGCCCTTTCTAACCATTTCCCAAAGGCACAAAGGTGTAATCTACACATTCCAGGAGCACTGTAAACACTGTATCAAACATTGCTTGGGAGGAAACTATTTTGTGCAGATTAGTCTGTTGTGTGCATATTTCCAGTGTGTGGAAATGGCCATCAGCTGCCACCAGGAATCCTAGAAAGAGAGAGACCTCAGTACACATCAACTGTCCTCAGAAGGACAATTACCCTCATTGACTTCACTTCTTTTGCTACAAGTTTAAAAGTGTAATTTGGATAAGAATTCTAATCTGTTTAAGAAGGGCACATTTTTGAAACTAGACCTAGAAAGCTTTTCCAGGTGTATTTTGTTTTAAAGAATTATAGATTTTGAATATGATCTGTATATTGTTTTAAATATATTTTTAATTGCAAAGTTTGTCTAGGATGTTGTAGTGAAAGATGAAAAATACACACTGGATTTTAGTGTTTTCTATTACAGACTGCAGAGTAAAAACCCAGAATTTTGGAAAGTGACCGTTTCCATTGTTACATGTTCTTGGGAAATAATGCATAATCAGGCTAAATGCAGAAATCCCATCAAATAAGATCCCTAGACAAGAATGCATTTCTCATTTATATTTAAAAATTCAGAGTAAATTTTTGTTTCCTTCTTTCTGAATCTACCTTCATTTCTGGGTTTCTTCAGACTGATTGGCCACTGTTTCAGTTACAGGGAACAACATATCAGAACACTTTTCAGCATTCTGTAAGGCATCATGCTGACTTTAATGAAATCTGTAATGGTTCACGCTTTTAAATAATCCTTTTGATTGGGAATAATGAACACTTCGAAAAATGACTCTAGTTTTTGTGAGTGTGGGAGAGGAGTCCAGTTATCCACTGGGCTTTGCAACTCTGCTGAGCTTCCCTTCAAGTGCAGAATTTCATATATTAACAGCAACACAGTAAATTATGTTTAGGGGTTGTCTTTGCAGGAGAGCAAGAGAAGATCACTTTGAATGCTAAGACAAAAGGGAAGACCAGTCAGACAGCATGAAATGATGGACTGAGTCTCAGTCTGAAGTGGGAATTTGGTTGGTTGGCGCCTGGAAAAAGTAGGAAATGAATTGGAATTAGCAGATCACTAGTTCAAAGCCAAAGGCAAGCAACATCAGCCAATGATCCATTTCAGTCTCCCACATGGGTTTTTACACCCCCATCCCACCCCAGTATCCCCTACTGATACCATTGTGTCTGCCAGACTTAGATTACTGTGGATTTGTTTTCATGTATCCTCAGATATTCATAGTGTCTGCTGTAACCTTGGACAGTCCAATAAAACACACAACACTGCCAGCCAGGCATAAGTTAAAATTTGATTCTCTCTCTCTCTCTCTCTCTCTCTCTCTCTCTCTCTCTCTCTCTC
>NW_025335438.1:16512162-16523332 GCF_004798865.1 Varanus komodoensis | reverse complement strand
GGGGGGGGGGGTTCAGGCCCCCCAGTAACATGTCTGCACTGGACAAGGGTGGGGGGAGGATCAGGGCTCTGGGAGCAGGGTTTTAGAGGTACTGCAGGGACTGACAGGACTCCTACAGAGAGGGACCAGGTATCGGGGAAGATGGGAGGAAGGAGGAGGCTGGGAACTCCAAGGAAAGGAAGCGGTGGGAAGGAGTTGAGGTGCATGTACACCAATGCTAGGAGCATGGGTAATAAGCAGGAAGAGCTTGAAGCTCTCCTGGGAATAGGAGGGTTTGAACTGGTGGGAATCACAGAAACTTGGTGGGATGAAAGGCAAGTCTGGAATGTGAACATAGAAGGGTAGCACCTTTTTAGAACGGACAGGAAGGGAAAGAGGGATGGGGGCGTGGCTTTATACATCAGGGAAGGAATAGGAAGCAGTGAGATAGAATGCAGCACAGATGGGGATTCGGTAGAGGCAGTCTGGGTGAAACTTAGGGGTTTTGACAGGGAAAGAGACCTGACAGTGGGGGTATGTTAAACTTGAGACCCTGGATGATGTCCTGACAGGCCAGATTCTAAGGATATCTTGGGGGAGACACAGTAATTATGGGAGATTTCAATCTCCCGGATATTGGTTGGGAGACTCACTCGGCAGTGACAGCCCGGTCATGTTGCTTCCTAGAAGCTATAGAGGGAGGGTTTTTCACACAGAGGGTCCAAGAGGCAACGAGGGGGGGAAACATCCTTGACTTGGTCTTGACCAATAGGGAGGAGCTGATAGATGAAGAACAGATTAGAGGAGCTCTGGATGTGAGTGATCATCCTTTGCTTTGAGATCAGGGGACTGGGGACGGACAGCAGGTCGAGCACTAGAAGCTGGGACTTCAAGAGGGCCAACGTTGGCCAACTGAAGGCCAGACTGGGGAAAGTCTCCTGGGATAGGTTACTGGAAGGTAAGCGAGTTGAGGAGGGGTGGATGGCACTCAAAAGGGACGTTTTGGAGGCACAAGCCTTGATGATACCTCTAGTCAGTAAGGTGGCGAGGCGGAAGAGAGTGCCGCCATGGATGCGAAAGGAGGTGGTTAGAGGGATTAAACGAAAGAGGAACCTCCGTAGGAAATGGGTACTGGGGCAAATAGACAAAAGGGTATACCAGGACGAGGAGGCCCATTGCAGAAGGCTGATTACAAGCTGAGACTTGCCAAGAATATCAAGAGCAACAAAAACAACTTCTTTCAGCATGTAAATAGGAAGAAGGGGACACAAGTGGTGGGACCACTAAATAAGGAGGAAGGAGATCCAGTGACTGATATGAGGGAACAGGCACAGATGCTAAATGACTATTTTGCCTCTGTGTTCTCCCCAAAGCAGGACGGGGGATATCCGCATAGGAGATTAGATGAGGCTGGGGACTTAAGGGCACAGATTAGAGCCATCCCCCTTGAAGTCGAGGGGCTTCTCAGGGCATTGGACATTACAAAGGCACCAGGCCCTGACAGGTTACACCCGAGAGTACTTAGAGAGTTGGCAGGGGTTCTCTCACGCCCACTGGCCTCTATTTTTTAGACCTCATGGAGAACGGGTGAAATTTCAGAGGACTGGAGGGTGGTATCAGTGGTCCCAATTTTCAAAAAGGGTAGTAGAAGGGACATGGGGAATTATAAACCGGTTAGCCTTACGTCCATTGCAGGAAAAACAATGGAAAGGCTCATAATAGAGGGAGATCTAGTGATGCTAGATAGGGAAGGGAGGCTGACAGCCACACAACATGGCTTCTGCAAAAATAGGACCTGCCAGACAAAACTTGTGGAATTCTATGACAAGGTTCCAAGATGGCTAGATGGAGGGGATGCAGTGGATGTGGTATACCTGGATTTCAGCAAGGCCTTTGACAAAGTGCCCCATGATATCCTGGTGGAGGAACTGAGGAGTTTTGGGATATACCAAAGAACTGTCCGGTGGATTAGGGCATGGTTGACTGACCGAAAGCAGAAGGTAACCATTAGCGGGGAATCATCGGGATGGCGGCCAGTGACAAGCAGGGTCCCCCAGGGCTCTGTCCTGGGGCCGATCCTGTTTAATCTTTTCATTAATGACATGAAAGAAGGGGTGAATAGTCTGCTGATCAAATTTGCAGACAACATTAAAGCTGGAGCAGTGGCCACAACTGAGGAGCAGGTAGTCCAGATCCAAAAGGATCTGGACAGACTATGGAAGTGGGCAGGAGACAACAGGATGGCGTTCAATATGGATAAGCGCAAGGTCTTGCACTTGGGGCATAGGAATAGCTGTCATAAGTACAGGTTAGGGGACAAGTGGCTGGAGAGCAGCACTTGTGAAAGGGACCTCGGGGTACTGGTTGACTGCAGGCTAAGCATGAGTCAGCAGTGTGATGCGGTGATCAAGAGGGAGAACGCCACCCTTGGTTGCACAGCCAGAAGTGTGGCTTCTAGATCGAGAGAGGTATTACTACCACTCTTCATGACTCTGATGCACTCACAACTGGAGTATTGTGCTCAGTTTTGGGCCCCTCATTACAGAAAGGATATAGCCAGGTTGGAGTCAGTGCAGCGTAGGGCCTCAAGGTTGGTGGCTGGTTTGCAGGGAATTGGGTATGAGGCGAGACCGAGGGAACTGGGTCTCTTCAGCCTGGAGAAGAGCAGACTCAGAGGGGATATGTTGGCAACATACAGGTATATGAGGGGATGTCACATGGATATGGGTAGAGACCTGTTCTCCCCTGCAGAGGAAGGCAGGATGCGCTCCAATGGAGCAAAGCTCAGGGAGGCAAGGTTCCATTTGGATGCCAGGAAGCACTTCCTGACAGTCAGGACCCCGAGGGTGTGGAATGGGTGTCCATGAGAGGTCGTTGAGGCCCCATCGGTGTGGGTATTCAAGGATAGGCTGGAAGTCCACTTGGTGGGCATGTCGTGAGCGGAGCCGAGTGGTGCCGGAGGTCAGACCAGATGGCCCAGAAAACCCCTTCTGACTCGCTCTGTTTCTATGTTTCTATGTGTGCAATAATGACATATATCTCATTGTCAGTAATACTGGAACTAATGTTGCTATGTAGAAGACTATGAGGAATCCACTTTGGGAATGGGGATTCACTAGAAGAGGAATCCATTTTGGGGGTGGGAATCCACAAGATTCTCTGGGCTTGCCTCTCCAGACTCCAGCCCTTTTTCTTACAGCTGAGATCTGATTTCCTGATTAGCATGTTGCGTTTTCACATGGATGTTCATCAGGAATCCAGCCCCACATGAACAGTGTGCAAGCCGCAGCATCTTCTGCACACATATCTTGCAACTCTCGTTTGTGCTGCTCATGCTGCAGAAAAAGGCTAAGCCCTAAATTACCTGAACCTGATTGAAACCTCCTGAAGGAAAATTCAGCCAGAACAGAGACTTTCCGATAAACCGGTTTTCTTTGCCAAGGCACCTTTGTTTGGGGTCAAGAATAAACCAAAACATGGCTAGTGCTAGTTTGTTGGTAACACAATTATGGTGGGAAACCTTAACTTGCTTTACCTGAATACTGCAAACAAGTCAACTGCTTAATGGCAACAAAAGCTTTCAACACGCATGCCTGTGCATCAAGACTTCTATTTCATTGTCCTTTGTTCCATTATATTTTATTTGCAAATTTTATTGTAAATATTGTGATTTTCAGCAATAAGAATAATATTGCTGAGTTCAGTAATAAGAGAAGGAAGTCCTATTCAGATAAAAAGTTAGGTGCCCTTTTACAAACATATTTACTGCCCACCCTGAAAATTCTAATTGAGGTATGAGTATACATTTTCTCAGATTAAGAAAGAAAATAGTAGGAAAGTGCTTTGTCTAGTAACTCCCTACTAAGAGTCCAAAGCATATCATAATAAATAAATTTTCTTTGCATAGATGCCTCAATTTGGCAAGTCATATAGCAGGCTAGAGACCTGCCAACAGTATGTAAAGTTACTCAGGACAGAAATTCAGAACACAACTCAGCACAAGATTAACACAGAAGTGGTGCATCCTCTTTTGCATTCAGTGCAATAATTTACTCCATATCCCAGGGTTAACACATTCAGTGCATTCAGAGGCTAATGACGATGAGGAAATTCACAACCCAATGATGTTAGGATGGCAGCATGAATAAGTTATCCTATATATAATTGATAAAGAAGTATTTGACATGAGAATGCCATTTCCGAAGACAGAGTTCTGTCAAACATGAATTTCAATCCTGGGAGCTATTTCATGTAGCAAGCCTAAAGGACACAAAGATTTATGCTGCTTGATTGGACATACTGAGAAAACTGTAGGAAAGTCTTTCTGTAATGAAGTGCTGAATTTCCTAGGGTAGCAAAAACCCAAAAAACAAAAACCCACAACCATATAAGACTTCTTCTCTTGCTTTTCCTGTTTCTTTAATAATCATTCAGCACTGGTGAGTATATAAATCCTGACAACAACCAGGAAAGAAAGCAGACCGCAGGAGTCCATCTTATGGTGGCAGTGGAGAACCCAGGTGGCTGAGAAATGAAAAGCAGCACTTGTTAATCAGTTATAAAACCATAAGAACAATCATTAACTGATCAAAGCATCTACTTCTAGCATGTAAATAGTGCTTCATTTTTGTTTTACTTTTTATATTCAGGACATTCAGAGGTACACATACATGACCAAAGCAAAACATGAGAGAGGGTCATGCACGTATTCAAGGTACATAAAAAAAGAGGTTCTTTATATGCATGAGAGTATGAGTATAGGGAGATCTGCCTTCCTTCATAAAACTGATGGGCAATCATTTCAGAATAGACAACAGTATCTCCTGGGATGCTGTCCAGCAACCATAGTTTTGGTTACTACATGATTTTTTAAAGGGCAAAACAAAAACATTTAACCATGTTCAGTAGTAGTATGTATCTGATAGCAGAAGGGCATGTCACATGCTGCAGTTATGCTAGAGGACTTTCCAGAGTATCTGACTGGCCACTGATGGCAATATGATGCTAGGACAGATGAATCTTTCACCTGATTCAACAGGTGAAAGGGACCTTTGCATGTTCTTGGTATTGAACAACAGGGGGAGAAAGAGGGAACATAAGAGAATAGAATTGAAAGAAGAGGGAAATGGAATACTGGAAAATGAAAGATGGAATCAAGTTAAAATGAAATATTTTGCAGGTGGAAAAGTGTTGCTGTTTGAAAATGCAGCGACTAGAAAAGTAAGATAAAGCAGGGGAGAAAACAAGAATGTATATGCTCATAATCTAGCTGGATAAAAAGGGAGAATAGCAGATATTGTGGTGATCTTTATGAAATTTAGGAAAAATATGGACTGAACACTTCTAACCATAGATAAGTAGTAAATCAGAATATAACAATTACACAAGCTGAACTGAATGAGTGTGATTACCAGCTATGAACTGAGCAATCAGTTCAACCATGCAAAATGAAGCAAATTATATATCATTTTAAAAACAACATCACTTCACCCACAATTTCTTCAAACAACTACAACATTTTTAGTTCTATATTACATGTCAAAGACACATTTGTTAAGTCAAAGCAATCATCAAATGATAGCATGTGGATAATTCAGCAGTTCACTGATAATTTAATGGATGATGTCGGCAGTAAACTAAAAGGTTTGATGTTAAGGTTTATGTTACAATTACTTGACAGAAGAAATTATTACCTCTGCTTTCCAAAGGTCATATCACATGTAAGGAAACAGTTTTGTTAGATTAACTTTAGCTGAAGGATTCAGAAGCTCTCCTGATACATGAAGTATTTTCCCCCAGGGACAAAGGTGACATTAGTAGTTTCCTCTTTTCTAGCACACCATTGCTTGCATATGTTCTGTCAGTATTCATGTTTGTTACAAAGTGACTTACTGCTGTATTTCAATAAGCATTTCAGGGAGCTACATTCTAAACTCTGGTCCTCATTAGGCTGGTCAATGAGCATCGTCAACAGGCCCTGCATGATGCTTGCTTGCTCTCCCTGTCTTCCTCTCTCCATCTCTCATTGCTATAGCTTTCTGTGAATGGTAGTATAAAAGAAATGGGGCCACACCAGTGGCTACTTCAAGGAGGAGGAGATGTTCGGGATTGTGGTTGCTTATCAGAGAATGGGCTGCTACTCTGTTTAAACCCCCAGTAAGGCTAGGATTGTAGGGGGGGAAGTAAAAGGACACTTAATGGAAGGCATAAAACACAGGAAGCTCCTGTCATATTAGTTCCTTCCTCTGTATAAGAAACTCACAAAGTGCTGTGCCTCCTTCAGCACAGAGAAAGGCAAACTGGGTGATTGGGAGCTCATGATGGTCATGGACATCATCTGGCCCTAGAGCAATTTAGATCTCCACCTTAAAGCAGTTCCTCACCCTGACACAAAGTGTTTGTGTGTGAGCATCCATGCACATGTGTGTGATCTTTGCCATTCTGGCTACCTTCATATTATAAAAGTTTTTAAATGAACATATGTAGCCAGAATATGTGTCTATCTTGCCATAGTATCTCACTGACTAGCAGGGCTTATACACTGTAAAACTGAATTACTTGAAAAGGAGTTAAGCTGTGCTGCAATGGGTTTTGCTTTGAACTGTGCAGCTCATAAAAGATGGGAGTCTGCTGTGGCAAAGGCAATTCTTGGATAGCTTAAGATGCCTTACAGCACCCAACTGCTTAAATTAGGGGAGATGTGCATGCCCGCTTTACTAAACCCAAATTATTTTCAGTCCTTCAAGCAGAAGTTGCATGAGGATTTATTCAGAGTGCTATGACCAGGTCTCACCTGTGTTTTTGAGGCTTATGTTTTAGGCATGCATTTAGGATGGACAAAAAGATTAAACTTACAAGAATGTGTTCATGTGTGTGTCTGTTTCCATTTAGCTACCTATTGCACATCAAATAGCGGTGGTAGGGAAATGTGATGCAAAGCTTCTGTGAAAAACCATCTAATGTGGATGATTCATATGGTGTAATTTAGTTGTATAGTGTCCATCTGTATTAGCTGCCATGGGATTCTTGATATTCTGAAAAGCAGAATATAAGCTGCTTTAAATTAACAAAATGTCTCTTTAATATTTATAGTTGTCACTGACATTAAAACGATGCCTAACACAGAATGGAAGGAAAGCCAGTTACCTGTACACAGATTGGGCCAGCCCTGTCTCTGGAGAAACAGGATGTTACTTCATGAGATGTTGTCACAGGAAGCAGCTTAGCAATCTGTATGATTAGGCAAGCTGATGAACATAAAACATTTCACAATAAACCAATTAGTTCCAAAATTGCAAAAGCACCTTGTTGTGTTTTGAATTGAACAAAGGTTCAATTCACATTTTAGACATTTCTGAAATAGTACATTTTCCTTCCTAGAACTGCTGAGCAGAATTTTCAGCTTAAAATTAAGCAAGCTGAAAGATACAATTATAGGAGATCAAAATTTTCTCATACAAATTAACACCAGTATTTTTCTTCTCTTTCAGTCCTGCTTTTATTTATTTATAAAGTTTCTGTTGCCCAATGTCCTTTTTCATCTTGGTGGTGCTCTATGACTGAATCCAGTTCAGTCACCTTTCAATAGTTACTAAAAGTCGGAGCTAAAATCAGTTTCACAGACATGAAAGGTTTTTTTGTTTTTCACATTCAATCAATATTAACTTCATCCAGTCATTATCATAAGCATGTCTCTTCCCTTTTCCCTTTCCAACAGATCAAGGCAAAAGGCTTCCAAAATACAGCTTTTTATTGAGCGGGTAATAATAATAAAGTTGTTGACAAGTAACATCTATCAAAGTAGTGATCCCTCTGATTAGTGGAATTAGCTCTTGCCATATCAGGAGTTGAGTCTAAACTATATCTCTTTCTTTCCTGATCCTCCAAAAGGTGCTGGCTGTACCCTCAGGGAGGTTCATGCTGCTTGTAGGTCATATGGTAACAACACCTGCCATTACTGAATTGGTCTGCTCATTTGCCTTGACCATAAATCACTGGGCTGATGAGCTCACACTTTTCTCTTTCTGACCCTACTTGTTCTCCAGTTTCTCACTGAACCAGAGATGATCTGGTTCTTATCATCCACTTGTTTAATGTCACTTGTCAACATTAGCATTTCAGTAACATATTCCAATTCTGCCTCTTCCTCTCTCTCAAAATACAGCATTCCACTACTAGAAAACTCAAAATTTAGTATACTAATTTAGTACATCTGGGATGCATCTAATTGTATATGTAATACTTTTGAAACACCTGTAGAACAGAAATAGTGCCTTTTATTTTTCAGCAGTTCCCCAAATGGAACTGGCATTAAATAGTAGCATTTTGTAATATTCCAATGTATTTTGATTTATGTAATTATTGCTCATTGAGCAATAGAACAAGCAATAAAATGTACCAGTCTGCATAGCTGTTCTTTAGTGTTTTGTCCAGATAAGCCCTTAACAGGATATTCCATTTCCCCACACCCTCCAATTATTCATGTTCCCTATAAATTCACAGTACTGAGAAAGCTCTTTCCTTTTTTTCTCGTTTGCAAACCTTAGGGCTCACCTGAGCATGATGACATCTCTCTTTTGTTCGTCAGCAGCTCTGGAATGGCACCCACTAACTAAGCCTGCTATTGGAAGGAATATTATGAACTAAGAAGGAATCAGGTTGCCATTGTGTTTCACAATCATGGAAAATCAGTACCTAGCATAATTTTGTATTTCTTAATGTCAGTCTAATGAAGCACAGAGGGAGGTATTTTTCATGTTTATGTTTGAAGAGTTGGTTGAGAAATCATAGTCATTATTCACATTTTATGGCCATGTCATCCAGTTAATCTAGAATTATAACTTTTGCCTTTAAAATGTAATCAACACTCGGAGATTAGTGTGTGCACGTGCATGCAGGTGCTTGTGCTTCTAGCTCAATAGCATACTAATCAGTCAAGGGATTTTGCTAATAATTGTCCTTTGGATTGATTGTTTGATACCTACAAGTGCAGGAATTCAGTTTTAATTTATATGAGATGTTGCTTATATTTTAAACTAGAATATAGACTGTTGCCAAAAATGTATATGCCTGTTCATCGTTTGCTTTGCTTTCCCAATTGTGTACTTTGATTAAATCATCCCCAAGTTTATTGGTCCACCTAAATCTCTGGTTGCCTAGCTGCCAAATTCACTCTTATGTAGAAGTTGAAAGAAACTGTTAGTGGGAGTACACATCTTTCTTTCATGAGGGTTTAGAAGACTCCTTTTCTAGGCACAGAGGAGCCATTTTCAGCTCTTTTATATTGTTTTAACAGTAATGTGTTTGCCCAAAGAATTCCTGAAACTGTAATTTGATGAAGTGCCTGAAAACTATATTTAAATACACCTTCCCTTGGAGGCACCCTCTCCCCCAACCACCAACCATTTGGCTTTCCTGCCTTTTGGGGAGGGGCAGTTTTCCCACTCTGAGTGGTTGACAAACTTTTCCCAAAACTAAGCTATCGACAGTAAGTGCTTTAAGTTAAACAGGACCAGTCCGTCCATGAAACAGGATGAATCCCTGTTTTAGGGGGCAGATACAGAGGAGCAACAGATGGACTGCCCAGACCCACCACTGTACCTTTTAAAGGTAAGATGCAGGGCACAGATGGTTACTCCACAGAGCCCACTGTCCAGGTCCTGCTGCCACTGCAGGAAAGTAGCTGATGTGGCTCTAGGGAGCAACTGCTCTTGCCATCTTATGTTCTTAGTCTGAGTACCTCAGAGTGAGGCAAAAGGCTGTTTCAGCCAGCCCCACCAGCCTGCTCTCCTTCTGTGGCAAATATCCACATGTTTTCCTTGCCTGCAGCAAGAGAGGGTGTGGCTCTCTAGAGCAGTGGACCAATGCCTTGGATCAGACATCAGTCCATCCAGAGCTCCATGGAGCCCCCAGAACTGTGAAGCACTGGTGGGGAAGTGGCCATGGGAAGTGCCTTAGGCGGCTGCAGCACAGGTGGTCTCCAGGGCCACCTCCTTGCCAATGTCTCTTGGTAAGGAGAGTTCCCTCACAGAGAGGTAGAATCAGGAGGTAGAGACTGGGAAGGAGAGGAGGGAGAATGTGGTAGCAGTGGCTGGAGGGGAGAACAGGAAAGAGAGGAGGCAAATGGCGGTGGCAGGCTGGCGGGAAGAGAGGAGGAATGAATGTTGGCATTGGTGGCAGGGAAGGAAGGGGAACAGCATTTCCTCCTGCCTCAAGAGGCTTTCAGGAGGCTTTCTCCCAGCCCTGAACCAAGCCTATGCTGCTATTGTGGTGGTTTGGGCCTGACTTTTATGCCTTTGGCCCCACCAACCACCCAAGAGCACATTTGAATTGGAATTTGGCCCTTCCTTGAGCTGAAAGAGCTTTGAAACTTCTGTTCTAGTGTAAGATAGAAGTTTAAAAAAGCAATGTCCAGGACTAAGCAGGCACAGTGTTGGACATATGTGGAAGTCTCTCCACACTGCTAAACAAAGCCAAGGGCTGGGGTGTGGTCCATGCCATGAAGTGACGCACTTGGATTGTGACTGTATGATTTGCTTTCCATAACATATAAGAAAAGCTGTAGGGAGTAGGGCCATTTGGACTGGGACTACAACTCAAGGGAAAGGTTGAATATCCCTTCCCAATGCAAGGATGTGCTCACCACCTGCTTTTAGCAACAGAAAAAGCATCAAAGAGGCATTGCAATTCTTCTGTTGTAACTAGTTTATGTAAATATAATTATGTAATCTAACAACTGGATTACGTTAACTGACATTATTAGTTATGTTTCTATTGCCAAGAAAGATAGTGATAGAGTATCTTAACAGCACCTTCACCCTCACCAAACTATTCTCTTCCCATGCACGCTCCATTGTTTCTGAATTTGAGCAAAGCAAACAAACTGTTAGGATCAGTTTGCTATACAGAAAAAACATAGAAAGGATTTTCTGCACAAAGACATTGGTCAAAAACTATAACTGTTCTTTCAAAGGTTAATTTAAGCAATTTTCTAATTTATCATTAAATTAAAATCACAGTTAATATTTGGAAATATTGCTGAATTTTTGAGACAAAATATTGTGCTCTTTTTGAGTACTGCTAACTACCAACAATCCTTGGTCACATCACATCTTCCTTGGCTTAAAATGTTCAAAAATTGCAGCAAGCTTTTTATTGTAGTTTCCAAGCTCTGAACTCACCATTTGCTTCA
>NW_025335438.1:16501608-16512062 GCF_004798865.1 Varanus komodoensis | reverse complement strand
TGAAGCAAATGTGATACTTACAATGAAGAATTAATTCCATAATTTTGTTGAATAGCTTCAGATAGTTTAACCTTATATCATTTTCTTAAAAAAAGAGGAACTGAGATGTATGTCAAAATGTAGCAATCTTTTACTCAAATAACTAGCTTCCTGTGAAAATGTAATCTAGTTAGTAGATAAATGATAACAATTTGCCATCACTTGAACCTTAATAAGAGTTCTAGAAATTGCCAGAGCTGCTGCAAGCAAAATCATTTCCGAAATAAATTGGGCCTGTGTGCTACTCTGTGCTTTTTCAGTGCCTTCCCACTCCACCTTTCCTTATCGCACAAAATTATTTTCAGGCAAAGTAAAATGTACAGCATCTTTCCATTTTCCTTCACTGACAGTTATGCTAAGTCAGACTGACAGTTTTAGTTAACCCTTTGACCTGTGCCATTTAGGGCCTTTGTCACTTGAAAGCCACCGCTGTGCTTGTAAAATGTCAATTTAAAATTGTACTCCCTTATATCTTACATAAAACTACCTTGAAAAGCTAAACCATGGTAATAATGGTGTGTGTGTGTGTGTAAGTGAAAGAGATGATGTGACTGTTCAATATAAAACTGAAATTTATCTCTTTTTTTCTGTAAAAGGAGTAAGTCATAGACAGAGTTGATTTCCATTTATAGTTGCTATCTTGCAGTTGATGATAGACATAAGACTACAAGAAGAACACTGCTAAATGTGACCAAAGACTCTAGTACCCTATTTCCTATAGTAAGAAGGTGTCTCTAATGTTTCATCCCAAAATAAGACACGTTTGCATAATATCTGCATGTGTCAACTTGCATATATAGATGTGGATTTTAAAAGAATTACTATAGTTTAAATTGTAATGCACCATAGTAGGGAAGACTTTGACCGGCTGCCCTGTGTGCATGTTCGCAGTCAATTCCAGCATGAAAGGTTGACCTAAACAACTGACCTCAAATAAAATCCTAAGAATGATCTGCAACACAAGGCACTTGCAGCATTCTCTAAGAACCTCCACTGCATTTTAACACTCTCTCCCCATTTTCTATTTGCCTTCTTGTTCCCACTATCAGCTGGTATAATGTGACTGGACAGCAGGCTGAGTCCTCAGTGAGGTACTTTGAGGGTTCCTCTATCCCCCTTTTTTAATTCTGGAAACCTTTGAACTCTGCTGGTCCTGCTGCTACCTCTCTCCCATACACTGATGGCTGAACCACACATGGACATGGGACAGACTCCTTGTAACCTGGGGCTAAATTGCATTTCAGAGCAGCTTTCTGAAGCCAAATGCCAGTGGTGAACTGAGCGAAATGAAAAGGAGCAGGGCCCAAATTACCACCATATTTTAGTTTAAAATTTTACCACTTGTAACTAAGCTTTAAGAGAGGCATTTCAACCATTTTGAATGCACAAACAGTGGAATACCACAACATATTTGGTGATTGGAGGAAATAATTCTAAAAGAAGAGGCATGGTCACCTGGGAAACACTAGAGGTCAGAATGGAACCTGGAAGGACAGCTCTAGCTCTTCGGTTTTGCATCTCTGCCCCGATACCAAATATATTTCATAGCCCAGCAAGCTCCTAAATAAACACACAAGCAGGTTGTCCCTTTAAAATTAGGAAAGAAAACCCTGCTACCAAGAAGTGGAAACAATCTATTGTATTAATGTAAAATAAAGAAAAAATTACAGTGAATCTAGAAGTCTATGTGAAATGAGCATAGTACAAGGGAACAGATCTTATCTTCCTGCATAGATCTGCCATTTATAGGGATGTCCCCAGAACAAAAATGCTGAAGCTAGACAGAGCAGCAGTAAAGTAAAATATAGAACCCTAACTTCTAAGGTCACAGAATGGCACCACCTAGTGACTGTAGGCATTGTTGATGCAATCATTGGAAAAGGATGCTTCTCAAACGTTCTGTTCTTACAAAACTTGGCTTTCTTTTCAAAAGAATTAAAGGGCAGAGTTTAAATATATAATTTTCCTGTGTTAGATTATCCTTCAATTAATGTATTTATGTATGCTTGAGAAAGCCATTAGATTAGGCTCCAAGATTGGAACCTAAGGTTCTAAGAGTTCCTGCAACTCCTAGAAAGGAGTCATGGAAAATATGGTTGCACCAGTGTCACTATAAGAGAGAAATTTGTTATTGTGGGAGATGTCCATACAATTTCTTTTGATTGTGTCAAGCAAGGAGAGAATACACACACACCGGCATTTACATATATATAATCTTCCATTGTGTTCATCACAGTATTTTTTAACTTTATAAGTGCATCTCTGAGCTTATTCAGCAAGCTCAGGATATCTTTAAAAACAGGTTATATCTTTTAAAATGTTCATTTCAACAAATTACCCTACTCATCATTTCTAAACAGCATTGTCCAAAACCCCTTCTGTGAAGACAAGATACAAAAGGGCAAAAGACAGAGGCTTTTAAATGAAGCATAATTTAGGAAATGAAAAACTCTGACCTCTAAAGACATGCTTGCTCCTTTTACTCTTTCTCATCTCAGACCTTTGCTCAAGAGAATATACTCATTTGTTTCATCTTACTCCAGTTTTTGCAACAGCGTAAATCAATTTTCACATCAAAGGCATATATATATATATCACCTCAGGCATCACATTCTCTTTTATACAGCATACACCATTTTTTGAAGTTGTACCAACTTTGTGAGAAATTAATTGTTACGCATTGTTCCTTCATTTAATATTGCATATATTTGTTCTTTGCTTCAGCAGTTCATTCAGCATGTGAAATCTTTTTGAAAGGTTTCCTTAGTAACCAGCAAAGCAATTACTCAATGTACCAATAAGTAAATCTAGAACATGTTCTCAGGAAAAAATGGCTCATGTGGGAGACAATGCATTTCTTTCTTCATGACTTTGCTGCTGCTTCCATTAGCAGTGGTAACAAATGCTTTCTTCCAAAATGTATGATTCTTCCTCTTTATAGTTATAGCATTTTGCAAGTATCTTAAATTGTTGTGGGGTTGTTGTTGAAGCTAATTCAAGACCTCAAGATGCCCAAAGAAATCTGTGGTGGCAGAATAACCAAATTTGCTTGCAAATAAATTCACAAAAGTTATTCACCCACACTGATGTCCACATCTGCTGCTCTTAGTCATCTGTGGTACATCAATGGTCAGAAAAAGAAATGTGTGAGGAAGAAAAACTAGTGCTCTTCCAGTTTATTCTGCCTTTCTCACCTGGTCGCCCTGAGGTGATGTTTGCTCATTACAGGCAAACATAACCCTGAACCAATGCAATAAGCCAATCCAGCCTTTATTTTATATAGACTATATATTCACAGAGTGACTAAGCTGGTGGTATGGCAGGGGCATCCATGCTTTGCAAGTGGCCTTGTCAGGTGGTGTGTAGAGATACAAACTCATCATAGAAGGAAGAGATGGCAGAGAGGTATAAAACTTCAGTGGGGAAAGAAAAGGAAAAATGGCCAGGGAAGGACTGTATTTCAGTGTAAATCACGGGCTTCATGCAGGCACAAAGACAATAGAGCTTGGAACACAGCCCACCAAGCTTGCAATTGTCTACACAATCTGTTCCAATAGCCTTCTAGAGTTTCAGGCAGGACTCTTTCCTGCAATGCTTCATGCCTCCCATGGAAGGCTCTTCTTCTGAAGAGGAGGAGACTTATCTCTGGGTCAGGACTCTGGTGCAGTGACTGTAGAAGACCTCTCTTTCGTTCAGGAATCTTTCTCCCCTGGAGAAATCCTGGACACAGACAACTAGATCTCAGTAGCAGAGCTGGGAATATCCTAACTGACCCTCAATATTCTGCCCCACAGCAGGAAAGCTAGCAGTCACAGCCAGAGGAAGAATACCCTCCCAGACCTCAAAAGACACTGACTGAAGAAGAAAGATCCAGGCACTTTCTCAGAGGAGGAGTACTTGTGGTCCTGGCAGAGATTAAATAGCAGCAGGCCATTGGAAGCAACTACTGACTGCCTAGAGCTGTGAGGATAAGGTGCTGCTCAGTCAAGCCAGACTAAAATCTTGACTTTAGAGGAGAGCTGGCACTGGAAAAACATGTGTCATAACTGCTAACAATGATCTGTATGCTTGACACTTGGAAACCTTGGACTCCTACTTACTGAATAGGGTATAGCCTCTTCCCCTTGATGACCAATTTATGATACTCCTTGGTTCGACTGTGGTAAATATTTTTTGCTTATCTCAGTCTATTGTCTATGACTTCCTAGTAACTGATCTTGGACTGTTTAACTATGGTTCTTCACTACTGTCCTCTGAACAAGGACAAAATACCAGCAAACAAACCAGGGGTCCCCTGCATGAAAAACATCTTTCTGCCTCTGAAGGCCCCAGGATCAATCCCTAGTATCTTCAAGGCCTCGAAACTTGGACAGCCACTGCTAGTCAGTGTAGACAATACAAAACTAGATGGACCAAAGGTCAAGACTGGTGTGAGGCAAGCAGCATCATCTATTTCTCTTATTAGCCAGTTTTGTATTTTGGAACACTCTAACGTAAACACATGGAGAGAAAGTGAGGGAGAGGCACACAGGCAGGCAGGCACAGAGGACTCCTCCAGAGCTGTACAGCAGAACAAAACATACTATAAAAAACAAAACTATGCAAGAAAGGAAAAGATCCACCCACATGCCTGCCAGCAAACTAAGCAAAACAAACATAATTTGCTTTAAAACAAATATGTCTTATGGAGGCAAGCTGTGTTGCTGCTTCCACTTCTGATATTCCATAAGCAAACTACAAAATACACAATAAGTGAAGAATAATTGCACACCTTTGTAACAACCTCTGTATATACTGTTTTGTGTGAAGAAACAATAGTATATAGAAGCGTTAAAGGAAGCTTTATATTCTCCATATATGAAACCCATAAGCCTGGATTGGGAGTACTTGTATGAGCACTTAAATGTTAATAGTTCATCAGCCCTCCTGCCAAAATAAAAAAGGAAGAGAGGGAGGGAGGGAGACAGAGAGAGAATGGATGAACATTTAAGCAGTGAGAAGGGGTTGCTCAGTTGCTACTGAAAATATCTGGAAGTGCTGAATGTGGACCTTCTGTCTTTACATTGTTTTACTCTTTTGCCTTTATATTTCTACCCCTTCCATGCTGAGCATGCATTGAATTCAGCTGCTGCTGCACTGGAATGGAAGAAGCTTATTGCCTTGCTCTGGCACTATAGAAGCACAGGGCCATTCTGTTAGAGTGGAAGTAGTAATGCCTTAGTGAATAATTTGATGAATAATGAATAATTGGTGAATAATTTGATTCTTTTGATGAACATGGGGAAAGAGCAGCTGAAGGGTTTTCCCATGCTGAAGTTCTCACTGCAAACATTTCAAGAGTCTGAAAACACTTGATAAAAATGATATGACTCAGACTTAGGGAAAAAAAGGAAGCACATATGCCTGGGATGCTGGCAGAATGCAAGCTAATTATACCCATATGTATAAAACATATTTGAATTTACTGGATACCTATGTTAACATCTCAGAAGAACAGTTTAAAAGGAATTGTGCAGAATTTTAAATAGAGATAAGAAAGAGAATTTAAAATATTTGGTGAGGATAACAGTACTACCTTTCTTCACCGTTGTCTCCCCTGATCCCTCTAGAAACAAATCAGAGTACTCAAAGCTCACCTAAATGTGCAATAAAGTATTTTTCCTCAAATGACTGACAAAGCAGAATATTGGGAAAAAACCAACATGAAACAATAAAATAAAGGACTTTGTAGGCTGTAGGTAAAATGGCACAGCAGGAAAGGATTTTATGACGCACTCATGCATGCTGACACTAATATATTATTATTTGGATTTACAATATTCCACTCTTGGGAATATTCTTGGCAGCATTCTTGAGCTTTCCAATTAACATATCTGCCATGTTCTCCTGAGAGCCAGCTTTTGATTATCCATTGCTCATTCCAGAATATTTTTGAAAGTTCACCCATTATTGGAGTTAACCAGGCTTTTCCATAGCCTTTAAATATATTAAAAGTAGAGGCTTCTCAGCTCTTAAGCAGAAAATGGGCAACATGTGACTGGGATTCAGCAGTGAAAAATAAACAAATCAGACCAAAAAAAGTCTGTTGCTATATTTCAGTGGCATACTGCAGTAAAAGCTTAGAAGGGTCAAATTTAGTTTGAGAACAACTAAATGTGTAAACGTTCTGTAAGGTTTGTCAGTGAAATTAGGTGGCTATTACTACTACTACTACTGTTATCATTGGTCATCACTGCACTGCTGGATTTTGGAAATGCAACCATGCAGCCTGCAGTGGTATCTGGCAAGGTATAAATAATGCCCCCAGAGATGTCCCTTCCTGTCTAGTGCTGATTTAGACCTTGATCACTGTAGCAGGCTGATGCCTGGTTTGCTCAATTTATATCCTATAATGTAATGGGGCAGCCTTTTCAAGCTGGTGTTCTTTAGACATTTTGGACTACAATTGAATTATTTTTGGGGAGGCTGAAGGCAAGTCTCACTCAGGTGCAGAACTGCTTGGCAAGCTTGCTAACCTGAGCTAAAGGCAGCTTTGGGGAAGGGCCTAGCCTTGCTCACAGCCAAGCCAAAGCATACTAGAAATACAGCTGTATTTGCACAAATGTAGATCCTGGGGAGTAAATGGAGGGAAGATTTGTGCAGTGGCAAGAACTGGTTCAAGAAAGCCAATACACTCCTTCCTGCACTTGAGGAATACTTGGGAAAGTACTGAAAGGGAGGATGACCCTGACAGTGCCAGTTCAACCCTTACTAGTGAGAGAATTACACTGCCAGGGGGATGCACTTCGTTCAGATTCCTTTTCTTCTTCAGTTCTTCAGAATTGCACAAATGGATTATGCTTTGCCTTATTATTCCCTCTGCCAACCTCCATAACTCCATAATGAGTGAGAGGCGTGCGGGACAGGGAGGGGCTTTGGGAGCACCCTGTGGCCTCAAAGCGCCAGCGGCGGCAGGAAGGACCTTCGCGCGCCACCGGCTGCACGCTGTTCTCCCACGCTGCAGGAAGGAAGGACCTTCGCGCGCCAACAGCTGCACGCTGCCGCGCCGTGCCACCGACGGAGGCCAGGATGCGGGACTGGTTCCGGCTTATCCCACCCCCCCGCACGAGTGAGAGGCATGCGGGACAGGGCGGGGCTTTGGGAGCGCCCTGCGGCCTCAAAGCGCCAGCGGCGGCCAAGGCCGGCGGCCAAAGGGACGGCGGCCGAAGGGCGATGGCCAAAGGGCAGTCGCCGCCATTTGGGGGCCGAGCGGGGGGCTGGGCTGGCCAGGGGTTTTTTGTTGAAATTGGTCTGCCTGCCGTTGAATGTTAGGGAAGGGGGAGTTTTTAACTGCTTTTATAATTTTATTCTATTTTAATCTGGTTTTATGGAGTCGTCCCTGGCCATGTCGACGTTTATGTTTCCTGGGGAGCGCGCAGGCACCGCCATTGGCGTGGTCCTGGGCAATAGACGTAACAGCGGTGGGGGCTTAACGTGTCCGTGTAGAAGAAGGAGGGACAGATGGCTGACACCTATCCCTCCTTCTGGTTTTGCCCCCAGCCAGAGGGTGCCAGGTAGTCTTGTCAACTGCCCCTAGGGCCTGACGGTGCTGCTGCTCAATGCCAGGTCAGTCAATAATAAATCTTCCCTCATCCATGACTTGATTGTGGATGAGGGGGCCGACCTGGCTTGTATAATGGAGACCTGGGCGGGAGGGGGGGGGATGTTGCCCTCTCTCAACTGTGCCCGGCTGGGTATCTGGTTCAGCACTGTTCACGCCCAGAGGGGAGGGGAGGGGGGTTGCTTTGGTTTACCGAGCCTTCATCCCTCTCACGGGACTTCCGGTCCCTTCGAGACCAGGGCTGGAGTGCCTCTACTTGGTGTTGGGCGACCGAGACAGACTGGGGATTCTGTTGGTGTACCATGCACCCTTCTGCCCAACAGTCTCCCTGCCTGAGCTGACGGAGACCGTCTCGGACCTGGTGTTGAGGACCCCCAGGATGTTGGTCCTGGGGGACTTCAATCTTCATGCCGAGTCTGGTCTGACCGGGGCGGCTCAGGACTTCATGGCCTCCATGACGGCCATGGGGCTGTCTCAACATGTCTCTGGCCCAACCCATGAACGTGGACACACTCTGGACCTGGTTTTCTCGACGGGGAGGAAGAGGGTGGTCTGAGGGTGAGGAATTTATGTTTGACTCCCCTGTCATGGTCAGATCACTTCCTGGTGAGATTTGTGCTCGAGAACAGCCTCTCCCTCTGTAAGGGTGCGGACCCAATTGCGTGGGTCTGCCCCCGGAGCCGGATGGATCCGGATGGATTCCTGAAGGCCCTGGGGGAGTTTCTGGCTGACAAGACTGGTGCTCCTGTCGAGGCTCTGGTCGAACTGTGGAACGGGGAGATGACCAGGGCTGTGGACACGATTGCTCCTAAGCGTCCTCTCCCACCAGGCAGAGCCCGCTCTTCCCCTTGGTATACACCTGAATTGCGGGCGATGAAGCAGGTTGGGAGACGGCTAGAGCATAGGTGGAGGAGATCATGGGATGAATCTGACCGAACACACTTGAGAGCCCACTATCGGGCCTATGCTGTGGCAGTGAGGGCAGCAAAAAAGTTTTTTTCCACTTCCATTGCCTCCTCAAAATGCCGTCCAGTGGAGCTTTTTGAGTGGTGCAAGGCCTGGTTCGTCCAGGTCCTAAGGAAGATCCGGTTCCACCCTCAAAGGCCCGTTGTGACGACTTTGCCAGGCATTTCAGGGAGAAAATCGCTCAGATTCATTACGAGCTGGACACCATTAATGAATCAGAGGTTTCTGGGGAGACGCCAATGCTGCCGTCTGGTCCATCATTATTGGATGAATTTCAGTTATTGCGGCCCGATGATGTGGACAAGGTGCTTGGACAAGTACGTCCCACCACTTGCCTATTGGACCCTTGCCCGTCTTGGTTAATAAATAATTCCAAGCACGGGATTGGGACCTGGATCTTGGAAGTGGTTAACGCTTCTCTGAGGGAGGGTCGGGTGCCTGCCCCTTTAAAGGAGGCGGTAGTCCGACCGGTCCTGAAGAAGGCGTCACTGGATCCAGAGATGGCCACTAACTATAGACCTGTGGCCAACATCCCATTTCTGGGCAAGGTGCTAGAGTGGGTGTTGGCGGGACAACTCCAAGCACTCTTGGATGAAACTGATTATCTAGACCTATTTCAGTCCGGCTTCAGACCTGGGTACGGTACTGAATCTGCCTTGGTCGCCCTGTACGATGACCTGTGCAGGGAGAAGGACAGGGGGAGTGCGTCCCTGTTGGTTCTCCTGGACCTCTCAGAGGCTTTCGATACCATCGACCATGGTATCCTTCTGGATAGGCTAGCGGGATTGGGGGTCAGAGGCACTACTTTGCAGTGGTTCCGCTCCTATCTCAACGGCCGATTTCAGAAGGTGGTGCTGGGGGACTATGGCTCTGCGCCATGGCAGCTATGCCATGGAGTACCGCAGGGCTCCATTTTGTCCCCTTTGCTGTTTAACATCTACATGAAACCGCTGGGAGAGGTCATCAGGAGGTGTGGGCTGCGGAATCATCAGTATGCTGATGATACCCAGCTCTACCTCTCGTTTTCCACCAATCCAGGTGAGGCAATGGCTGTGCTGAACCGGTGCCTGGCCGAGGTAATGGCCAATAAACTGAAGCTCAATCCAGACAAGACAGAGGTCCTGTTGGTTGGCGGATCAGTCTTCGGAGAGGGTGGATTTGACCTGACCCTGAATGGGGTTGCACTCCCTCTTAGGGACAAGGTCCGCAGCTTAGAAGTGCTCCTTGACCCGGAGCTTTCTTTGGAAGCTCAGGTGACAGCAGCGGCGAGGAGCGCTTTCCTCCAGCTTCGGCTGATTCATCAGCTGTGCCCCTACCTGGAGTACGACTGCCTGGCGACGGTGACACACACGCTGGTGACTTCCTGCCTTGACTTCTGTAATGCGCTTTACGTGGGGCTTCCTTTGAAGACGGTCCGGATACTTCAGTTGGTTCAAAATAGAACTGCCAGGCTGCTGACAGGGACTGGGTGTTATGTTCACATGACTCCAGTCCTCCGTCAGCTTCACTGGCTTCCCATTGAAGTCCGGGCCCAATTCAAGCCCAGTGACGGCTTGGGTCCTGGTTACCTGAAGGAGCGCTTACATCCATATATGCCCGGCCACCCCTTGAGATCTGTGGGAGAAGCCCTTCTCCGGGAACCCTCCGTGAAAGAAATTAGGAGGGTAGGTACTCGGAGGAGGGCTTTCTCTGCGGTGGCGCCCAATCTATGGAATGCACTCCCCAGAGAGGTCTGCCTGGCGCCGTCGTTATTTGTTTTTCAGTGCCAGGTGAAGACCTTTTTATTTAAATGTCATTTTAATTGTTAACAATATTTGCTTATTTATCTGGCCAGGGCGACTTCTTTTAT
>NW_025335438.1:16407676-16501508 GCF_004798865.1 Varanus komodoensis | reverse complement strand
AGCCCTCCTCCGAGTACCTACCCTCCTAATTTCTTTCACGGAGGGTTGGTACTCGGAGGAGGGCTTTCTCTGCGGTGGCGCCCAATCTATGGAATGCACTCCCCAGAGAGGTCTGCCTGGCGCCGTCGTTATTTGTTTTTCAGTGCCAGGTGAAGACCTTTTTATTTAAATGTCATTTTAATTGTTAACAATATTTGCTTATTTATCTGGCCAGGGCGACTTCTTTTATATTGTTATTTATTTTATATTGTTATTTTATATTGTTATTTTTGTATTTTATTGTATTTTATTTGGTGCTGTGAGCAGCCCCGAGGCTTCGGCAAGGGGCGGCATGGAAATGTTTTAATAAATAAATAAATAAATAAATAAATAAATAAATAAATAATAAAATAACTCTAGGCAAGTTAGGCAGATTTGCTTATGTGCAGTCTCACTTTGTCAATTTCCTTTTTATATTACCTCTGTCACTCAGGTGTTCCTGTTCATAGCTGAAAGATATAAGGAATTTGATAAACCGAGCCTAGATATATTGGATAGATGAATCCTTGCACTTGTGAAAAACTGGAGAAATTTAGAAACCAAACCAAACATACATTTGCACAAATTTCAAGTTTCTTTCCCCCACAATCCAAGTTGTGCAATTAGTATTTCACCTGCAAAGAATACATAACACGTTTCTGGAATTGGAAAAAAAATCCTGCAGTGCACCAGCACTTTCTAGAATGGAAGCACTTTGAACACTGGGTTGAAGCAGAACAGATTTCCCAGCATCACACATCCATAGCAGTAGCCTGTGAAAGGGCAAGCAAGAGCTAATAAATGACAGACCAGGCCTGCAAGAGGCAAGTCTTGTAACCAGATGCCCATTTGCAGTTAGAAAGTTCCTTTTCTTGTTTTCTTTTCTTTCTTTTTCTTCAGCCCTATCCCCCCTCCATTATTATCCAATCCCCACTTACACTAATATCAATGCTTTAAAATTAATTTTCCAGTGAACATAATGCAATTGTCAAGATAATGCTCGCCCATCTAGCTCTAACTCTAGTTACAAGTTGCTGGAACTTTGAACATTGCAGTAGTCAGAACCTCTATAATGCCCTTACTCAGGGCACCTGGGATACTGCCATAGTAACATTTGGGCATCTCTAGGATGGGATAAAGGTCTTCAACCACCATACCTGTTGTGGTGTCTATCAGGAACAAAGGTGGGAAGACAGAAAGGAGGGACTATCTTCTTTGAATTCTGGTGTGATGGGATGGGAGGCTACAATGGGGCAACAATGCTCACCTCACAATAAGGATAAGCAGTAGGAGCCACTTAGTTCCATATTGCCATAATCACTTTTGTTGCAATATTAATACACACACACACACACACATGTAATTGCATAGTGTGAAAACACAAGTGCCTTATTGACTACCAAACCCACAACCAATTCAGCATTAGACTATAGCAGGAGTAAAGGTGACCCATTCTTTGCATATTCAAGTCAGTCTTAGGAACAACATCAACCCTGGACTGATTTATGCAGGATCTTGTGTGAAACTTTATAATCAGAAGGATAGTCCTCTGTTGACTGCTTGACTTGCTTCATTTGTTTTTAACTGGCAGACTTGCTTACTTGCTTAAACTAAATGTGTCTAATGCTACTAGCACATGAGGATACATAATGCCGTTTACCTCCAAAGTGGAAATATGGATGTGTTACTAATACCTTATTAGGATTATAAAATTATTTATCCTCCAAAGGACTAAGATTGTTTTGTTTTCAGAAGACTTTGTGAATACTCATGTAGTCTGCTGGGCAAAGAACTAGCCCTGAAATGGGTTGCTGATTCTTCGCCTGAGTTCATAATTTATGAAATGGTGATACTACTGACTCAGAATCACCATGATGACAACTGTGGAGAACTTTTAAAAATGCCAAGAACTTTAAAAATGGTTTCACATATGGCAACTTCTGACAAGAAAATGATTTTCTGATGCTTTCTGTTTGTCAAGATCTGAAGCCTTATCAGTACCAAGATGGAAGACTGCCAAGACTGAGATCTTCAAAGTGCAGGTATACATGAATCCAAGGAAAAACCAAAGGAAGGGTTGTAGTAGTTGTAGTAGTTTTGCTATCATGCCACTAAAATGCACAAACATCAGTGCAGATGCACAGAGAAATTGCCAAGAAAAAGTTAATCAAATGTACAAAGCACTTTCAAATATTCCCTGTTAATCAGCAATTAAAGATACAATCATTCTTCCTAAGAAATTTGACTGTGTCACAGATAAACTTATCAAATAGCCTCATTTTTATTATTTCATGACAGTGAACTAAATGAGACAGACCATTAAAAAGGGTTTCCCTTTCAGGCAGTATGTAGAAGGGTCTCTCCCAGAACACTC
The DNA here is from genome assembly GCF_004798865.1 of Varanus komodoensis. NCBI lineage: Eukaryota > Metazoa > Chordata > Lepidosauria > Squamata > Varanidae > Varanus > Varanus komodoensis. The sequence goes on along the minus strand of NW_025335438.1, from coordinate 16,499,116 downwards.
CAGAGTAACACATGTCATGGGGCATTCTGGAAAACACAAAATGGGAACCCAGTTAAACCACTTGCATTAGCCCTGAAGAAAACAAACTAGAGGAAAAGAAAAGAGAAACTATGCTTCAGCCCCTCTTAATGAAGAGCCATTGAAACTGCTCGAGAATTTTTCTCCCTCTCAGAATTTCTAGTCCTTCTGGAGACCATTGCTAAAATGGTCTAACCAATTTTTTCGCCCTCAGATTGGATGGTGAAATTTGAGAGGCCACTTGTGTACCACAGCATTTATTGTGATATTACGAATGGGCTATTTTGTTTATTAAAATGGGATAAATAATACAAGTCCTCACACTACACCTGAGTTTAATGAAGAGGTTAAGACTCCCAACTCAAAAGCCTCCAGTTCTTTCCATGATAACCTGGAATTCCTCCAGTCATCTACACCTTTCAACAAAAGACAAAGCACCTTGAAATCCACTCTTCTTTCCACAGTCCGAGCATTTTCTGACAACTGGAGAAAATGCTAGGTTATCACTGTTATGGGTACTTCACAGTTACTGGCATCTGAGATATGAGTTTCTATTTTATATTTGCATCTATGAATAGTTGTACTCTGATGTAGTATTTATGTTATGTATTTTCACTTTGATATTAACCTGAAGTTCTGTGTATTGATTGGAAAAAATAAACATATTGTGGATGTATATTGGGCTTAGACCCATGTATATCATCAGGAGTTACCTGTTGGAAGAAAGTGAGGTATACCTTTATTAAATAAAGAATAACTATATACATTTGTGGAGATCTTGGGGACTGATGGTAAGCAAAGTCTTGTGCCCTAGCACTGAGCTATTTATTACCCTTCCTCAAAAAATGTATTGGTTCAGGTCACTGTCTCTAATATGAGTGAAAGTCAGTGCAGAAGAGGAATGAAATGTTCTTATCTGAATGTCAAGCATTTTCACAGGCTAGAAAGATGTCCTGGGTATATCAATCCTTCTGTGCAGGCAAATAACATGAAATGGGTTCTTTGCTTCACAGTCTTACTGATAAAAGAATGCTAGCTCATCTAATCACATCTGAAAACTTCTTTGAATCACATTTTCTTTGCTTTTAAATCAGTGACGGGTTGAGATTTTATTAGTGACATTCTGAATATACATTTTAATAAAATTAAAAAGTATAACTTATTAAAGATTTAGAAAATCTTACATTAGCAAGTACTTATATAGAATTAAGAAGACATAACCAGTAAATATAATGGTAAAATCTTAAATTGTACAATATGGATATGTGTATCAGTTGCTGCACTTTGAGTTAAAAAGGAGCTAAAAGTTAGTTTGCCGTAATCTAGACACCTCCTCTAAGTATGTCTCAATTCTGATTTATTCATATTATATTGAAGAAGAAAAAATCTTTTAACTTAATGGCAATAGCTTTTCCATGAGGAGGTTCAGTTAATTTCAAGGGTATTTTGATTCTGTAGTCAGTTTAAAAGAACTTAATATGCACACCTTTCCCCTTCAGGTTTTGCACTGTTCCATTCAAAAGCTGCCCACCCCACCCATTCAAACTCTCTTTTCTAAACAGGTAAAATAAGGAGCTCGTGTGAAAGCTTTTTAAAAGTAACTGACCCCAGTACATGCAAGATAAACCAAAGGAACCAGGTCATTCAGTAGATCTCAAACAGGGAACTCTGGGTGGACCATTGTTCATATTATGTGCCATTTGCCTATCTTTCCCTTGATCTCTTCTCAAGACTCCATACTGATTTATTTACAACATGAGGGATGTTCAAGTGCTTTTGCTTTGACCAATGCTTCTTTGGACCACAGCCATGATTTTGAAAAGAATGCTAAGGACATGATTTCTTGTGCAGCTGATCCTTGCAAGCAATGCTGCTCTACTACCACAAAATCTAACTGATGCCAGGCAACTTAGTGGTGGTGCAGCCTAATACAACACAGTGCATCAACACAATTGCACTGTGTCACACCTCGTTTTATAGTGCAGAGCAAAGAATCAAAGTAAAACATTAACATCACAATCCCTTAGTACTCGAGAGAATCTTTTAGAGGAGCAGGATACTGCAGGATTTCCACTCATGGGCAGAGAAGGTGACCCATTTCTGGAAGGTTTCTGTGTGGAAGAAGAGCTTGCCTGCCTACTAGTTTTGTGCTTTACTGAGTGTGGAGTCACAATGGTGTGATTTTGGGGTATGTCAGGGATAAACAAGGATTTGTAGGTTCCTCAGCTCCCCTTATTTTCTCTGTATACCTCCAAACAGAACTAGACACTATGCCAGACCTGGTATAGGAAATTCCTTTTCATTGAAGATCATGGGAGTGAGGAGTGGAAATTAATACAAAATGCTCCCTACCTGCTGTCCTGGCAGACATGAGCTGGTAGGACAGCTTAGAAAGTGGTGGTTCTTCTGCTATATTTCTTCCTTGATCTTCCTCCCAGCCCATACATAAAAATTAAAATAGTTGCAAATGTAGGTGCGCACGCGCATGTGTGTGTGTGTGTGTTCAGCAATGAGTTGGTACAGAAATAAATACATACATAAATAATACATAAAAATCAACCAAACAAAATTGTTATCCATCTCTGCTGGCCAAGATCAATAATTACATTCGTTCTGCTAGGGATAATATCATATTGTACATGCCGGCTGTGCAGCTGTTAATCCTATGGAGTCTGCTGGGAGGAAAAAGACAAGGCTGCCACAATTCAGTGCCACAAACAAGGCTACATACACATGTATTGAATCTGCTCAATGCACTTGCTTCCACATTTTTAAAACTCTAATTCTGTAGAGTTCATGAAGCAATTTGTGTAATTTGTTCTTTTCAAAAGCAAATGCAGTGCTCACCATCCCTATACATAACACCATCTCATTCACATTTATTTGATGGTAAGGTCTAATGGTACAAATATGCAGAAGACTGAGCCCTCAGTTCTTTGGCTTCTGTGATTGCATAACCAATGAACAGGGAAGTATTCCTGCAGCAGAGTTGGAACAGAAATCTGGCCAACAAAGCACTTTATATACACTCCATAATAATCCTAAACCTTTTCAGAAAACGTTTTGCAATATGCCACTGCAATGATATATTCTTGCAGAAAAAAATACAGGATTGTTATATTTTATTTTATTTTTTCATTTATATCCTGCCTTTTTCCTACAAAGGGCTCAAGGCAGCTTACATCTTCTCCTCCATCTTATCCCCACAACAACAACCCTGTGAGGTAGGTTGGGCTGAGAGTCTGTGACTGGCCCAAAGCCACCCAGTTGGCTCCATGGCTGAGTGGGGACTAGAACTCAGATCGTCTGAGTCCCAGTCCCAGGCTCTTAACCACCACACCACACTGGCTCTCATGACTTTGATTATATAACTTTGATTCATCTGAAAAACATCTTTCTTCTATTATAGGAGTGAGGGCTTTTCACTCCTTTTTATTCCATTCATTTGGAGACTCTGAATAGCTCATACTTCATTACTAATGTTAATTATTAGTAATGAAGTAATTGTAGTAATTGTATGGGAATATTGAAGAATTTTAAAATAATTAGATATTGGACATTCATTTTATCTGGGAACTGAGATATTGTCTAGATAAGCAGAACCTTTTGGACTTAGCTCTCAGAAATCTCATCTCTACACTCTTTTTCTGTGATAATAGAAACATACCTTTCAAGAAAATGCTACACAATAGCATGGTAATATGAAATGTAGTGCAAATCTGGAATTTAAAAACTTGAAAGAAAACTAATGTGAAAAGCACTTTTCACAGTGTTTGATACAGTTTTCATTTTGAAAAAATGGGGTGCTTTTAGGACAGAGTGATGCTTCCATTACTTTGCAGCTGACATTAGAATACCATGTTATGCAGTAAAAGGGATGTTGCACCACAAATCAAAACAGATTTTTGTATCTCACACTTTGGAATTTAGCTGCATTTAGGTTTTGTAAAAAATGTATGAGCCCTATTGTGGGGAGAAATGAAGAGAAATGGAACACAATATCTCTTCTCCCAAGAATGTGATATGTCTAAAAGGATTTTTTTTCTTTCAGATGTTCTCTGGTAGTATTAATTATCATAGGGGATATTAGCATCAGCACTCTATCAAGTCGAATGAAGTTTAGGGAATTGACCAAAGTTTAATTCCTCGTACTAAATTTGTATTTATCTCAAGACCAGCAGAGAATATGATTAGGACCTTGGACTAGGAGATAAATTATGGCTTCCAGACACCAAAGTCACAAGGACTGGGAGTGGGAGGAACCCTCAAAGAACAGTTTGCTTAGGCCTCCTCAAGTCTGGTGTGATCATAACAAAATATCCAACACAAAAGCTATCAGTAGAATGGCACAGTGGCTTAGAAATGTTATATTTACTCAATAATGTATAGACTACTTTTTCAAATTCCTTTCAAATCAGTTTATAAGATCAGAACAAAGATTCCAACACACACACATTCATAAAATAAATAATGCAGATCATAAAACTTACTGACATAGTTCAGATATAGTCAATATTAAAGCAGACCCGGCTTTCCCAACCTGGTGTTCTGAACTATAACTCCTAGCACTTCTTACCATTGGCCACACAGGCAGGGGCTGGGGGGAATTGAAGTCTATTTCATCTGGGAGGCACCAGACTTGGGAAAGCTCAAGTACAGGGGTCCTCAAACTTTTCACCAGGCGGCCAGTTGAAAGGTGCTGGCAGGGTGCGCAGGCCGGAAAGGTGGTGCCAGTGGTGTGCGCGGGCTGGCGCGGGTGGCACATGCAGGCGCACTGATGGGAGTCGGGGTGCACGGTGAGGCAAAGTGTGGGCGGGTGTGTGCACGTTGCAAAGGAAGGCAAGGTGCAGGTGGCCATGCGCCCCAAGGTGGGCGCATGAGGCAGTGGCTTGCTCACCTGAAGATAGTTTTCTCTGAGCGATCAAACCACAGCCTCTCCGAGTGTGGGGCGAGGTCGGCGGCAGGGGGTGCACATGTGGGTGCATGCATGGTCCAAATGGGCATGGTGGATCAGATCTAGCCCCTGGGCCGTAGTTTGAGGACCCATGCTCAAGTAGAGCCATTAAAATGAACAGAAAAAAGGACTCAAACAATTCTAATGTCCAGTTTGGTATATCTGTTAAAAACAAACAAACAAACAAACAAACACCCAAGCATAATTATGTTTAAAAATAGTCAGTTTTTACTTTTTAACATTTACCTTTTAAAATATTTAAATATTTACTTTTTAAAAAATAAAACCAGTTTACCTTCCTTAGCTGAATCTAGGGGATAATTCACGACAGTGGCCTTCATGATGTGTGTGAGGAAGGGAATGAGACCCTCTTTAGGTTTCAGAATATGATGTTTTGCTTCGACCCTTTGCTTGGCACTCAACTACAAACAAGGCATTTCTGTGGAGTTGGGCTGCTCCTGGAGAGAGATGTACAAACTGACCAGTCAGAGGTTCGGGAGGACCTTATGATGCATGTATAGGTGATTACTACTCTATCTATTTAGCATAATATTTAGTCAGACTGGAATGCATAGGAAAGTAAATGTTGGTGTCCAAAGGCACCTGGCTATTCTGCACATGCCCTTTGCACAAAAGCACTTCTGAAGAAAAGGTGGTGGAGTGGTTGGATTCATTAAAGCATCCCTGTCTTGAGTTGATCAGTGCCTTTCCTTGGTTTTGTACTACAGAGGCACAGTTGTTGTAGGCTGTGAGATGTTTGTTGATCATGCTTTGTTATTTCTTGCTTGTGGCCCTATTTGTTTCTAACTTGTTGGTTGAAGTGCACAGGCAGCAAAGCCATGAGCTAGTGAGACCTTTCCAAAAAGCAACCCAAACATAGCAAGTTGTTTGAAATTGTACAAACATGTGCTCATTTCAGAAGTTTAATTAAGGGGAAAAACTCAAATCAGTGCCATAAGAACAAATATTGTATGATTCTCAAGATAGCAGCCTGGCATCTTGTTTGATATAAAGCACTTGTGTACACAGCTGCCCATACAGGGAGAGGGAACCATGGTTGAGGCTGGTGACCCTGAAGTCAGTGGGGCAGTGTATCCATTGATATTGGGCAGCCTCCACTGAGAGACTATAGCATGTCCTACTAATACTCTTGGTCTTTATCTCAGAAAGATAGATAGCAGCCCCTCTCTCCTACCAGCATCATTTACTTCTATATCTGGATGTAAAAGAACGGAGTGCATATTTTTGAGTGCTTAAAGCTAGCCAGCATCACTACGAAGATAAAAGAACCCATCCTGCATGTATGGTTGAGTCAGCAGGGGCTTCTTAAATGTCTTCTTTTGTCTGCTGGTCTGAAACTACAAAGGCAGGAGTGGAGGAGCACAAGGTAACCATAAGGAGAAAGCAGTAGAAAACTGTAAGACTATGCATTGTTGGAAATGTTTTATAAAGTTTCACATTCTGCAAGACATATAGAAATCTTTCGCTTCAGTAGAACACAGGCTTTTAACAGTGATGCTATACTTCCCCTCTGTGGCAAAGTGTGAGAATTTATTTTTATAGTAATAGATAAGAACCAATGGAGTTTATGCAGCAAGCTTTAAGACAGGCCACAATTGCAAATAACCATCAGCTCTAGGTGATGATGGGCAGATAAGCAGAACTACTAGTTCAGAATGGGGACTAGTAAACAACAATAAAATGGAAACAGCAAAGCAGAAAGAATATGGCATTGTTTCTTGTGCACTTCCAAATTCTTCTCTGGAAATGAAATGGAATAATCCAAAATGGTTCCTTTTTCTGGGGAATGCCTTTGACACACATAAAAATACAGAAATTTGTGAACTAGAGGCAGGGGGGAACAAAACAGATGAACAAAAGGTCCAGCATAAATTTTAAACTATTTATATAATGTTATACTCTGGAAATATCCTGTTTTCTATTACTTCCATTATATATTTATCATTTAATCATTTATGGAAGGTGACTATCCTGACCTCCTTCAGAAGGAAATTCAAAAACTACTCCGAAAAGAAATTCAATTGCCTCAAAAGTTGCCTGTCTTCCATGTAGGACTTGATAAGAAAGAAATGGCCATATTTCTAATTCATCCAGTTACAAATTCATCCCACCAATTTTCTCAGTGGGTTACAAACTGAAATTCATACATTGAATTTTTAAATGAAACTGCATGATTTGCACTTGTCAAACCAAGTTGTGAACTGAAATAAGATATACTTCAGATTTCACCCTGCAGGAGAGAAGATGGCATCAGGACAGGACGGTTGTGATTAACGGAGCTTCTGTTATCATGCCGATATTGCTCGGCAGCGAGTCATGGGAGGCTCATCTAAGCCCTGTCGGGGCAAAGACAGATTGCCTGGGCAATCTTCCGGTTGGTGTGTGGACGGCAATCCCATATCCACTGGGAGAAATTCAGGCATTTCTCAACTGAGCAACACAGAGAGTTTTTTATAGCTCCTTCAAGTCCTCGACATCTGATAATTAGCTTATTTTAGCTAGATAAGCATCGAACGGCTGGTAAGCATTCTTATTTCTTTTCACAATACTACCTGTGGGAAAGCTGCAACTGTTCATAATTGGCTTAAAGAAAAAAGAAAAAGCCCTCCCGAAGTTTTTAAGCGGCAACTGATATGGAGAGAAAGTGAAAGCTTTTATCTGAGTTGAAGCTGAAGAAAAAGATTTTTCTTCTAATCTCTCTAAGGGCGAAGAATCAAAATGAATAACTACTGTGGAATTAAATGATAGAAGGTTAAAATGTAGAGCGATCATTTTGGATATCTGCTTGGACTTTTGCCAAGACTAACTGGACACTTGCCAGGATATTTTTTGTATTATGTGGTGCTTTCCTCTCTACTGTGATGACTTTCTGGTGAGCATTTTTACTTTCTTTTTGCAATATTACTTGTGGAAAAACTATATCTGTTGTTAATTGGCATAAAGAAGAAGAAAAACCCCCTCGATGGAAGGAGGAATTTCCTCCCCCCCACGGTGATCGAAGAATTCAGATTGATAGATGCCTGGAGGCATAAAAACCCAACTTCTGCCAATTATTCTTTCTATTCAAGCAGGCGTAGGTCATGGTCTAGAACTGACATGGTTTGGTTAACTCCAGACTTAATTCCAAATTTGAAGGAAGCTGAAATGGAGACAAATGTTTGGGCAGATCATAACCCTGTATCTATATCACTGAAAGGAGCTGTAAGGATGCCCAGATGGAGCCTAGATAAAGCGTTATTAAAAGATAAAAAAATTACAGAAGAGATGAGCAAGGAAATGCAAGTATTCTTTCAAATAAACAAAGCAGAAGAAACTTCTTTACAGAATGTCTGGGATACAGCTAAAGACTATGTCAGGGGACTGATAATAACCTACTCAGCAAAAATAAAGAAAAAGAAAAAGCAAGAGCGAGCAACATTAGTAGAAGAACTGAGGAAACGGGAACAAGAACTGCAGGAGAATCCAGCAAAAAGAAATCTTAGGGTCCAAATGAATATTTTAAAGCATGAATTGAATCTCTTGGATACAAATGAACTTACTAAGCAAATGAAACTGGCCAAACAGAACTTTTTTGAAAATGCTAATAAACCAGAGAGATGGCTAGCATATAAAGTAAAAAAAGAAAGAGAGAAGAGACTGATTTTGAAACTGAAAGACGGAGAAGGACGACTACATGTACAAAACACACAAATCAAGAAAATAGCTGAAGACTTTTTCACAAGGTTATACCGGAAGGAGATTTTGATCGAGAAGGTAAACGAATACATTCAAAAGGGAGACTTACCAAAACTACCAGAAAAGTATCAAAAATTATTGAATCAAGAAGTTAACAACTATGGAAATAACAGAGGCAATCATGCGACAAAAGAATGATAAAACCCCTGGTCCGGATGGGCTTCCAGCTGAATTTTACAAACCTTTTGAGGGAGTTTTTGCTACATTTCTTAAAGATATATGTAATGAAGCATTGTTAAATGCTAAAATACCAGATACTTGGACAGAGGCAAATATCACATTAATACCGAAAGAAGATATGGACTTAACACAGATTCAAAATTACAGACCTATATCATTACTAAATGTGGGCTATAAAATTTTGCCTATATATTGGCAGAAAGGTTGAAGAAGTTTTTAATAGACTTTATTCATCCAGACCAAAATGGCTTCCTGCCTAAAAGACAAATGAAGAACAATCTGAGGACTGTCTTGGATAACCTAGAATACTATGAGACACACATGGAAAAACCAATGGCTCCACTGTTTTTGGATACCCAGAAAGCCTTTGATAATGTTAATTGGCAATTCATGAAGCAACAGATGGCTCAAATGGAGTTTGGGGGAAAAATTATGAATACAATATCAAGCATCTATCAAAGACAGTCAGCCAGGATTTTAATTAATGGAGAACTTACAAGGGCTATAGAGATACAAGGCAAGGATGCCCGTTGTCACCCCTATTGTTTATTCTGACTTTAGAGATCTTGAATAGAAATGTCAGGGATGACGAGGACATTAAAGGTACTAAAATTAGGGATGAAAATTATAAATTGCAAGCATTCACAGATGATTTGGTCTTCATAACAGAGGAACCTTTTGTAACAATCCCTAAACTTTTACAATGGATTGAAGAATATGGTGAGGTTACGGGGATGAAAATAAATAAAGAAAAAAATGAAACTTTTAGTTAAAAATCTTATGCAAGATCAGAAAAAAAGACTCCAAGAACAAGTGGACTTGCAGATTGTTAAATACTTGGGAATCTATCTTACAGCTAAATGCACAACTTTGAAAGAAGACAATTATGATAAATTATTGAAGGATGTTAAAGGTGACCTGGAAAAATGGGCCAATTTACAATTGTCTTTGATGGGAAGAATTGCACTTGTTAAAATGAACATACTACCAAAACTTTTGTTTTTGTTCCAAATGATTCCCGTAAAAATTGATAAAAAATTTTTGAGGATTTAAATTCTCAAATTTTGAGATTTATTTGGAGAAAAAAGAAATCAAGGATTACATTTAAAATGCTTCAAGAAACCAAAAAGAACAGGGGTTTTGGTCTTCTTGATTGGATGTTGTACTATCAAGCGTCTATTTTAACTTGGCTAAAAGAATGGATAACCTTGCAAAATAAGAGAATTTTGTATCTTGAGGGTCATGATTTGCAAATGGGTTGGCATGCCTATATGTGGTACGAGAAGGTTAAGTCTCATGGGACTTTTTTAAGTCACTTTATTAGATCATTAATGTCAGTGTGGGAAAAGTTAAAGTCAAAATTGTATAATAAATTACCAAGATGGCTTTCACCTATGGAAGCTTTTGTGTATCCAAATGTATTGAAGTTTGAAGGGATCATAAGATATGATGATATTTTGGATAAGGATGGAGGCCTGAAACTAGATCAAGAAATACAAGAACAGGGACTCAATATCTCTTGGTGGTATAAGGTGCAGATGCAATCAAGATATGCTAAAGATTGTAAAATATGGGGGTTTTATAAAGATATAACAGCCTTTGATCAAGTGATGCTAAAAACAGATGAGTAAATGATTAAAAGAATATATGAGTTCTTACTTGGCAGGAAAATGGAAGGGGAACAGGTTAAGGAAACTGTGATAACATGGGCACAAAATTTTGGATATAATATTGAATTAGAAAAGTGGCAAAAGCTATGGGAGAGAAATATTAAGGTAACTTTAGCAACTTCGTATAAAGAAAATTTATATTAAATGTTTTATGGATGGTATTTGTCACCAAGTCGATTAGCTAAGATGTTTCCAAATATGTCAAATGGATGTTGGAAATGTAAACATAATGTGGGTACTTTTTACCATATGTGGTGGACCTGTGAATATGTGAAAAAGTATTGGATTAAAATACATAAATGGCTTGAGGAAACGCTACAAAAACCCTTAGCTTTTAAACCTGAAATTTTCTTGTTGGGCATTATACTGGAAGATATTAGCAAACAAGAAATGTATTTGATGTTACATTTAATCACAGCGGCGAGGATTGTGCTTGCTCAATACTGGAAGAGTGAGGAATTACCCACTGAGGAACTGATTTTAAAAAAGATTCTGGACAGTGCAGAAATGGACAGATCGACTCTGATCATTGAAGGAGAAAGAAGATACTGACTACTATCAAACTTGGGACCTTTTTTATGAGCGGCTGGAGAAACGGGACTTGGCTTAGATTTAAAGATGTTTTTAAATCTTTATAAATCGATTTGAATATGATTATAGAATGTTAAAAAGATATGTTGTAGGGGGCTGACCCAGTACATCTGATGTATTTGATAATTGATGTTTTTAGTTTAAAATCTTAATAAAAATATTTATATTAAAAAAAGATTTCACCCTGCACAGCCTAAAACACTTCCTTTGCACTTTCTGGAGATGCAGATCTCTTTCCAGAAACATCAGTCACAAGGTTTGAGTGAAAAATAAAGAAGTTATGAATAGGTACGGTCAGAATTATGTATATTCATACTAATATTAGTCTTATTATGCATCTCTAAAGCATTTCATAAGCACTAATGAAATTTTGCAAACTACAAGTTGGGCAGAGGGCACTGGAAATTCAGTGAAACATTTTTTTTCTTTCATGGACCTAATTAGCATTAACCAGATACATAACAAGCCATCCTTTAATCTTAATATGCACAATAACAGCTTATACAAAAGCAGCCTGAGGCTAAAATGAACTAACCAGAGCTGAGAGAATTACTGATGTTAGTGGATCAAAGCAGCTTTTTATTGCTTATTTTCCAGTAACCTTCTAAAAAGCTCTCATTAAAAAGTAATTATATCCGATAATAATGTGTTCAGAATTTGCATTAGTTCTCTATTTCAGAATCCCTAATTAAGTTTGAGTTTTTAATTTTTTTTATTTCTTGTGCAACATATATTATTCCGCTCCCACTGTCATTGGTTACTATACCAACTTGTGGAATCCTTCTCAGCTTTTACCCCATCTATTGGCTTATTTGCCACTCATATCGGTGTAGCAAGATGTGTATTTTCCTCTAAATATTGCACAGCATATGGCTAGCTCTTCTAGAATGATTTCTGAAGTTAATTTTGTTTGGTTTAAGAAGTAATTGTTCATCTTATTAGCTCATGAGCACTGTTCCATCTCACACTGTGGTATGAACTGGCTTGTCCTCTTGAGTCATGAGAAAATATTTCATCCTTATAGCAGATTTGGATATTGGACTACTTATCAGCAGTCATGTTATACCATCTTCAAGCTTACTTCACTTACAAATAGAGGACTTGCTTCTGAAAACGACCTTCAATGGTGAGAAAAGAAGGTATCCGTTCAGGATTCCACCATGGACATTATTCCACAGCAGTACAAGTCTGCTCATGATCCAATAGATGGCTGACCAAGCAGAATAACTATTAGCAAAGTGTAGTTACATTTTAAAGCAAGTATTCAAAACTTTGATCTCAATTTTTTGAGAATATTGGTCAACCAAGACTAAACCCTTGCATACAAGATGCTGTTAAATAGAATAAAGAGACAGAACAGGTGTAGGTGAAGAAGAGGAAAAAAGTGACAGGGGAATGTTCAAGGTGTAGTACAAGGTAGTCTATATGAGGATTATGCAGCTCAGAAAGGAACATCATAGGAAAACTTGGGGTTGGATCAGGACTTTATCATACTCAGAATAGATCCTCTAATATTGATGGAGCTCAAGTTAGTCAATGTTATCAGTGGGTCTCCTCTAGTAGTGACTAAGGTCCAACCCATTACAGCACTGTTTCTTATCCAGTTCTAAACAATATCTTAAATTCAAGTTAGTAACCTTTCTCAATATACCATTTTAGTGCTACCTCTTTACAAATCAGGTTATTTAGATCAAGAAACAGTGAGAAAGGTGAGAACAGTGTCCAACAGTGTGTACAGTGTCCTTCATAAATAATGACCCCAACAAATTGCTCTAAACATAATTGTTTGATATCTTTTTTCAACAGTGTATTCATATCTAATCCAATAAGGAATGGAACTTACCACATGGAGGGTGATTTGAATGGTTCTGCTTGGCATTTGTTACCATATGGAACAAATCAATGCCATATCAATATATATAGTGAGTCATGAAATTATCACATTGTCTGACCCCTGTTTTCCACACTATCACATGCCTGGAATACACAACAGGTAAGGAATTTCAGAACGTTGGGGTGGATATAAAATTTAGCTGAGTGAGCAGTAAAAGCCTATCAATCCCTGGATGACTGAAAGAGGCATATTGAAATAGGACAATTATGGAGTCCAACAGAACATGAGTAGCTAGTGAGGCCATGGTGACTGACTTTGAATAAATATAAGAGGGGAGAAGGCATATTTGTCTATTGAAACAAACATCTGGAGCTGGTGCAACCTGGTAGCACCAGTAACATCCTTCAGGGCTGTCTGTAACTCTCTGAATTTGGAGGATTATGGGAATCCAATGTTTGGTGCAAGGATCACAGAAGGGGAGGATTTACTTAAACTTATTTTTACTTAAACTATAATAATTATTTCTGTATTTGTAGTTCTACATCTAGATTAGCATATGAACATTGGAATTCTTTTTTGTCCTCTTTCTGGTAATGCAGTTACTTATTTTGGGGGGAAATTCACAGCTATATGACCAGACCGCCCTACCAAGCAGTTTTGCGGTTGGTGACTAACTTTTCTATGTGGACCAGTTATCTCAATTGTTTTTCTAGGACTCTCTCCTTTCTTACTTCCAGGTGTGTTGGTGAAGTGTGGCCCCAAAGATCAGCCTCTGCATTGATGGCCAATGGCCAATGTAACACTAATATTTTAAAAGAGATCTAGGGGTGAGAAAACCAAGAAATTAGAGACTGGTTAGTTAAATTTCTGTACAGGGTAAATTGGTTGGAAGCATTACTCGAAATAAAATTAATAAGTCCATAGAAAGACAAGCCCTGCTGAATAAAAAGTCTACATGGCTTCTGCAAGGTAAATCCTGCATCACTGACTTTTTAGAATTCTTTTAACCAGAATGGTAGATAGTCTCTACTTGAACATCCCAAAGGCTTTTCACAAAGTGCTGCATGAAAGAATGCTAGGCAAATTAGCAGTCAGGGAATAAGAAGTCATAATATGGATTCACAGCTGGACAAGGTAGAGAAAGATGAATAAATAAATAATGAATAAAGATGAATAAATAAATAAATAATGAATGAATGAATAAGGATGAATAAATAATAAATTCTCCCAATGGAAGGATGTAAACAGTGTGACCCTGTGAGTATCTATAGTGGGAGCAATGCTTCTCAACTTATTAATGAATGATATAGTCCTGGAGTGAGCAATGAGTGGCCACGTTTTCTCATAACACCAAATTGTTTAGGGTGGTTAAAACAATGATGATGATGATGTTCGTCCATCGTTTTCGATGAGGACCTTGACATCTAACGGGTTGTGAGTTGTCCACGGTGTGTCCGCAGGTGGCTGATAAGGCCAATACGGGCACGGAGTGTTCTGCCATATGTCAGGCAGACATGTGTGGGCACCACTGTTGCAACATTTGCAACTCTGGCTTTACGGAGTGCTTGCTTCTCTTGTGCTATGGTTGTCCTTCTGGCTTCAGAAGTTTTGCAGCTTTGGTGGATCAGTGTGTGCCATGTTGATCGGTCTTGTGCCAGGGTCTCCCAGGAGGTGGTGTCGATAACCAGGGACTTGAGAGAGACTTTCAGCGTGTCTTTGTATCGCTTCTTTTGTCTCCCGTGCGATCGCTTTCCTTGAGACAGCTCACCATAGAAGAGCTGTTTGGGGATGCGGTGGTCTGGCATCCTTGCAACATGGCCTGCCCAGCGTGCCTGGCCTTCCATCAGCAGGGTGTGAACTGATGGCAGGCCTGCTCTGGAGAGGACTTCTGTGTCTGGCACCTTGTCCTGCCACCAGATCCTCAAAAGTCTGCAGAGGCAAGTCGTGTGGAAGTGGTTCAGTTGCCTAGCGTGCCTCCTGTATACTTTCCAAGTCTCACTGGCATACATCAGGGTAGTTAGCACTACTGCTTGGTAGACCTTAAGCTTGTATCAAGGCTTATTCCACAGTGGTCCCACAGTTTGGTCTGTGGTCTGCAGTCTGCCGAATGCAGAGCTAGCCTTGGTGATTCTGCAGTTGACCTCAATGTCAATTGTCACTGCGTGGGAAAGGGTGCTGCCAAGGTATGTAAATTGGTCCACTGTTTGCAGCTTTTGTCCCTTCACTGTGATGGTGGGCTCTTGGTATTGGGCTTTCGGAGCTGGCTGATGCATCACTTTGGTTTTCTCTGTGTTGATGAGGAGGCCGAAGTTGTTGCATGCTACTGCAAATTTGTCCATGCTGGCTCGCATTTCCTGCTCTGATCCAGCATTCAGGGCACAGTAAAAGGAGGTCTTGTAGCACAGTCTCCTTTATCTTGGTGACAGCCTGGAGTCTTCACAGGTTGAACAGTTTCCCATTAATCCTGTATTTCAGGCTGACTCCCAAGGAGTTGTTCTGAAAGGTGTCTGTCAGCATGGCTGAGAACATTATGCTGAACAGGGTCGGTGCCAGCACACACCCTTGCTTGATGCCATTTGTGACGGAAAAGGCCTCTGAAGCTTCTCCGTCGTCCAAAACACGAGCTGTCATGCCGTCACGGAACTGACGTACCATCAGGATGAATCTGTCAGGGCACCCAAACTTCGACATGATGCGCCACAGACCTTCGCGACTCACAGTGTCAAAAGCCTTGGTGAGATCCACAAAGATGGTGTACAGACCACGATTCTGCTCCTGACACTTCTCTTGGAGCTGTCGGGTTGCGAAGATCATGTCCACAGTGCCATGCTCTTTGTGGAAGCCACACTGTGTCTCGGGTAGTAGACCCTGTTCCAGGTGGTCAGTCAGGCAATTCAGCAACACACATGCAAGGATCTTGCCTGTGATAGAGAGCAGTGATATTCTTCTATGATTATCACAGACTTGTTGATTTCCTTTCCTCTTGCATGATGGATGCGTCTTTCAGTTTCTGAGGAACGGATCCTTGATTCCAGAAGGACTGGAACAGCTGAGTGAGTTTGTCGACAAGCACTGCACCACCTTCCTTATAGACTTCTGCTGGGATCCTGTCAGATCCTGGGGCTTTGCCACTGGGCAGCTGGCTGATGGCCTGTAGGGTTTCAGGCTTTGATGGTGAGGCATCCAGGCTGTGGTTGATATCCGCCTGGGGCATTCTGTCAATTGCCTCATTATTGATGGAGGATGGGTGTTCCAATGCTGTAGAATCAGAGTCTTCTCAGTAATGCACCATCTGAGTCCAGTAGAGGGGAGCTCCCTGAAGGCTGAGGTCTGTACAAGGTTCTGAGGGCTTTGTAGAACTGTTTGGCATAGTTTCTAACAGCAAACTTCTGGATTTCATCTGCTTTGGCACTCAACCAGGAGTCCTGCATCTTGCGAAGCTTGCTCTGTACAGTCCTGCGAGCGTTGTTGAAGGCATTTTTCTTCGTTGTTGCCAACGGGTCATTCTAATGAGCATGATGAAGGTGATGCTTTTCGGCAAGTAAGGCCTTGATCTCTTCATCGTTTTCATCAAACCAGTCCTGCTGTTTCCTGTGTGAGGGTCCAAGAACCTTTAATGCAGAAGAGTGCACAATATCCCGGAAGCATTTCCAGTCCTTCTCAGCATTTCCCTCTAATTGCAGCTCTGAGAGTTGGTTGTCAAGTTCTTCTGCTAGTGAAGCTGCTGTGTTGGGGTTCCTCAGTTTACTGACATTGATCTTTTTCATCACAGTTTTGTTTCTCTGCGGATGTCTCTTAGGCTTGATGCGAAGGCTTAATTTGGAGATGATGAGTTTGTGGCCAGTTCAACAGTCAGCACTCGGCATGGCCTTGCTCACCCTTATATCCTGTCTGTCTTTCCTCCACACGATGACATAATCAATGAGATGCCAATGCTTGGAGCGTGGGTGCATCCAGGACATCTTTTTGCGAGTGGGCAGGTGGAAGATGGCATTAGTAATGATCGGATCATGAGCCTCACATGTCTTCCGTAGTAGTAGGCCATTGCTGTTACATTTGCCGATTCCATTTTTTCCAATGACGCCATCCCAGGCAGAGTGATCAGATCCTACTCTCGCATTGAAATCGCCAAGTAGAATCAGCCTGTCGGTGTGCTTTACGGATGAGAGTAGGCCATCGAGATCTTCATAAAACTTGCCCTTTACTTCATCTGGATTCGTCATTGTGAGTGTGTAGGTGCTGATCAGTGTGGCTTGCTTTCCTCTCAGTAGTGGGAGATGCATTGTCATAAGTCGGTCCTTCATACCCTTGGGAAGACTGGCAAGTATGGGGACAAAATGATTCTTAACTGCAAAGCCAACTCCAGATTCATGACGTTCGTCACTGCTACATCCACACCAGAAGAATGTGTAACCGCCTCCTGTTTCTGTGAGCTGACCTTCATTGGCTAGGTTAGTTTCACACAGGGCCACTATATCGATGTTAAATCTTGCAAGCTCTCTGGCGACCAGGGCTGTTCTTCTTTCTGGTTGATCTGCTGAGGGGTTGTCTTGAAGTGTGCGTACATTCCATGTGCCAATAGTCAGTGGTGTTACCTTGCATTTTCAATTTGTTTGCAGTTTTGTTGTTCAACCACATAAGATGGGATCCCCTCCAGCCATGGTAAGCTGGCCAGGATTCTGTGAAGCAACAATGTTTAGGGCACCTTTTCTAGCCTCTTCCTCTTGCTACGGAGGTGTGCAGTGCGGTCCTAAAGAGGGCTGCTCAGTCCCTCAGGTAGACGCCGAATCCAGCTGTTGCTTCAGTTAGCAAAAGACGACCATTAGACCTGAGCCGCCTGCGTGCAGGCCCACGGCTAAAGCTCCCAGTGTATCCACACCTGCTGCTTCGTCGCGTGCCCATCGCCACAGGACTTTGAGGTTGAACTGAGGATGTCAAGACTTGTGGGTGGATTGGATTAAAGTGAGGGAGAGGTGCGCATAGTCAGCCTCACTCTCTCTTCCCAGAATCCATCTTGCTCCAGTGGCAGGACAAGAGTTGAGACGGTTGGAGATGGGCTGGGCGCAGTGGTTGACCAGGGTGTCTACGTGTCTTGCCGTGCTCTTAGCGTACCACAACGCTTGCAGAAACCGCCTTCATGACCGTTGGTCCTATTCTAGTAGGTCTCATCCGCTCAATCCACCAGAGTCTGTCTTCACATGCTTGGGACAGACAAATCCCTATCTCACCGAAGCTCTTGACCCAACGGCTACCCTCCACCTGGCTTGGCCAGCCTGTCGAAGCTGTTGCCCGGGGTGTGGCCGCTGCGCATGCTACAGCTACTGGGAGCCACAGGTGAGAGCTGGGTGACAAGTGGGGACCAAAGGTGGACGAGCTGCCCTAGGAGGACATGACATGCCCCTACACCAGAGGTGCTACCCCTCCCTGATCACCCCATGCACCCCAGTTAAAACAAAAAGAGATACCAAGGAACTCCCAGAGCATTTTTCCAAACAGAGAGAATGGACATCAAACTGGCAAATGCAGTTCAATCTAAGGATATGTAAAGTAGATGGGAGAAAATTAGTACCAGCTAATGGGATCTCAGGAAGTACTTTCTGACCGTTAGGACCCTTCAGATATGGAATGGGCTTCTAAGGGAGGTGGTTGAAGCTTCATCAGTAAGAGTGTTCTAGGAAAGATTGGACAATCATATGTTGGGAATTACATGAGTGGAACCAGCTGGAACTGGGGATCAGACTAGATGGCCCAGAGGATCCCCTCTGACTCATTTTGTTTCTATGATCTGACCTAGTGGTGACAGACCAAGAAAAAGTGCTTGAGGCTGTAGTAGACAGCTCCATGAAAATGTCATATCAGTGTGAAAAATGTCAGACCAGTGTGTGGCTGCTGCAAAACAGTCAGACTTCTTGTTGGACATAAAAAGAACTGACAATAAAAATGCCAGTACTCTGCTTGTACAAATCTATGGTGCAACTGTACAATTCTGGTCACTGTGTCTTTAAAAAAAATTGCAAAATTGAAAAAAGTAGAGAAAAGTAATAAGAGTAAGAGTGACTCTCATACAAAGAAAAGCTAGGACAGCTGGGATTGTTTATCCTAGAAAAAAAAAGTAAATAAGGGGACACATGATAAAGGTATACAGAATTATGCATGGTTTAAAGAAGTGGAAAGGAAGAAATTTCTCTTTTTTACTTTTGGAATTCACAGTCATCCATGAAGCTGATTGGTGAGAGATTCAAGACAGAGCAATGGAATTATTTCACACAAGATATAGTTTAACTATGGAATACACTGCCACAAGATGCAGTGATGGTCAGCATTCTGGATAACTTTTAGAGGAGACTAGACAAATTCATGGAGGAGAAGGCTTTCTGTTCCTATTCCCAATGGCTATATACTACCTCCAATATCAGAGGCAATATTATTCTGTACACCAGTTGCTGGAGAAATTGAGTGTTGCATCTATGCCCTGCTTGTGGGATTCCATGGCGAGCTGGTTGAACAGATGGTAGACTAGATGTCCCTTGACATGATCCAGCCAGGGTCTCAATTTCAGGGCCATTGCTTTCCTTCCTTATGGTCCTTTGAATTTCAGCTTCAAATAGAGAAGTGTCCTCTGCAAGGACTACCTTCTATGAAGCAAGAAAACCTACAGATAGACCACAGAGAATTGTGGAAAGTTATTTCTCTCCCACTCAGATATGGAACTGGAGGGGCAACTTTATTCAAGAGCTCTTCAAGACTGCTCATGAATACCAGGCTTTGTATACAAAGTTATAGAATGTTGACCCTTCACTAACATTTTCCAATTTTTTACTAGTATGACCAATCATTATCACACAGAATACAGGCCAAGTAGAATTTTTTTTTTAACCCAATCTAGTTTTCAGTCCCTGTCTCAGCAGTATTTATCCCTGAGTTTTGTCACAACAGCCAGTGTACCTGTACCAACTGGGAAAACTTGGTCTTATCAGTTTAGCGAGAAACATCTTATTTAGTAAGGAAATATGCTGTCATGTCTTCCTGCCTTGACAGAACCAGAATATCAAATAGCCTTTTACACGTTTCAACTAAATTAATCCAACTAATAAGTAGGATTTAAAGCTTTTCTTCCTCTGAAAGAAAGAGCTCCTCTTCAAAGAGGAGGGAAGTGACCTTTAGATCACACCTAATGAGAGTAGCATCTGCATTAATAAGCCATAGATTCGGGGTGGGCAACATGTGGTTCATGGCAACGCATGGCCCATGAGCATGTGCAACTCTTCCTGCCCCTTTGTGTGTCCCTTCAATTACCCCCAGTGTTTCCTCGCATAACCTGAATTTAAATATTTGCTTAAAAACAAAATTGCGATCTGCAATGATTTTAGAGCACAAAATGGACAAATTTACATTTTTTGCAAGTTAAATTTCTCTATGGTGGCACTCTGTAACCCCTAAGAAATGATAGAAAGGTCTTATTTAGTTTATAGAATTAACCCTTTTAGCATTACTGAGTGTTACCAAGCAGTTTCTTGATGAATTTTGGTAGCAAACAAACTTCCTTCTAACTTTTTATAAGAGCAGCTCAATGGGACAGGGAAAACATGACCAATGAGCAGTCTGCATTTGTCAAGACCTGCCATAGACATTCCAGAGATAGTGGGAGGATCACAACTCTGTGACAAAGCATATGCTGTGCATGCAAAAGGTGCCAGATTTGTCCTCATTTTCTCCATTTCTTTATTCATGTCAGAAGCACAACTAATACGATATATAAAATTCCATAAAATACAAAAGTAAAATAAGAAAAGAGCAATATACAAAATGCATATGTATAATCATCACCAAGCAAAAATAAGATCATAGTCTGAATTATCAGATAAATTTTCACCCTGTATTGGATGCCATCAAGGGTATTTGAAACAGCTAACATCAGATCATGCATGTTGATCTAGATAGTTAGAAAAAAGGGGTGAAACTATCTACTTACTGTACTCATCTAGGTCTCTACCTCTTTTCTGTCTTATCGTCACAACAACAGCCCTTTGAGGTGGTGGAGTTGGTGGCTGGCCATAGGCACCCAGTGAGCTCCATGACTGAATGGGGACTAGAACCCTGATGGTCTGAGTCCCAGGCCCATGCTCTACAGCATGGCACCACACTGGCTCTCTGTGCAATTTTCAGTTTAATAGGAAGGTTTAAAACATCACATAAGGTTCACAGGTATATATGTGTGCAGTTAAAAGTGAATATGAGGAATAAAACCACAAGTTTTTGTTCTGGCTTAATATTCTTTACACATACCCCCAGAATCACACGTGTTGTTTTTCACCTTCCTCTTTTTATCTTTGCACTTAATAAACACATATGGTGGTGTTGCTTCTTAAGGTCGCATTCACAGCATTCTCAGGGAATCAGGATCTTTGTGAGTATTGCTACAGTAAAGTGTGTGTACGTAGGTTTGTGTGCTTTAGCTGACAATGCAAACTGAACTTGTGAAATCTTTCTTCAGCATCTGTACCCCATGGGAAGATTGAGAAACATTGTGGCTGAGAGCACAACACGAACCTGAATGTTATCCTGTTTCTAAGAGCAGCCAGTAAGAATCAAAGCCATCTATGAATCATACAGGTAAATCAGAATGGTAAAGGTAAAGGTTTCCCCTTGACATTAAAGTCCAATCATGCCTGACTCTAGGGGGGTGGTACTCATCTCTGTTTCCTAGCCGAGGGTGCCAGCGTTTGTCTGCAGACAGTCTCCGTGGTCACGGGCCAGCATGACTAAACACCAAAGTGCACTGAATGCTGTTACCTGCCCACCGAAGTGGCACCTTTTTTTTCTACTTGTATTTGCATGCTTTTGAACTGCAAGGTTGACAGGAGCTGGATGGAGCAACTCACCCCATTGTGGAAATTCGAACCGGCGACCTTTCAATCACCCAGCCCAGCAGCACAGCAGTTTAAACCACTGCACTACCTGCATCCCTATAATCAGAATGATAAAGAGCTATAAAAGAACACTGTGTTTTTTCCACACATGCACAGAATTGTTCTGTCAGACAAAAGGATGGACAAAATCAAGAGAACTCAGAGAGCTGTTTACAAAAATATTGGGACTGCAGGTGGTGCAGTGGTTTAAACCGCTGTGCTGCTGGGCTGGTTTTTTTAACAAAATATTAAAACTTATTAAAGGACTGGTGATTTCCATACCACTAGCATTTTGTTGCCTTGAATAAGCAAAACAGAAATTACTGAAGCAGGCCAGGTGCTTTCCCTGTTCACCTTGCACAAATACTCTGACCTGTGCTGTTTCTTTTTCCTGTGTAAGGCATGTTTATGTATTACCCTGTATAGCTACATCTATCCCACCCACATCCTCTCAGTCCAAAAGAGCACAAGAGAGAATGAGCAAGCACAGGCTAATGCATAAAACACCAAGAGCACAATATTGTGGTTTCCCAGCATTTTTGTTGCAGGATGGCAAAGGATTATTTGGAGTCCAGCTCAAAAATCTTCAGTCTCAGAGCTGGACTCCAAAGGCAAAGTTCCCCCTACCCAAGCACAACCAGTGTGGAAGGTCATAAATGCCCCTTGGAGAGGCAAAAAAGGATATGCTGGGGGCAGACAGGGAAGCACACTGCAGCCAAAGAATTGCTCCCACTTCTATCAGCATTTCAGCCTCCTTTGCTCCCCAACACAAGATAGACAGCCAAAAATGGTAATCTGGATAGAACCCTGGGTGTAAGGTATGGTGGAATCACCACTGCTCCTCATGCAGGGCACAGGGTGCATATAAGTCTTGAAGGCAGGAACCATAGAATTGCTTCCGGAGATGGTTAACTATCGTGCTGACCCAGCTGGCCATGCTAGCTGGGGAATTCTGGGAGCTGTAGGGCTTTTTTCTAGCTAGGCATGCTTAGGACTGCACTTTCGATCCCTTTTGGGTCTAAAAAGTGGGGCAGAGGAAGCTATTTTGCCAGTACCTCTTAAGATACTTAGAACTTTACACCTTTTAGAACTATTCAGGCACATATTTATGCAGGTATTTGAATACTACAAATTCATTGATTCAGCTTACAAAATAGTCAGGAAACAATATTGTGTACTTTTCATTACATTATTGGGAGGATGAGGACATCTAGTGGTTATAAAGAGCCCTGATACTTCACAGCTGATGTTTTTACTCTTGACTTTGTGCTAGCAGAAAAGACGCTGAGCTGGTTATGAAAAGACAGAGAATCTGACCTTTGTTCAGGGAACATTTTCCCTGCTTTATTCTGCACCATATCAAAGGGTTTCTTAACCTGCTGGTGTGCTTTCTGCAGCTGGTAGGGAAGATTTAACCAAATTCTTTTTTTTAAGTCTTTTATTTATATTCTTGTTGCAAGGGCAGCATTTTGCACATTGCAAGTTTTTTTGAAGTAGCAGTTTAGTAGTACACATTTATTAGACAAAATGAAGCCTTGCCCCATCAAAAAACCCCCAAAACTTTTAAAAAGGGGAAATGATACAACAGCTCCTTACTCTGCCGCCAACATCTTTGCCTGGTTACTCCTGTTTTTACAGAGCATTTCATTTGAGGCAACAAGCTGGTTTGTGTGATAGGTAGGTTGCAAAGTTATGTCATATAAAGCAGGCAGAGATTCTCCTTGTGCAACAGGGAGATTCCTTGAGGGGAAAGTGGTGCAGACATTCCTGCAGTCACAAGAACTCTGATAATTAATTCCTTTTGGTAGCAGGAGGGGCAAGAACTTCCCTTGCTAGCCAACAATCCCAGCAGACCAACTGAGAAAAAGCAGGGACTAAAGCAACAAGAAGTGCTCTCAGAAAGGCACCTGGGAAATGCATCAGAGCTGGTGGGAAGACTGAGGGGGATTGTGGGAGAACAAGTTATGGCAAGCCCAATCACCTGGTTGTTCAGCCTATGGTGTCTACTTAGGACAGTGGTTTAGCATGAAGTGTAAACCTGCCCATTATAAATTAAGAATACAACTTACTTGTTTCAATTCTTTTAGTGGTAAAGCTACTTTTACTTTTAACAATTAGGACAGAGTAGTGAAATGTCTAGTACTGAAAATGCTTACCTTATGAACACCTGTGAATTTCATGCATTAAAAAGTCCACCCACTTCAAATGTATTTAGTGTTTTTTATTTCATCCAGAGTAATGATTTGAGCTCCTAATGCCTTCAGCAAGCATGCACAGTTCATATATCAGTTAATTTCAGGTACATCTAGAGGAGAAAAAACCTTATATTTCAGAGAAGAAAAATCACTAAGGTTTTATTGTATAACCTTAGCAATATTCTATCCCATCACAAATTTTTCAACATACAATTACCTTACATTCATATTTACATGAAGAAACTCCCTTAATTTAGCTCAGCTTTGGACAAGCATAGTTAATGGGATGTTGAATGAACTAAACTCTCTTGCATGCAATTTTTCTTTTTACTTTGCTTATGTAACAATGTTAACAAAATTGCGGTCACCACCTCCAAAGTGCAGACTTGGGAGGAAATCACCATTCAAGAAACACGCAGTGAACTTCCTCTGTGGCTTCCTGCCTGCAAAAGCAAGTCGAAAGGATCTTGCTGATCTAAGTAGCTGAACTTATTTGCTTGTCAGGCACACTTCGTTACATCACTCTTTCACTTGCAGGAATTATGTATCTTGGACTACTCAGGGAACCAATAGGTGGATTGTTAGCAAGCGTGTTGTAGAAAAAGCCATAGCTTATTGGTGGATAACATGCTTTCCATGCAAATAATTTTGTGTTCAAGCACTAGCACCAGCATGTAGGCTTTGAAAGTCTTTTGCCTGAAATTCTGGAGAGGTGCTCCCAGTCCATGTATGTAGACAGTGCTGGACTAATGGACTGATTCATTATACGAGAGCATCCTAAATGGCATATGTAATAATACTTGGCCTCTTCCATCTATACAGTTTGATAATAACTACCCATAACTGGCAAACTTAAAAAAAGCTTCATGTAACCATATTGGAAAAATGTTAAAATGAACTTGTGCAAAGCCATAAGTTTTAATACTTTGTATTATTATTCATTTCTGTTGTTTTATAAATAATACTTTCCATGGGTTTTTTTTGCTGCAGTCAAAAAAAGGAGTCTCATTCCTTGCCATGGTATCTGCTCAGGGGAAGGAGATGTCAGGAGGGAGCAAAGCACCCACAATGAGCCTGATCATCTATCAGGTTCATCATGGCTACTTGGCACTTAATAGCACTGTGGTTATTTCCCAAGAATGGACACCATTATGTGGGAGCCTACACAGCATATGTTACACTGTTTTTTTTTCCTTTTTAAGTTTCATTGATAAACTTAAATTATTGATTTATTTTAACAAGCAATCCGTAGACATCACCTGTTCACAGTGCTTTTCAGTGGGATGCTCTTTTAAATATACACCCTCCTCCTTATTCTGGCATAACTCTCACATTAAAATTATTATTTTGTGCAACTGTACATTCAAGAGGCTGCCTTATAACACCAGCAAGCTTGTACAAGGGCTACGCCTGAACCTGACTCCACTACAAGAAGATGATACATACAGAAAGGACTTATCCTAATACATTATGCAGCACATTTTGACCAATTGCCAATGGCCCTGGAAAAAGCATTGATTCCCAATATGCGTACACCCCAGGGTATGAACCAAGACATTTTGGGGAATATTAAAAAGAATAATGGCAAAAATAACAGCAACTATGTTGATTATAAACATTTATCTAATATGAAGGTACAATTTATGGAAATGGGTTGCCAAGGAGTATGGAAGTGAAAAAAGGTTGGAAACCACATCCTAAGGAACACTCAGAATTAAGTTCCAGGAATAAGCCAATTCACCATTTTCAGAGCTCTGTTTGTTTCCACCATAATTAAATGTAGCATGAGAATCAAAAACTTCTTACTACTTTCCAAGGAAATTCTTTTAGGAACCAGATCAACATTAATTACATTTGATTCCTTTTAGAACAAAAGCAATTAGTTCTGTTTTGTTCTTTGTTTTCTGTTTTACCTCTCATCCTACTTTACTAATCCTCTAAACCCTGAAATCAACATATTCACTAGTTTTGCTGCTTAGGAAATCTCTTAGCTCTATTGTCTGTGTGTGTGTGTGTGTGTGTGTGTGTTGTTTGATTGATTATTAAAATAGATAATGCTTCCCCAAAGATCTCTCATTCTCATCACTCTTTCACACACACAATTCTGCAACGGTTTAGGAGTATAAGGAGATTAGAAATAAGATGTAAAGGCTCGCCAGGAGTATACCACTCCTGGCCATAAAGCCAGATGGATGAAAAGGCTAATGGGAACACTGGGATAAAATATTTGTTAGTAAATTAAGAATTTAACATAGATTAAAATGCATTCTTACATTCTCTTAACGGAGTTAAAATACTTCCCTGCCCAGCAGTCACTATTGAGAAAGGGAGTAACTATATCATGGAGTTGTGGAAAAACTCTGATTCAGTAACTTAGACAGAATTAAGGTGTATTACAGCCTTGTATATTAGCCTGTGACTTATTCATAATGGTCTGGAATTAGGAGTAAGTAGTGAAGTGGCCAGGTTTGCAGATGATGCAAAACTTTGTACATTGGTTAAAACCAAAAGGTATTGCAAGGAGCTCCAAAGAGATCTGTCCAAGCTGGAAGAATGGACATCAAATGGCAAATGCAGTTCAGTATAATCAAGTGTAGATTAATGCATGCTTGGACAAAAAAAAAAAACGCATAAAATTTTAAAAAATCTCAAATTGAGATTTATGCTGGTAGGATATGAACTGGCAGTGACTGAGCAAGATAGGGATCTTGGGATAGTAGTGAACAACTTGATGAAAATGTCAGAAAAATACTAGCAAGTTCAGAGCTTAAAAATCTTTTTTTAAAAAAAACAAAGAAATAAAAATTACCTAAATTAATAATTCCATACCATACCATACCATAAAACACAACACAATACAGAAATACAATGAATAACAACAAAAAATAGAAAAAACTTACAATGCAAATAAACTGTATCATATAAATTAATCATACAAATTAATCAATTATTTGAAAAAGTACACACCCACACTGTGGCCTTCAGTTGCATAATACTTATTTATTCATATCAGTATATACCCACCTTCCCTTTTTCTTCTTCTATGCTTCCCCTGTCTCAGGAAGACCCCTTCCCAATCCAGCATTGTATTGAATCATATGACTCATTGAAATCATATGGGTTTAATACCCATCCCTTTTATTAATACGCATTCAGAAAACAACCCCTAAATTTCACCAAAATTATTATTTAAGCCCCTTTCCACCTTAATTCTACACGTCAACTTGTAATTATTAGCTATATTCAAAATTTTGTTATACCATTCACTTAATTGGAAATCACAATTTTCCTCCCAATTCTTTATTAATCTTACAGCTGTTAGTAAATTTGTTATTAATTAATATTCCATTTCCATTTTTCATGAAATAATGGCAATAATGCAATTCCATGTTTACTTCAATATCTAAATTTGATATTTTGCTAATTTCCTTGAAAACCACTTTTCAAAATTTCATAATATTTTCACACTCCCAAGACATATAAAAATAAGCACCCACTTTCTGACCACATCTTAAAAATTTATTGGGATACTTATTGTCTAATATAATTTTACCAGAGTCAGATACCATTTCCATACCAATTTGTAGAAGTTTTTCTTTATTCTAATCAACATATATTTTAATATTCTCTTATTCTATATTCTTCCTTACTTATATACCTTCTTAAATCTATCACCTGTAAGATCTTAAGAAGGTCATATTAATGCTCCACTTCTAATAAAATATTTAAAAATAGCATGCACATTAAAAACAATAAAAATAATCTGATACAATAAAAACATTAAATAGTTCATATCACTTTACCCATTCTTTAGTCCATTGTTCTAAATGCATATCATTAAACCAAAATTAATTTTTCCTTTCCTCATACCAACTTTACCTATCCTTATAATACATTTTGTCTAACCAATCTCTTAAAAATCAAGAAGTTGAAGAATGGGCAAGAGGACCTGGGAAGGAAGAAGCAGGGCTCAGGGCAACCACCATGCCTCTTAGTAACCCTGCCACTGTGGATGCATCCTATTATATAAGAACTATGCAGTGACTGTTATTGTTTTTAATACGGTGTTATCCACAAATAAAAATGACTGTTTTTTATAGTGCATGGACCAAGAATTCCAATTTAGCTTATCTCTTCTGTGAGTGCTAATTTATTTACATTTAATGATGCACTTTGCAGCCATATTAAAATAATGATTTTCCTCATCTAAATGGAAATTAAAAAGAAAAGTGGATGTGGTATCTGTAGCAAAATGAGACAGGAACTCTATCTTAGTAGTAAACAATGGTAATTGCAATTGCTTTAATTAAAGTAAGTGTAAGTAGCAAAATGTAACTGTGCACATTTTAGTGAATGTTTCCACCAGAAACTCAAAGAAACCTATTTGTCCTGTGGTTATGTGAAGACCTAGCAAGAATGTAACATTCAAATACTAAGGGCCTAAGGCCTGCATATGTTTTGGGGAGTTCTGTGGAGTTTAATAGAATGTGCATTCTAACAGATTTAGGGCACAATTCAATGTGTATTTAGCCAGAAAAAACTTGCACTGGAAGACTACAATGAGTTCCATTCTTACTTGGAATGAATGGAACTCAGCTGGGTTTATTCCTGAATAAACATGCCTAGGACTAGCCTGTATTTGCCTTTATGATTCTTAGGCTGCACCCTTATGCACACTCACCCGAACGTAAGCTCACCTGAATGCATTGGGAATTAATTCTGAGTTGAGATGTACCACTTCCTGGGTGACTATTTGAGGGGGCATTTGGGTTCCAGCCCCCTGGAACTCAGACGGAAAGTCCAGCCCACGCTGCTAAGACAGTCAAGTGTCTACCTTTCTAGAGGACAGTCCTCTCTTCGAAGGGCTGTCCTACCCCAGGCAAGAACTCCTGTCCCTTCAACAGGCTGTGTCTGGATAGCAGAATGAACAGGAAGACACAGGACACTTGGTCACAGTCTTCCACACTATGGTAAGATGTACTGTATTTCTGTTTATATATAATAATTGCATATATGTTTACATCTATACACATATACTAACATATATAACTGTTATGCTAATCACCATTCTCTTTTTTTGGGGATATAACTCCTTTTTTTTTTTTTGATAATTCATAAGTTGCAACCAGAGTCTCACCAGTAGGTGTTTTTTAATTTATCTTGTCCAGATAATTCAGGCAATATTAAATATGGAAATATTAATTTCTGCTGTAGGAAAGTTATCTTGCTGAAGTACAATAACATGCTGAAACCAGCAGAGGTCCTGCTCCATCCTTTATAAAGCATGAGTCTTTTTAAAACTAACCAAAGGATGTCAAGAGGATCGTTTGGTCTAATTTACAGCTTCCACCCATTAAACAACT
This sequence comes from Varanus komodoensis, assembly GCF_004798865.1. NCBI lineage: Eukaryota > Metazoa > Chordata > Lepidosauria > Squamata > Varanidae > Varanus > Varanus komodoensis. The sequence goes on along the minus strand of NW_025335438.1, from coordinate 16,469,646 downwards.
GTTCATGATCATTTATCTGTATCCTTAGCAAAGACTGACTACAATAGGAAGGTAAGCTAAGTCTAAGTTCCATTCTGAACTGAAAGCACAAAAAGCCAGGGAACCTTGATCAAAATTATGTGAGGCTATTCTGCACTTTTTTACTCCCACTGTCAGATCAGGTTTATAAACAAAGAGATAAAAATATAGTGAAGAGTGTAACAATTTAATTTTTTTTTTTACTTACAGTCTGCAAGACTTGCTCTTAAAAACAGTTGAAAAAAATTAACTGTATATGAGCCTATTTATATTTATTCAGAAATTAATCCTGCATATCTCAATACAATCTATATCCCATCCCTAAATACATATGCATAGGGCTGCACCCTTCTTAGAAATGACATGCACTTTCTGTGGTTGCAGTTCATGAGCAGGGCCACTTCTTGGAGAAAGTGAAGAGGAAGGTTGTCTTGGGTACCAAATGTGGAGTGGCACAAACACCTGCATTGGCACCTACCTCCACTGTCCTCACTGTCATGTGGTCATTGCCTCTGCCACCCTACAGGTAAGAGAGAAGGGCAAGCAGCAACGCCAAAGCACCCCTTCACCTAGGATAGCTAAAAAGGTCAAAGTAGACCTGTTCATGAGTGTGGATAGCGAGCAGAAATTGACTCCTTTTCCTGTGCAAATGATCAGTTTAAACATTCCAGCCTAAGTGAAACATGATGCAAAGAAATGGGTTAAAATTGCAAATAATGGGAATTGAATTTGTAATTTGTAATTGTCTAGTTGGCAGACTTGCCTCTTTGGAATGACTGCAAATTCAAGCAAAAGCCAATGTAGACCAATTAATACATCTAGTAGGAAGACTCATTTCAAATCTTAAATCATTAATGGAAACAACAAGAAGCTCTTTTCATGGCATTGTAGTGCTCTTGTGAAGATACTTATATAGATTAACTGCAGGTCTTACACTACAGAGAACAATCCTGCATTTGAGAAGTTGCCAGACCTCTATTCAAAGGCATCCTCTCTTTGAAGAATTATCCTGCCCAACTGAGATTTTAAAGTATGATTTGTTTTAAAAGGAAGGAAAGGAGACTTGAAATCCTCAATTCACAATTAGCTCCAAGACAGCAGTCTGAGCAGCAGCCCCCTGCTCCAGCCTTCTCACTGGAATGAGTAGTATCGACTTTCTCTTTAAATTAGAGCAACCATTTCTAATTTTGAACCTTTGAATATAAAGCAGCACATTCATGTTTTATGAAAATCCTTATGCTCCTCTGTCTTTTGTGGTAATGTGTAAGTGACCACTCTGTGCTTGGCATAATGAACCAACCTGATGGACTATAAATCTTATAATGCTATAGGAAGGCATATCAGTTAACTTGTGATAAAAAGATTGTGTGCTTTTCTGAAGTCTAAGGGAACAATTAATCTCTCTCGCTTGCTCGCTCGCTCTCTCTCTCTCTCTCTCTCTCTCTCTCTCTCTCTCTCTCTGTGTGTGTGTGTGCACGTGAGTGTTACTCCAAAGTCTTTGAGAAAACCCACACACCAAATATTCTTTGTAAGTGATGAAGATCAGCTGCTAGAATACAAGCTGAGTTTTGCCAGGTGATCTTATTTTTTATTGTTATTTATGTTCCACCTTTCCTCCAAATTGCTCAAGCTGGCATATGTTTTTTCTCCCATATGCACATTTTATTCCCATAAAAGCACTAAGTGCTCACAAGGCACTAAATGATGGTTTAGTGTTAAAGATGAACATAGCACTGAGCAGATTTCAGCATGTCAGTAATTCTTCACCTTGGTCTCTCTTTTCTAAAAGGCTATAATTGTGGTCTGTCCTAAAGTTAATTCATTGTAATAGCTACAAGGGCATTTCAAATGGGGAGTTCCATACATTTTCAAAACATTAGAGGCTATAAATAAATGATGCTATGCTGAGTAACTTAATGGAACATTATTTTCTTTGGTACTGTTACCAAGCCCCCTGGACTGAAGTTCATCCCACCTAGCAGGGATTACCCACTAATGAAACCAGCTTAAAGTAATGGAGCAGAACAGTTTATATTGTACAGGAAGTACTGAGTTTCTCAAACCTATCAAAAACCACATTTAGATCTAGGCCAAGTGCCACTTTTCATTTAGAGTTTGTGAAGTTTTCTGCAAAATGACAACTAAATGAGAGCTCATATATTGGCAGAGCTAGGGTGTTGATTTCATATAGAGTTCATTAGTATTGAAAGTGGGGCTGCATCACTTGTATTGTTCCACACATGTTAATCTCCTTGAAGAGATTATTTTTGCTTTGGTGTGTTTTAATCCAGCCTTTTGCCAGTTTAAATAATTCTGCCTAGCTTTGAAATTGTTTCACTGACTTCAGAAGCCAAATAGGCACAGGCTGCAGGCAGAAGAAGGGCTGGGAAGGACAGGATCCCAGCTAGGCCAGTCCTCTGTGGTAGCCAGGGAAGAGGCCACACCCAGGCACCAGTGTGAGCAGCACAAATCCAGGACACACAGTTTAGAAATGCATCACTGGTTCTCATACTCCGTAATAAGGTCATTGCTAATCCAGTTAAAGAAATTCAGGACTTAATCCCATCAAAAACAATGGGATTTCTCCAATGGTTTCGGTGGGGGGGGGGGGAGTGTGGCTAGGTTGCTCACTTACTTTGGACTATGCCTGACTGATTTACAATTAGGCTGACATTTTAGTAAATCTGTTTAGGGCTGGACTACCTAAACTTAGGCAATGAAATAAGAATAGAAACAGTTTTAAATAAAGTAAATGGGAAAATGGTACAAACAGAAGGAAAAGAAACAATTATCACATGAGTGTGTTTCAACACTGCTAATGAAGCTGGGACCTGCTTAACTTGCTTGTGTACTATAAACTAAAAAGTATGTAATTTTTCTTTATATCACATACTAGTTGTTTCTCTCCTTAAATGTCTTCAGATTCTTCCAGTTGTGTCCTGCTGCAAACTAGCTTAGACCCCATCATGTCTCAGAAATGGTATCAGAACCTCCTTCCATGGCTGATTTCTTCCTGTTCTTCAAAACTAGCTTTTCAAGTAGCCTCCGGACCAATATACCATTTTTTAATGGAAACAAAAGCCTTGGTAGCCAAGACAAAATTTAGCAGGATCATTAGTAGTACAAAGCAGAGCACATGTTCAGTTCCCTATCACAATCAACAACTCCCCCCCCCCACACACACACACAAACAACTTTAAAAAGCCTTCCACTTTTAGGGAGCTTCTCAGGATCATGCCAGCTTCTCCTGACTAGCCAAATGCTGTATAGCTGTAGGCAGAAGGGAGCTCTTGGTCAGACAGTATCAGCTTTCATGGTGCACATGAGGGCACATTCATGCACAACACATCCTACCCACAGCAGAGGGAAAAAATGATTTCTTTCTGCAGGGGGTGTCACTCCTCTGAAACCTGGTATCCTTTTAAATCAGAATTTCAAAGGCACAGCCTTTGCAGACCAGGCAGTCAAATGGATCCAACCTTAATTCTCCCCAGAGAAATAAGAGGTGAGGGTGCCTGTGAGGGAGCCTGGCCATCACAGCTTAATTCTGCCTTCCTCCCAGGCACTGTCACAGTTTCTATTCTAAGGGAAAACAGGAGGAAGCATCAGCAGTGGTGGTGCTGGTGGAGCCAGTAGGCGCAGCAGCTTCTGCCTGGATTATATGATAGGAAATGTTTGGTCTTCTGTGTTTAATTTAAGCACCACATCCACTTGATGTATTCATTATATTGCCTCTTTGAGAGTGTTGGGGGAGCCATCTATAATCTGTCTGAATCAGTTTAATATCATGATGCATCTTTGTCTGGGACTGCGGGCAGGGTAATCCTCTCAGAATTCCCTGGCTATGTCCTCAGCCCTACAAAGCTGCAGTAAATCACCACTGCAGTAAATCAGCCAAAAAGGTGCATGCCATGTATGAGATGATGAGCCAATGTAAGAGATACCTTGCAAACCAGGGTCATTTCTGGGGAAAGTTGTATATGCAAGTACAGACAAGTTTCCAGTTCAAGACTGGAAGAAAAAGATTAGGAAGGTTATTTTTAGATCGTGACATTGCGTTAGCCTCTCAGATGAAACATCAATAAATTGTAAAATATTTCTCTACTGTCATGCCATTTCCCCACCTGTATTGGAATAAAAATGTGATCAGACACCACCAGTTTCTTGGAAGAATGATTTCACATTTTAAGGACTCCTTAAGAATGCTGCCTTTTGATAGACTTTATACTACTTTGTACAGTAATGCTTCTTCAAGTCTGGGAGAGTTTAAAAATTGATTGGTGTCCAGCCCATTCACTTTGAACTGCCAACATGGGTTTGTCTTTTGCAGCATTAAATCTTTGCTTTGCCGGTGCTGGAGCTCAGGTTACTTTGTTCCCTGTCTGTTTTTCTTCTTCTTCTGAAGTTGTAAACCATCGATTCTCACCGACATTTTAAGGTCAGTGCTTTGTACTTTCATTAACAGTGCAGCACAATAAAATATTCTGATGTTAAGATCCAATGGCTGACTTTTATCCTGAGACATGTAACTACTTCAAGATGTTCCTTAAGAAGGGTGGGCATACTTGTGTGTGTTTGCTGGAAAAGAAAAATTATAGTATAAGAATGCTATAACTATTTCCAAAATGCCATATGATGTCTTCAAAATTCATATATATCCTTAGAGTAAGAGAGTAGAGGGCAAGAGAGAAAAGGAACATCATAAAATCAGTCTTGTCTCAACTACAGAGGTGAGGAAAAGGGCACACAGAAAAGAATACTGCAGCTTAGCCTTTACTGTAAAAAAAGCCTGGGATGATGCCTACTTCTGGTGTGGCAAATAACTTTTCATAATAGAAATGGCAAAATGCTTCCTTCAACCGAGGACAGCTCAAGGCTTACTAGAATCAGAGGATTTCAATTCACCAGGTGAGAGGAGAGTAACAGGTACGTGTTGAGTTGCCAAGATGCACCCAGAAACTACAGCTGCCAAGAAAGCCTAAACAAAGCAGCATTGGCTACTTCCAGCTGGCCTGCCCCACCACTACCTGGTCTTTTGTCCACCCATCTTCCATCTTCCATACCGCAGAGTGTGGGGGAGAGGAAAGGCAATAGGACTAGGGAAGAAGTGGCTAGTGGTTGAATTTGGGATTACTTCATCTTCTTTTCCATTGGTGGTTTTAAAGGTAAAGAGAGAATCTACAATTAAAAAGCTGGCATAGCCACATAGCTAATCCATGTTGCTATGATACCAGACAAGACCAAGTACTGTAAAACAGCCTTGACATTGCAGGTCCCCTCAAAGCTGAACTAACACAATGATGAGAAATTGTCTAGGTCATGACTACTCACCTGGTGCAGGCATCAGAGGAAGTTCAGTCAGATAGGTTAGTAGAAAGATTCAGAATTAGTTTGTAACCACCTCCAAGAGGTGCAAATAAGTAACAGTTCCCAAATTTTTCAGAGGACATAGTACATCAAATTAATTGGAACACACATGAACAAGGTATTTTGCCCATTCCATACATAAAAGTCATAATTTGGTCTATAAAACCAATCAGAAAATCTGCTATATTAAGCAGTACATAAGAATTACTAAGAAATAAAATAAACTAGGAGCTTTGAATAAGTTAATTTTTGGAATTATTTTGGTGTATCATTTAATGGATATTATTATTATTATTATTATTAACATTTCTATGCCGCCCCTTGCCGAAACCTCGGGGCGGCTTACAACACATAAAATACATTGAAATACAATAGAACATAATAAATTACCATTAAATACAAAAATACAAAAAATACACTGAGTTACAAATATAAAATTAAAATTATCAGTATAAAATAAGTAAATAAAAATATAGGAGGAGAAAAGAGAAGGAAGAAGAAGTTGCCCTGGCCAGATCATATGTTTTAACAATTGAAATGATGTTTAAATAATAAGGGGCCCCGCGGAGCTTTGGGGGAGCGTTTCTGCCCCTGCTGGGATGCTCCACGGATCGGGCCAGGGCCCTCTGCCAGCACGGCGGGCCTCTGCCCCGCAGCTGCGGCCCTTCCGCTACAACCAGAGCAAGTTCCTAGACCGTATGGCTCCGAGCAAAGAGCTGAATCGGCGAAGAGTCCCGGAAGCGGCCTTCTCCCCTTGCTCGTGCCCGCCGGGGCTTCTGCACCGCTCGCCGGGGAGGCGGGCACGGAAGCGGGGCCTTCCGCGGCACCCACCGGGCGCAGAACTGCGGCGCGCCTCTGGGCTCAGGCCCGGCTCCGTCCAGACGGGCCGGACTACACCCCCCATCGGCTCCGGGCCCGCGGCGCGCCTCACCTCCTCGCCAGTGGTTTTTTTCCCCTACCCTCAAAAGACCATCTACCTTTCTGCATTTTCTAGATGTTTTAACTATTGTTTCCATCACCATAGCTAACTTTAAATAAAATGAGCCTCAGTGGTTTTTTGCTCCAATATTATTGGGGTGATGTATCCTCTCTGGGTTTCCATATAACTGTTAAAGGAGCTAGTCATGTTGCTGAACCTATTTTTGGGGTCTGGTTCAGCACTGGATAGGTCCTTAAAAGTGTAGGCTAAGTCACAGAGTAGCTACACCATCCCAATGACACTGGAGTTGCCAGCCTCCACTGAAAGCTAGCACCTAGCCAGAGTTCTTTCGACTGAGAAGATGATCAGATGAGCTGGCACAGGGAAGGTCCCTTGTCCATGTAATATTTCTGTAGGAAGCAGGAAACTCATAAAGTGCAGCTTTTTCCACTTGGAAAGATAAGCAGGACCTTCCTGCTTATCTTTCCCCAGAAAGTTACAGGGAACCTATCCTGCCTTGCACTTGGTGCATTCCAAATTACTTCAATAGTAACAAAACATGCTCAGAGCCTAATTCTACAGTTGGGGCATCATGTATGTATCACTTATTTTTCCAAGCAAGGAGAAAAAATCTGTTGTGCCAATATATTTTGTACAGAGGTCATGCTTCTGACTATACCTAGTGATCTATTAAACATAGCAATCACATTCTATGGTGGGGCCATCACATATGATATTTATAAGCAGTGTCATTTCCATGACTTTGTGTCCCTGCTCTGATCCCAAGCAGAGCTGTTCATTCCAAATTTTTATATGCAATAAAGCATGGGAGACTGCAAGTACATTATGCCTTAATTTGCATTGTCAAAAACAGTGGCCACTGTTCTAAACTGAATAGCTTCTGTGAAATGATTCATTTTTCACCTTCATATGCCATCTCACCATATAATTGGAACCTTGTTTAGATATGTCCAATTCCAAAATATGAAGCCATTTATTTACAGAGAGCTACAATAAATCTAGCAGTGTAAGCACTTCAAAGTTCAAAGGCAGATATCAGGTTTTTTTATTTATCTCATGGGTATGAACCAGTTCTACCAGTACAAGGTCACCAGGACTTTACAAGAGCATCCCAAACTCTCATTTCTTATAGGTACCTTGACTTGCAAAAAGCTGTATTCATGAATCAAGGTCTTCTGTCTTCCAGAAGAAACAATATGTATAAAAACTTTATAAATGACTGCATATTCCTATATAAAACATCTATAGATGATATATAGATGGCTTTACCAATATAAAGAAAATTCATTTTGCAAATTTCTTTCTGTAAATAATCTCAAATCATATCTGTGGCAGTGAAGGAGGGGATAAACAAGGAAGAAGAAGCCAACAGAGGAAACATGCTAAAGATATCTGCCTTTTTAGGAACACAGCAAAGGAGTTCTGCAAATGAAGATATTCCAAGAAATTGTGTAGGAGTCAACAGCATATTTTCAGAGGCATGTCAAGTTGTTTGCCATTTGAGAAAGTGACCTTTGGAAAAAATTGAAAGTTGAAGCATCTTGTTCTTTGGAGGGTCTCCACTTGAAAAAAAAAAGTGAGGCTGGAAGACTCAACAAAGAAGATACACAAAATGAAGAAAACCCCTATAGCACAAGAAAACAATGCTTTATTTATTTATTTATTTATTTGAAACTTTTGTATGCCACCCAATTGTGCCGCAGCGCCTCTGAGAGGCTCACAATTACAGGATAAAAACACAATTAAAACTCTATAAAACCAATAACACATTAAAAATGAAATAATAATAAAATACAAGCAAGAAATACAAAACAAAGGTTTTATGGCATTAGTTATTATTTTTTTAAAGGAAGGTCTTTGCCTGGTGCCAAAAAGAAAATAAAGAAGATGCCAGGTGAATCTCCTTGAGGAGAACATTCCAAATATGGGGAGCAGCTGCAGAGAAGGCCCTCCTGCTAGTGGCCAGCCCTCTCACTCCCTAAGGGCTGGCTCACACAGGAGGGCTCTCTGCATAGATTTCAAAGTCCAGGTAGGCACATATGGGTTTAGGCACTCTCAAAGATAAGTGGGGAGCCTAAGCTGTTTAGGCCTTTATATATCGACACAAGCACCTTGAATTGGGCCCGGGCCACAATTAATATCCAATGAAGATCTTTCAGTATACGTGGCCTGCTCTAGGGACTCCCATCACCAACCAAGCAGCCCTATTCTGTACCAGTTTTAATTGCTGGACCATCTTCAAGGGCAGTCCCATGTAAAGCACATTGCAGTAATCTATTTTGGATGTTACCAGTGCTTGGGTGACTGTTTTCAGGCTCTATCTGTCTAGGTAGGGATGAAGGTAGTATATTCTCTGTAGCTGGAGGAAAGCACTCCTGGACACCGAGCTCACTTGATATTCCAGAGACAAACCCAGGTCCAGAAGAACCTCAGACTGTGGACACTGTCCCTTAGGGGAAAGCAACCCCATCAAGGACAGGACAATGCCCCTCCAACCTGTCAGATGACCCCCCCACCCCCATCTCTTTTAGCAGCACCTCCATCTTGCCAGGATTGAGCCTCAGTTTATTGACCCTCATCCAGTTCATTAACAAGCTCAGGCCCTGGTTCAAATGGCAACAGTCTCACCTGGATGAGATGTAAAAGAGAGGTAGAACTGAGTATCATCAGCATATTGTTTTGTCCTCAGCCCAAACCCCTGATAACCTCTCCCAGAAGCTTCATAGAAATGTTAAAAAGCATGGGAAATAGTACTGAGCCCTGCAGTACCCCATGACACAACCACAATGGCACAGAACAGTTCCCCAGAACTACCCTCTGGACTCAGCCAGCCAGGTAGGAGCAGAACCACCACATTGCCTTCAAAGACACCATGGTCGATGGTTTCAAAGGCTGCTGAGAGGACACAGAGAACCAGCAGGGTTGCATTCCTCCTGTCCCTCTCCCTGGACAGGTACAGAGAGACCAAGAGCGTTTCCATTCCAAACCCAGGCCTAAAGCCCAATTGAAATGGATCTAGATAATCCATATCCTCCAAGAATGTCTGCAGCTGCCTGGCCACCACTTGCTCCAACACCTTGCCCAAAAAGATGAGACTAACAATGGGATGGTAGTTATCTATTCCCCCTAGATCCAGGCCTGGCTTTTTATGCAGTGTCTCACTATTGCCGCCTCTAATGGGCTGGGACCACTCCCTCTCTTAATGAGGTGTTAACAGCCTCCTGGACCCAGGGTTGAACCCCTTCCAATCTCCCAAACAACAAAGATGGGCAAGGATCAAGAAGTCACATGGTGAATTGGACAGATCCAAGCACCTTGTCCACATCCTTGAGTCTCAACTGAAACTCATACAAAAATGGAGCATTAGACAGTGTACTAGACACATCTGAAGATTGTTTCAAAACCAGTGTTATGTTGGCTGTTCTAGGAGAGCCAGTCACCAACCAAGTGGCCCAATTTTGTACCAGTTGTAAATGCTGGACCATCTTCAAGGGCACTCCCATCTATAGCACATTGCAATAATCTATTTTGGAAGTTACCAGAGCATGGGTAACTTCTTCCAGGTACTCTCTGTCTAGGTAGGGATGAAGTTGGTAAATTCGCCGCAGCTGGAAATATTGCAGCCAAAGTGGCCTTAAAACATGAACTTATCTTTGTTCAAAAGTACTGCTGGATCAAGTCAGAAAGCCTTATCTAGGAAAGCCTTCAGGAATATCCATTTTAACAAAGAATTTTATATCCAAATAAAACTCCATTGTATATACTATCTGTACATGAGCTCAGCTGACCACTTCATCTAAATTAGAACTGCCTCTGTGCGGGGGTGCATCTTCCAAACAAGACTAGAACATATGCCCCTTGTCACTACATAACTGCCATGATGGGCTTTCGGAAGCCATGTTGTGGGAAATAAACATAACATGAATAAATACAAATAAATAAAGGCCAGGACTGAGATGCAGAAGTTCATCTGGAATCAATCATACTTTTAGAGCTGCCAAGTTTTGCACTAGCCCGTGCAGCTGTTCTCTTTAACCACAGCTTGAACTGCTATAATTAGCAGGATGCTAAGCTACATACCACAAAGAATGTCACCTGCTTATTTCTACATATCAAGCTTCTGTTGTTGTCCTATTTCTGCTTCATACTCATCTTCATCAAACGTGATCAAATTAGCAACTTGAACTCGACTGGAATCCTGAAACCAATCAAAAGACTGTATTGCCTCAATGTTCTCTAGACTCTTTGGATCTTAACAAGAGATTTGAAATTTTAACAAGAGATAAGCATGGTCATCTGAGACTAGGGTTGGCTACCTGATCCCCTGCTATTGAGTTAAGATGTTGTACTTTGTGGAAGTGCACAACATACCTCTACTAAGGTATGTTAGCTTAGGCTAACCAAGAGTGTGGTGTGGTAGTTACAATATGGTGCAGGCACATTGCTTTTGCACTCCTGAAGGACAATGCCCTTGGTCGATTTCTGACATCCGTTAGATAACTGCAGTAGAAACATTTCTTTGAGGGTCTCATTGCTTTCCTGAAGCAACCTCACTTTCTTTGATATCTCTGGCATTGTCTGTGTTGTTTTCCATTCTCTTGCTCCACATTACCAAAATGGATTTGTTAAATAACAAGCAACCACTCTTACTATCTGACTGGAATGCTGCTGCTTGGTTATTTCATTTCATTATTTTTCACCCTAGTTCATCACAATAAAGCAAAAAAAATTAACTAATACATTACAAAAACAAAAGGCAAATCAACTAGATGTAAATCCACTTAAAAAGATTTAATATATACAAAATTGTCAAGCTTAACCAAATATTTTTAAAAAAATACATAATAATATTTTTTTCTTCATGATCACTATTGAGCAGTTCACCCTAAAAGCAAAAAGCAAAAAGGTGCTGTGGGTGCATGCACACAAGTTTATTATTTATTTAAACACTTTTCTATACCATCTCATAGCCACATGGCTATGGCTTACATGATAAAAACCAACATAAAGCATCCTAAAATGCACACAGTTTAAACAATTAAAACCAGAAAAGCAATAATAAATAACAAGGTCAACTCCAGCTTTCTTCCACCCACTGGGTTCTCAACATTTACATGTCAAGGGGGAAGTAAGAGGGGGGCTTCTATTCATGTTTGCTTGGATATGAGTTGAGACCTCCTGGAATTGTTTTCAGGTTCCTGGCTATGCAAGGGTTTCAGATCAGTACAAGTACCACTCTTTCCAGCATTCCCAATCAATGTAGGAATATTGGGGTAAACAGAAGGGAATATAGAGGTGGGACTTCTATAGGTGTCCATATCCCCTATCGGCTTTTAGTTTTCACCTGATCAGGCCAAATGTCTTCAGAGGATTATGCTATTATTCAAAATACAACAGTGAAAGAGAATAGTTGTAATGAAAAAGGAAGACTGGTGATTGCTGTGTCAGTTCACTACCTGGTTCACTACCTGGTTCACTTCTTAATCCATTGCTGCTTTTTTTGGGGGGGGGGGCACCCAAATCTTCTGGGGATGGAGTTCAGCACCATGGATAGCACCAATAAAGTTGAAAAACAAATTGTACAGGGGTATCAGTGTTCCCTAGTAATTAACAAGCTTTACTGTAGAACATGCAAATTCTTGTTTCCTGAATATTCTGCAATGTAGACCTATTAAAGTTGAAAAAACTCTTTCTTTCAACCTCCCATTGTACTGGCAATTGGGGAAAGTCACTAAAACCCATTAGCACATGTAATATGCTCTGAATAGCTTCATATCATGGTATCAGTCTATGCTTGTCTGATACATTGCAGCAACTGCTTGCAGCAAGAATGGCATATGTGGGTATGACCATATGCAGGATTATTTTGACAGTCTCTTGAATCATAATTGTTACTCAGGCTGATGTGACATCTCTTCTATTTTAGAAGTCTTTGGATGGTGAATGTGGTGTATCAATAACATGAAAATAGGGATGTGTAAGGAATCCATTTTGGAAGTGGGAATCTATCAGATTCCCTTGGCTCAGCTCCCTGGACTTAGTGGCTGCTGCACAAGGGGAGTCCCCCTTCCACACATGATCTCTGGGCATTTAGTACGTGCTGTGGAAGGATGCCAGATGGGACAAAGAGAAGTTCCACTGGCATTTATAAACACTCATGGACTTCATTTTGGCTTGGCTCACTTCCTAAGCCAGGGCCAAGCATGAGAAAGAAGTCTGACTAACAGAAGAGGGCTGTGTCCTGCAAGGATCAGCACGATTCTGCATGAAAGTATCCCCTATCCTGGAGAGCTGTCAGATATTGGTAGTAAAGGGGCTCATTTGATGTGGACACAGAATGAAATCAAGAATAAGTTTTCATTTTTCTTACCTTATGAGCAAACACAGTGAGGTCTTACCTAATGCCTGGACCTACCTCTGGACCTAAAATCACAACAGATGATTTTTTCTTTACATGGTGTTCTTTACATGGTGTTTCTTTACATGGTGTTCAAGGAGCTTGTTTTGTTTAACATTGCTCAGAGGAGAAGAAACTACCTCTTTGACATGGGATTGTTTTTCCTTGTCATTTCCATGGATAACATGCAGTAGGTCACGTTACAAATCAGAAAGAAAGTGCACACACTTTTAGAAACTACCTGGTTCACATCAGTCGAGCTCTAGCAGCTCAGTGTACACATATACAAAAAACACCTCTGTGTTTCTGCATAGGTATTTCCTTTTCCCTTTGGTTGTGTCCCTTTTGCCTTCAGCCCCTTCCACCAAGAATATGGCTCCCATGAATTGCCTCAGAATGGAATTAATCTCCAGATCTGAAAGAGCTTCCAAGAAGATAATGCAAAGCAATTCAGTTTATTAATATTCAGTTGAACATGATGTAAGACCATGTTTTATATTATTATTGCCTTGACTAATATTATTTATATTGTTTTATATTAGTCAAGGCATCTTGTAACTTGTCTGAAATATTTTTCCCAATTCTGCAATATTCCTTCTTCCTCACCTGTGGTGGCAAACTGACAGGCAGGTCACATGATACAGCATAGCTAGTGAAGGTCACATGGCAACAGCAGAAATGGAATCAGGATTAATGAACCTATGCTGCTGTTGCATCAGAAGATTTGCATCAGAAGATTTTAAAATATGTATGGTGTCCTATTGGCAGGACTGAAATACTGATGGACATAGAAACATAGAAACATAGAAACAGAGCGAGTCAGAAGGGGTTTCCCAGGCCATCTAGTCTGACCTCTGGCACCAGCCAGCTCCGCTCACGACATGCCCACCATGTGGATGCCCAGCCTATCCTTGAACACCCACACCGATGGGGCCTCAACAACCTCTCGTGGAAGCTCATTCCACACCCTTGGGGTCCTAACTGTCAGGAAATGCTTCCTGACATCCAAATGGAACCTTGGCTCCCTGAGCTTTGCTCCATTGGAGCATGTCCTGCCTTACTCTGCAGGGGAGAACAGGTCTCTACCCATCTCCATGTGACATCCCCTCACGTACCTGTATGTCGCCAACATATCCCCTCTGAGTCTCCCCTTCTCCAGGCTGAAGAGACCCAGTTCCCTCAGTCTTGCCTCATACGGCGTCCCCTGCAAGTCGGCCACCAACCTTGTGGCGCTACGCTGCACTGACTCCAACCTGGCTATATCCTTTCTGTAATGAGGGGCCCAAAACTGAACACAATACTCCAGTTGCGGACGCACCAGAGTTGTGTAGAGTGGTAGTAATACCTCTCTCGACCTAGAAGCCACACTTCTGGCTGTGCAACCAAGGGTGGCGTTCGCCTTCTTGACCACCGCATCACACTGCTGACTCATGTTTAGCCTGCAGTCAACCAGTACACCGAGGTCCCTTTCACAAGTGCTGCTCTCCAGCCACTTGTCACCTAACCTGTACTTATGACAGCTATGCCTATGCCTCAAGTGCAAGACCTTGCACTTATCCATATTGAATGCCATCCTGTTGTCTCCTGCCCACTTCCATAGTCTGTCCAGATCCTTTTGGATCTGGACTACTTGCTCCTCAGTTGTGGCCACTGCTCCAATTTTAGTGTCTTCTGCGAATTTGATCAGCAGACTGTTCACCCCTTCTTCCATATCGTTAATGAAAAGATTAAACAGGATCGGCCCCAGGACAGAGCCCTGGGGGACCCCACTTGTCACTGGCCGCCATCTCGATGATTCCCCGCTAATGGTTACCTTCTGCTTTCGGTCAGTCAACCATGTCCTAATCCACCAGACAGTGCTTTGGTATATCCCAAAACTCCTCAGTTCCTCCACCAGGATATCATGGGGCACTTTGTCAAAGGCCTTGCTGAAATCCAGGTATACCATATAATCCAGGTATGGACAAATGTGGCAACATCAGCTTCTCTCAATTCCTCATTTTTTCCAATCTTAATTTTGTTTCATTCCTTCTGAATCAGTGTACAAGTTAGAAAAAATGGTTTCATGAAAATCCACATGTATTTTCATGCTCATTTCTCATATGTATGCATTGCTATATGTGATTTTGCCTAATATTTTCTATAAGCTGCTGTCTATAATATTTTGCACTTTATTTTACCTAACATACACGTTTTCAGCAAGTTCTATAGACACATCTTTGTACTTTTCCTTTAACTGATTAACTACGTTATGAAGTTTTGTAAAGTGCGAATATTGAAGAATTAAGGTGTTCTTGTAAACTGAAAGTGAAATTCTATACAAGCTGAGACAGAGGAAAGACTCATAGGCCTTTTTCTTGTCCAAAGTTGCACAGTGTGGTGTTCCTATTGGTTCATGGAATTGTGAATTAAGCAAGATGGAATCAAAGTGTGAACTGAACAAATTTCTTCCTATTTCTAGTCTGAAATATAGCAAAAGAAAAGTCTACTTCAGTACCTTCAGATATTCACTTATTCCTTTTGCTGAACTTACATGGTTTGAAAAAAGTCACCGTACTAAACAGATTCTCACACAGAGGAGTGTGTGTGCAGTGAGGGAGGAACTTGGCTATGCTACCATCAAACATACAAGATTTAATGAAACTAAACTTTCTGGCACATGTGGAGCTTTTATGTGCATATGTTTATGTGTGTGCTGTGCTTGGTTATAGTACTGCAGCCCACAAAATGGGCTGCTTCATACTCTTCCATTTCTGTCACCATGGAAACGGTGAACTACATTTCCAACCAATGCACAGTCTGTTTCTTTATTCCTTGTTTAATCACTCTAATTTTAAAAACCATTTTCTCCAGCTACAGTGCACTATTTCCAAGTCCATGGTCCAAAATACATAAGACACAGTTTACTTCATTCACATACAGTGTTTCTGACATGGGAGAACGTAACAAAGTAGTATTTGTAAAATGGCTCTTTCTCTCTCTCTCTCTGTCTCTCAATCTCTTTTTGTTAACCCTATTGACAAACTGCACGTACAGAGAATGAGGAAAGAGGATGCCAAATATTTAAATTCATTTTTAGATAGAAAGGTGAGGAGGGAAAGAGCTACAGGGATAGCAGTTTGGTAGTAAAGCAACATGCAACCTACATAAATGTAGCCAACCATTCTTAGCAAGCCCTTTTTTCCAGCTGGCATAAAAGAGCAAAAGGGTGCTCCAATGTATGCTAGCCACTACCTAGTCTCCAGTCCCAGACAAACCCAATTCTGCTATGTTTACAGAGTACCAGTCTGGATTTAGTACATTTATTTTCCAATCAGCACTGTTTTGTTTATCATGGGAATATCTATCCTGTCCTTCCAATGTGTTTCCAGAGCAGCTCAAATACTCAAAGTACAGTTAAAAACAACTAGAACATTGGAGGGGTCACCTAGAATAGGAGGCAACTTCAATCTGGGTTGGGATGAGTGTGATGGCCGTGTAGAGCAGCCACAGTGCATCCTGCATTAAAAGCTACCTTGGAATTCCTTGTATCCTGGCAGAGGACCCAAGCCTCTGTGCCATTCATTCATTCATTCATTCAGTCACTCATTCATTCATTCACTCACTCACTCACACACACACACACAGCAGGCACTGGCAAAGTTATCTGGACTTTGGGTTATTTCTTCTCAATGCAAATAGTTGCTACAGTGGAATGAGATTTTGTCAAGACTACAGAGATGAAGCCAGTTTCAGTCTGCAGGGTGCTGCCTGCATACTGATTAATCAATCCCTTCCATTAGTTGCATTTTCAGTTAGAAAACCATTCACATTAGATGTGAAAACCCATATAGCCTTATGGATTGTGCTTGTTATAGGCAGAGGGCTCTGAGTATGGCACTCCACCCATCTCTTCTCCTGCCAAAAAGAGCCAGACAAGGCAAGACAAGGAGCAAGCTATATTGTTGCATTCCTCCATTTAAAATGGTGGTGGTGGTGGTGGGAGGGGGGATCTGCTCAACTAGTTGTTGATCTTGTGATGGGTGGAGGAGTGGAGAATCCCTAAGAAGTTGCATATCCTGGCCTCTCTTGCTCCTTTTTCTCCCTCTCTGTCTTCTCTTACCAGGTTATGACTATAAGCTGGTAAGATAAGTTTTATGTGGTTGGTGGAAAAAGGAACTGAGTGTGGGGAGGGAAATTCCCTGATCAGAATTCCATGTTCATGCTTGTAACTCTGCCAAGAGGCATGGGGAGGAAATCCACTACTTTCTGTAGAGTCCCAGATACTGTCTAGGGGCCATAGAACTGATATGTCCTATGCAGATAGGAAGACCGTTTTAAATCATGTTTTGTTTGATGGTGGTTACAATAATTGTTGAAATATCATTTGCCTATCAGTTTCCCCATGGTCCATTAGAATATATGGAAGTTGATGATGAAGTGGAAAGGGTCTGAAGGTCACTGTGACCATGTATAAAACCTTCTGTACACATGACTGAGTTTCCCCTGTACTTCTCCATTAGAGCCTGGATTTGCTGTTTATTGTTGCAAATCTTATGCCTAGTAAGTTCATCAGCTCCCCTGAGAAGTTTGTTTATTAATTTTATTTTCAGATGTTCCTGGGTTTGAACTAAATGTTAGCCAAATTATAGGAATGTAATTCATTAACTACTAGATGTACTTTAATTGATTAGACAGGTATTGCTCATTGTTTGCATGGATTTGAATTAGATACGACCTGGGAACTGGATAGCTGCGGTAGTAAGTTAGTCAGTTTGGGCACCAGATGTGCCTGGCCAAAGCCAACTGACATTACTTGTAGTGAAGTAATGTATATGCTATTATCTTTTAAGATTCTTCCCCATTTAATTTTGCATAATGCATAGTAACCTTGTCTAAGTTAATGAGAGGAGGTATGATTATGGTAAAAAGAAAAATCTACGTAAAGTTAGGAAATCTTCCTAAGAACAGAATCTTGGTACCGAACCAGCTGCAAAAGGTGCTGTGTGCCAGCCAGAGACCCATCAATGTCATTTTTCTGAAGTTTCCAACAGCATATGAGACTTATGCATTGCGCATTGTAGCCTTACCTATATAACCCACCCCCATCTCCAAAGTCTGGTGATAACGCTCTTTAATTTTCACCACAAATGCGCTTATTGCTCTAGATCCCACCTCCCAGCACAAAAAAGGAAAGCTGTCCCTGGCAGGAAACAGAACAGCTGGAGGCAATCCATGCTAGCTTGCAGTTCTATTGTTTTCCCCGGAACATGGCTGTGGACAGAAGGTGAATGTCACTTCATGGTCTCAGAATGATAACTGCAAGCTACTTGACCTTATAATAGGAACTGTGTGGTCACTAATTAGTCTCATTTGAACCTGGTTTTGTCACAAATAAGATCAATTGGCAGTGGCAGGCTAACAATGCAGTCAAAACTCATGGCCAAAACATGAAAAGAGTTTCCAAATATATGTGAAGGAAGTTCCAAAAATTACCACTCATTTTTTCCACATAACCACAAGATTCCTTGAGGTTTGAGTGAAAGTCAGTTTTCTGGTGAGAAGCAGAGAAACAGAGTTTTTCCTTGGCAGATCATGATTGCTGGCTGAGGATGCTTATTTCCCTTTTCCCTTTCCCAGCTTTATTAGAGTTATTAAAATGCTGCTACACTGTTGAGGAATACAATAACTCCTAGTATCTTGCCCAAAACAATCAGAAGCAAAATATAAGCACTAGAAATCCAAGTCAGTCATGCAATCCAGTCCTATGAATGTGAATTAGTCAACTGTCCCCATCCTAGTACCTCTAGCCACATCCGGAAGGTTTCATGTTAGAATGGGTCTTGTAGTCATTATATTTTATGGGGACTATTCTCAGGTACTTATGCATAGGATCACAGCCTTCATCACATGTGATACAAAGTTCCTTTACCTTAATGGGACATACTGAGTTGCTGGTTTGTAACCACTTTTAAACATCATTAGGATTCTTTTCAGATATACATCTTTTTGCATTCCAAATAAGGACAACATTAAGATTCTTTTAATAGAACAAAATGTGTACAAGCAATGTTTTGTATAGAATTCTCTTGAAAGTATAATGAATTAAGTCATCTCTGTTTAACAATAGTATTCCATTTAAGTTGATCCGGTTGGGTTAAAACTAGTATATATAGGCAGTTAACTGGAAGCCCAATACAACAGCAGTTATTCCCATTTGAACCAGTTAAGGCCCCAAAGGAAATATAAGTAGTCTTATTTAGCTTTAGTTGGATCAGAAAAAGAAAGTTTACTCACAAATTGTAGTGTACATATATAGAAATGCATGTAGATTCATCTTAGGTTACAAAAAGCTCTAGAAGCTACCCTGTGGAATTTAGGCTGGGTTGAAGGAATGTGGAGGGGAGGGGGAGAGGGGATGAGACAGGGATAGCATGGAAAGAAGCAAGAGTGACAACAAGCAAGAAGAAGCCTCACATGCCATAGAGTTCCCAATTATCAGTTTTTATTGATAATGATGGAAACCAAAGTAGAGCTTACATACAGTTAGATGTTAGGCATTGGAATGCTTTGTTTATTCTTTGCAGGTGGTTGAAGAAGATGATGCATCAGTTCTGTTGCACTAAAGCAGTGGCAGTTTGAAGAGGATGGAGGGGGCAAAGCTAAATTTGCTCCCTCTTGTCCTCTGTTGTGTCTTGCTACCAAAATCCAGTATCTGTTTGGACAGTGTTTTGCCAGCAGGGTTGTGGTCCTAAAGAACCCCCAAAGTTGTCCATCCCTAATATAGATGCATGTTCTGTCTTTTAAACTTTCCTAAGAATCTATATGGGGAATAAACTGGGCCAGTCATTACAGAAGAGAAGCCTTGTCTGGTGAACAGGTAGATACAACAGCAAGTGTGGTGTACTTTTGTACGTGGGTATTCACTTTAAAATAGTGAATAGGTAAAACATTCGCACATTCTTGGTGATCCCTATAATTCCTGTTTGACTTTGTGTTTTTCTTCTAGCCTGATCCTAAAGGGTATTCATAAGTCTTTCTTCACATATTATGAACACAAGACATACACATTATTTCCCAGGAATCTTTTCTTGGTTTTGGTTCACTGCACTTTTAGTGCTGCTAGTTTACTTTAGCTTTATGCACTGGAGGGTCTTTACTCTTTGCTGCTGATTCTGGCTTGGCTTTGCTACATGCTGTTTTTATTCATTGCATTATTGTCTATATTTTATTCTTTTAACATATTGTACACTTCTCAGAGAACTTGGGTTATTGAACATTGAAAAATAAGATAACTGCACACTAGTGTTATATAGTGAGTGGGTTTATTCCTGATTTTCAGGAGTGATTGCTCTATCATTTTTGTTCTCTGATGGCCACTTATAACTTCAGAGTTTGTTTCAAGAGTCCTTAAACCATGGTAAATGAATTTCTTCGTTCATATGGAACTAATACTAACCGTGATGGCTTATAGCTGTCCTTATTTCTTGTTTTTAATATGAAATGGTCTGGCCCTCCTATTAGGCAGATTGAGGTGGCTTCTTTGGGTAGCTAAGTTGAGGTATCATGAAATGACAGGGCATTGTTGGTTACTGTCGTAGTTTTGTTGCCAGGGACATGGGAGAAGCATTTTTGGGATTTTCTGTGTTAGGTCCCAAACACAACCTGGCCAGCTTTGGATCCTATGCAACTTGACTGGAAGCAGGCACCCAATGCTGCTGTGACTCATTTAGCAAAATGTCTTGGGCCAACTCTGAACACACTGCACAACAATTCATTATTCTGGCTCCATCAGCTGAAAACTACTGACTGAAGAACTCCCTTAAATATGTAGGTGATGCCACCTGGGGCTCATGTTATTGGCTTCTCTTGAGAGGCATACAAAAGTCTACAGACAGCTCAAGAAGTCTTTCACAGTCTACAGATGATATAGAGAGGCTTTACCATATCATTCTTAGACAAGCCAAGGGGGTTTCCAGAAAATACTTCCATTGCACAATTTCTTTGTCTAATTCACAACATTCATGACAATCTCTGCGTCTAATTCATGGTATTCAGATGTTATCCTTGGAGTTGTAATCCACCAGTGTTCTCCTATCACTTTTCCTATTCCTTCTTTTTTCTGGCAAAGAAATCAGTTCAGGAGCAAAAGAGTAGCTCCATCATGTCTTGTGATGGATAATACTAGGAGCCATCCATCTGGAAGCACTCCAACAGTCAATAGTTAATGTAG
Source organism: Varanus komodoensis (assembly GCF_004798865.1). Taxonomy (NCBI): domain Eukaryota; kingdom Metazoa; phylum Chordata; class Lepidosauria; order Squamata; family Varanidae; genus Varanus; species Varanus komodoensis. Next base: position 16,448,712 of record NW_025335438.1, on the reverse strand, counting down.
GAGTGTTAGTTATATGCTAAGTATTCAGGATCTCAATTATAGTTTGGTGATAGAGATTGCCTTAAGAGCACAAGAATGTCAAAAAAGAAGCAGTGGTTTAGTGGGGACTGTGGGGGCAAAGAGAAGCTTTCGGTCTCGTCAAGTAGCAGGGGATTGCTCTCCTACCATTATCACTATATAGAAGGAAAAAGCTAGTAAGCCTCCCAGCACCACCCTCACATCCTCTTTGTCCACCACTACCTATCCTTTCAGCAATCCTGCAGAGTTTTATTTGACTGGGACAGATTACTCCCTGAAATTTCTTATATAGCCAGATCCATCTTTTTGACAGAATAAAAACAGTCTGGTTCTTCAGAGATTTCATTTCAGCCATGGGTGGTAGGATGGAGTACAGAAAAGTGTAGTTACCCTGAGGCTGGGTCTTGGGCTGTTGCACACAAAATCTGCAATTTCCTGCCAGGCCTGTCTCGGCAGTTCATTGCCTCATTGGATGTCTGTTCATTTCTTGCATTTACATTTGCAGAGTTTTGCTTTTCCTTTTCTTTAAGCAGGGACACATGGCTTCTGAAGCTGGAAGGGTGGCATCATCTGGAAGTGACTAGGGTTGAGTGTGATGCTACCCAGAGAGCAAGACTGCATGCTCCAGCAAGGACAATGATTTCTGGAGTTCATTGCATCTGTCAGCCAAGGCACAATCTCTCTCTCCTTCCCCCAATATGCAAGAGTAGAGAGCATAAAAATAATGGCTAGTTGATAATCCGTGGACTTATTCATGTCACTTGCTGTTTAGCAGTCTTATAGATAATGTGAGATCCATGCAAAGTAAGCCAGTCCTCAGTGGGCTGGCAACAACACTAATGCTAAACAGCATTAAGGTCAAACATGGTGTCAACTAAAACTCAAGCACAATATGAGTAGCCATATTATATTTATGTTGACCAGTGGCAGCATCAGCTTACACAGGATCTGGACATAAGAGACATTTGTATGAGATCTGCACAATCTTCATCTGCCAAATAAAAATGTACTTGTTCAGTCTCTTTGCTCTGGGGCAGATGAAGGGCATTGTGACGGGCATTGATACTGCTGACTACCAGTTTTAGTCGACACTTCATATCGACAGCTATTCTGCATCATCCCAGAGAAACTGGTGCTGACTAATTCCCCTGAAGTAATGCAACTGAAGGCTTATATTGAATGCTTGTGGGACTCAGGCAGGGATGAAGAAGAGGTAGAACAGGATCTACCAGTAGATCTCTGGGTGATCTGCAGTGGTTCGCAATGATTTCTGATTGCCAATTGTTTTAGAATAACAGCAGCCGTCTTCTCAAATCAGAGAGTTGTTCCCACCAGCCCATCTTCTTTAGGCTGGTAAATAAAATGTGTGTGGAGAGAACATGGGAATATATTATTTTGTTAAAGGATGTAAGTTCAGTCCCTGTACTGAGAGGCACTCAGACTTACCTTATTCTCTAATTATCAGTGTATATGTATTTTTCCTTCTTTGCTATCACCAGATATCTAACACAGAAATCAAACAGACCATGGGAAGTAGCAGATGGAGAAGTTGTATCCTTGCTGCCAAAGCAAGACCAGGAGCAGATGGAAGTAGTGACGATCAACTATTAATATCAAAAATCAGAGTAAAACTGAAAATGATCACTAACAAAATTGTAACAAAATTACAATTTTAATAACATTCTTGGGGAATTTAAAATCAACATAAGGAACAGATTTGTGTTACTGTACCCAATTAACTGTGAAGTTAGTGGACTGAATCCAGAAACAGTATTCAGAGGAATGAAAAAGATTCTGTTCCTGTAGCAAAAAGAGAAAAAAAAGCCTAGATGGATGACAGAAGAAACATGATTGCTAAGCACGGGTAAGAAGCAGAAGCAAAGGGTGACGGAAGCAGGGTAACAACCCTGAATGCAGATTTAGCAACTAGCATAGAGACAAAATGAAGTATTGCAATGGTCGGTGCAAAGAAAGGAAAAGCAAGACAGTTCTTGCAGAACACCCAAGAAATCAAAGAGAAATACAAGTAGATTGGGAATGCTGAAAGACCAAAAGAGGAACATGCTATCTGACCAGAAGAAAATGAAAAGAAAGTGGAAGGAATATGCAGAAGAGATAATGGCATGACTCCTTTAAAAAGGAATCCTATGCAGGAGAGTCTGAAATATTAGAAAGCAAAGTGGAAGCTGCTTCTGAAAGCCCTTGGAAGAAATAAAGCAGCTGGAATAGATAAAGAATGCTCAGAGTAGACATTGGTATAGGCTGTGATACTAACACTAGCAGATCAAGGAAGGATTATATTCATAGCCTGACATTTCATTTCCCAGGCTTTCATTCTTTTTAGCCACAAGCCTGGCACTTGCACTATCTCTTGGCTCCCGAACTTCTAACACCCCATAGATCTATATTGCCCATGTCTGTGATAGTTAAAAACAAAACAATACAAAACAAAACAAAACACTGGTTGGTACCAAAAGTCAGACACTCCGCAGCATGTTTACCATCTGCAGCTTAGTTCTTGAATAAAAGCAAATGGTGTTGACTTGGATCACAAACATACCTCTTTGCCACATATACCTTTATTTACTCCTTCCCATAATTATTTCAATTTTATCTGGCCTTGGCCTCAGAAGTCAAATTTTGAGATTTCCCAACTAAACCCTCACTCCAATATATACTACAGGATTCTGCCTGTAGAGATATGTCCTATACATGACTTATTGTGGCTCTGTAGTGTATACTCTGTATGGCCTCTGTCAGGTTCCAACATATCTGATGAGCCTTCCTACACCCCCATCCCCCTACCATCAAAGATGAGTGTAGCAGTTGTTGGGTGATATTCTGAAAGGGAGAAAAGAAAACTACTTCGAATATTGTTATATGAGGCCAGGGACAGATAAATATATTTGTAATTGACTGAGGATTTTCCTTGGGTGAAAAGAATGGTCAGAAATTTAATGTATTTTGTATTTGATGTTGTAAGCCGCCCCGAGGCCTTGGCAAGGGGCGGCATAGAAATGTTTTAATAAATAAATAAATAAATAAATCAAAGTAAAAGTATGGCAGTTGAGAGTTACAGCAGATTTGCATGTCACACTAATAATTCTTGCAGTAATCCATGAGGGCTGAGTTGTTTAGAGAACAACCCATGATGTGCCAAATAGACATTCAGGCTCACCATCGGTTGTTGTTCCTCTCCTTTGCCCTCCTTCCCCTTTGGTCCTTGAGACTGTATTCCGGGGGTCACAGTGACTCAAGCTACCTTGTCCACACCATGATTACAAGGGATTATTTAGACTGTCCCAGTCAAAAAAGCACCAGTTATCTTGTCAATCCACTTCCATTAAAAGGACACAGAAGAATGGGATTAAATGCACTTTTGCACTTTCCTGAGCAGCTAGAGTCTCAGACAAAAGTGCAAAATGTGCATCATTTGAAGACTATCAGGACAAAAAAAGAATACTAAAAATACAAAGATCTTGCTGTGAAGTGGGTGTAAATCCCAAAACCTTACAATGAAAGATCACTCATACCTTTGCTCTCCTTTCATGAAGGAGCTAAAACAAGGAGGGAAAATGTATTTTCACCATCTCTGAGTCAGAGTCCTGGGTTGGTAGCTTCTGTACCATGACAGCAGCCACCCTTCAGGACATTCCCAGCAAGGGTGTCCCTTTTTCAGGCTACACAAATGTGAACTTCCATACTTCCAAGTCTGGTTATATAAATAAGAAAACTTACCAAGCCAAGTTACACATATCTGGGAGTGTACTTTTTAAAAAGATGGCTAACCAGATAGCCCTCCAATATGCCACTTGGGCATTTTGAAGGGGCTATCACTGGCAGCAGCCAAGTGTGAGAGTGCCAGGAACACCAAGGCTATTTGCCATTCTTGACCCATGTACATCTTGTTGCTGGACTTTATCCAGGGTGGGATTGATTGTCCAAGCATGAATGGACAATCAACAGCAACCCACCATCAGTTAAACGCCCATAAGATAGCCCATGGATTATCAGGGTGCCTTGTTTGGAAACCCTGTGTGAAAATTTGTAAACCAAGTATTTGAGGGGAAATAACTGCTGGGTGGTGGACAGAGTTTGATAACGTCTAATAGAAGCCAAGAAAAAGCTAGAATAAGGCTAGAACATTTCTCTCTGGAATATTCTTAGGTGGCTGGGAAAGATCGGGAGTAGGAAGCACTCCCGATTTGCTTGCTATGCCAAGAAGATCTAGGAGAAAGGTTACAGAAGCAGGCACAGAAAAACCAGATACATGCACTGGCAGAAACCTTATGTTCATCTTTGCACAAGTGTCAATACTTTGATTCCAGTGGCATGATCCATTGCACAAGCTATCACAGAACTTGTGGGCTACGTGTTCCTTGGACTAGTCCTGCCACAAACACTAGGAGAACAACATCTCCTTGGGTACTGTTTTTTCCTAGCATATTAGTTCAAATACTGGTCCCTGTCATTTCTAACTTAAGTAATTCCCAGATACCAAGTTCTACAATTCCAGCTTAAGCCTAATTGATTTTGATGTTTTTCAATTCAGTCTATTTTGTGTGTGCCTGCTTCTTTTCTCCCAACACACCTAGTGAAAATGAATAATGGTAACTTCAGTATACACAAAGGGGTACTCTCCCACACACGATGCATAGGCATTAATTGATGAAATGTGCCATAAGAAGTTGTGATGATGTTAACTGGTTTAAATAAGTTGGAAAGGGAATTGGTCAAACATATGAACATGCTCACTGCAGCAATGCTTGCTACGAATGATCTAAAGTTTCAGACCTGATACCAGGGCTGGCATCAACAGGCCCAGACCCAAACAGGGGCCTGCTGACATTGAGACCCTTTCGAATTGCACTTTCTTTTCACCATTGCAAACTGCTAGTTCATCAGTATCTTGCCTCACCCTAGACAATAGCAGTGGTGAGAAAGAGTAGCAGATACCCTGCCGATTTGTTCCCCAGCTCACTGCCTGTCAAGCAAGCACATGGTAGCTATGATGGGAAGAGGAGGAGGAGCAATAGCATTTGATGACAGAATCAATGAGAAGATAGACTTGAGAGAGATGGCCTATTGAAGATATCCTGCCTAAGTACCCTCAGAAGTATGGAGCTGCATGGGTGATATTCACTGATTAACTATCAATAGCTGGAGGTAAACAAAGGAGAGATGTTTGTGAATTTATGGAGATGGCACAGGTTGTTGGACTACAAGAAGGTTAACCCTGGATTTTGTCTGGCAGTATATTTACATGCAAAATGTTTGCTTTGCCAGTGAGCGTCATTGGCCTCTGCATATACACTACTGTGCAGTTCTAAATAACTTCCTTGAAATGGCAAAATAAACCACTCCTTCCAGGGTGGTTATTCTTCTGCTTTGGTTTCATGCTTAATTGTAGCTTCTAGCCTTGATATTTTTGCATGCACCTGGGATTGTAATTAGGTAGACCAGCTAGCATGTCATGCTCTTTTGTCAGTCACAAATCTCCACGTCATCTCTGCATATTTATAAATATTTTAGTCACTTTTTGTGGTGCACAACAATAACCCTGAGAGTGAGAAGGTAACCATAAAAACTAAATTAGATTGTCAAACTGTATATATAACACAGTGGGTGACTTAGTAGCTCAGGGTGGCGACAGTCAAGAGAGGAAATTGCTCACAGAAGGGCAAACATATTTAGAGCAGGGAGGGGGTTGTGTGAGATAGTTGTTCATTTTTGTCTGGAAGAAAGCTGAAATAACTCTAAATTAAGCTTTATAAGCACAGACTTGGCACTGACTCTCATTCATTTTTTCCTTACTTCAGATTTTCCGGACATTTTCTGCCAAGCCGTGTAGACTCTTTCTCAGTGCAGATCACTGCCAGCTTTCTCCTAGTTTCCCTTTCAGTTATTCCCTTTGGGTACTATAACAGTCCTTTTGAGCTGCTCTTTCTTTTGAGCTGTGAAGAAGCAGAACAGAAATACCCGAGTTCTGGGAAGTGGTGATCTTGCTGCACCTTGCCATGTAATAACTTAAAATATAGTCAATGACTATACTGTGGCCTCAAATGAAGTACATATTGACTTAGAAAAATGTCCTTTTTAATCCTTCAGAACATATTGCTTACTCAAAAATTGAAAGGGATGAATTAATTAGAATCTGTCTCTGGATATAATAACATTTGAGACTATATTATTTGTGTATGTGCTCAAAATATGCATTATGGCTAAGGTTTAAAGTGCCTCTTCTCTCCAATTTCTGCACTTACTGCATCCACACCACCAGCATCCCATAATCAACAACATATGATGCTTTAATGTTATTATAAAGGAGGAGGAGCTCTGCTTATTCTGCTTTGCCTGGACCACACATCATGTCTCAAATGCTTTTACAATCTCTTAAGTTCAATGAAGAGTGTCCCCTCTTTTTTTAACTCAAGGTTTATTTATCCTAATACTTAAGTTACAAGTCAGATCATACATTTAGGGTAAGAAAATACGAGATGTTCTGAATACCAGATGTGGGAGGACCAGATGGAGAGGGCAGGACAAAGCTAGCACTTTCATATCCTGCTTCCCGGTTAGCTATTGTGGAAAAGTGGAAACAAAGTAGGGGACTTCTTAATGGACTTTTTGTCAGAACCAGTAGGCCTGGTCTATTAAACCAACATTGGTTTTAAATCTCTCATTCTAAATGGAAATGCCATTTGGATAACAATATATAAAGAGGGACTCTCTGCTCATTAATTGTGGTAATTCACCAGGCTAAAGCCCAAGCAACTTCCCAAAATAAACAAATTCATACATTATTGAAATAAATTATTTAGTACATATCTCAGGAAATAATATTCTGACCTGGATTATTTTTCAAGAGAAACTGTTCTGTTTATAAGAATAAATAGGCATAAGGAATGTGTTGAATTTTATCGTTATCCTGGTGCTAAAGATATGGACTGTGCAAATGTTTCAGGAAAAGAACAGATTTGAAGCAAATAGCCTCATTTCAAAGATGCTTACAGTACCTCCAAATCCAAGGTAACTCAGGTCTGAAAGAGTCTAAGGCAAAGCAGGATGGTCCCAAGGGTTCAGTTCTGAGGTAGAGTTAGAGTCAGTGCATGCATGTGCTTAACCCTTGTATACCCAAACCAATTCCCACAATGTTTCTAAACTCTCCATTAAAGGAAGCAGCTGGTACTTCGAAGAGAAAACAGTGCTTTGCATCGATTGATCCAGGGAATAGCTTTAAAAGGGCTCTCCAATGGCTGCGATTTGGGGATGAACATCGGAGGAACTTATCAATAGCTCTTTATTAATTTCTCTTAAATTTATTGACAGTCTGTGTTACTAGCAACAGCAGGGCTTAGGGGCTCTGTCCCTTCCAAGAATAGCAATTAAGTGGGAAGTGAGATATGATGTCTAATTGCTGACTGTTTAGTGGGGGTCTGACACTTAGTTCCAGTTTCCCAGTCCTTGCCATCTCCTGAATGGCTCTCTGTTGCTGACCCAGCTTCTCAAGCATCAGCTATGTATATTTCCACTAAGGAAGTTCTGCTTTCTGTAGGTGGCTACCTCGTATAGGTGAAGGAGCATAAGGACAGAGGAGTATTCTCCTCCCCACCACTCTCAGCAAAAGAACTGCTACCTGAGCTACTGAAGAATATTTTCCTCTCTTCTCCAAGGAGGCTTACCCACCATGTAATGCCACAGTGAAGAACTGAGCTTTTTAGCTTTGAAACAAAGTGCATCATGGACCCAACCCCCAGTGATGTTCCAAAGAGTAAGACTATTAGACTATAATAGCTTTACAAACAGGAAGGAGTTTACAATAGAATAAAATGATCATGTTCCCCATTGGTCCTTCGGGAGATGGATTGGAGCAGAAGAAGAAGCACAATACCCCATGCATTCCATGAGGTCTGTATGTTGAAAGAATGATGTGCTGTTGCTCCTACAGAAGAGCTTCCCCTCTGAAACCATTTCAGTTTCAATGTATTTGTGAAAGTACTTCTATTCTGTGGAAAATTAGTTGTAAGTGAGCTTGCTTAGCTACCCACCATGTCCTTTCTTTAATCACCCGGAACAACATTATTGTTATGTAATATAAAATTCCTACAATTAAAACTGAAATTATTGAATGGAAGTACCATCTTCACTTTTATGAAATGTAAATGGCAGATGGTGCAATGAAATAAACCAACTCTCTTGCACTTTCCAATAAAACTGCCAACCTGGAAATATTAAAATGCAGTCTCTCTGGATCGCTAATAGATCTAATACAAGACCTAGTCACCTGCAGCAAAAAAAAAAAAAAAAAGCATACATCAGTATAAATACTGTATATTGTTTCTCCAAAACACCATCAGAGCAATTCTCAGTTATGAAATATTTGAAATTATATGAGGCTAAATTTATGAGAAATGAATGGGGCTTATTTTTGAATAAATAATTAGGAATTAAAGGAAAGTACATTAGCAAGTATTATGCAAAAGCACATGGTGTCTACGTTTCTCATATTTTATTATATGATCTGTGGAATGTCAAGAAGGAACTCTCTGGAGGCTGTCAGGTCAGTCCCATGGATTTGCAAGCTCTTTTGGCTCTGCCCTAGGCTTTAGAACAAGAGGGGTGGGGTATATTTCACTGAGCACCTCCTCCTTGGGTCCCCTTGTTTATCTCATTGAATTAGTACACCAGGGAGTCCTCCTTCTGTGCCCATCAATGTTTAAATGTTTCTTAGCAGGTTTGGGAACTAGCACTGGGAATAAGAAAAATTGTGGTCTTGGGCAATCCTTCCTACAGACTACTGGCTGCCTTCCAGATGATTTGGAATTGGAAAGTCAAACATATTTCAATGACATTGGGGAGGATGGGCTAGGTCAAGATTCTGAGATGGAGCAGGTGGAAGTGATTATCTCAAAAACAGAAGATCTGCCAAACCAGGCAGTTTTGGAAACAACCAAGATGTACAGCCAGTAGGAGAAGTCTCAGAGGATGAGGAATTATCAGACACAGTGCAGGGTCTCCCTGCTCTCAACCCCATGGCAGGGTAACAGCAGAGATGGGAGGTCCAACTGAATGAGCAATGTGTGAAGAGGAGGAGTGCTCACCTTCAGAGGGACCCTGCCAAGGGAATGGGGCTCAGGCATGTTCTCAAGAAGATTTGCTGGAAATAACCACTCTGTGCATGCTCAGAGATCCATTCTGGGTCATTTGCACTTGGGAGCCATAAAAGAAAGTTTGCATGGAAACCTGTCTGTGGCTGGTGATTGCTGGAAAGAGGAATCCATTTCATGACAATTAGCTGTTTCACACCTGCACTCAGTGTTATGATGCTCACCTTGCCAGGGCGACTGTTCCCCGGATGTAGCAGCCCACTTGTTTCACCCACCACGTTTGCAGATGTCAGAGGTTCACAGCAGTGATAGGGATCCTAGGCACATGTCTTTAGGTTTAAGTGACAATTTATCTTTTGTTCTGTATGTGCATGCCTGTGTGTAATCAATCATCTTAAGCTCCCTCTTTCCCAAAGTACAGAGAAGATCAAGGGGTAGTGCTATTCACATCTTTTTATTATAGTTTTAATTTGACTACTGAAGATTTATAGCATTTTGTAATGTTTGCTTAATGCATAAATACATAAATATAACATACATAGAGGCAAACAGCAGGCATCCATATAAAGCAGCAAATCTTTTATAACAGATATGCTCCAGAGAGGGAGAGAGAGAGAATGAGAATCTGTTGAATTGCAACAATAAGTTTTAGGAGCGGCTTACCCAGATCTCTTCAATGACCTTATTTTGTGATTTCAAGCAATGACAACTATCCCAGGGCTGATCCTTGAAGCAGAGAAAAAAAGAACACAGGATCCTCTCAACTTCTTGCAGTTTAGGGATTATTATTGTGTGTGTGTACGTGTTTTAATATCATGTTCTGGCTTGAGTGTCTACTCAGGACTCCAGCTGGTGTGCTTGCATAGCAGCATCCCTATATGCATACACATTTATGCACAGACACACACATGCACAAACACAAGATAAGGGTAAGCAGTGCATCAAAAAGAGGTTTAGCAGCATAGATGCCCCTCATCCAAAAATGCTATTCTTCCCAAGATCTTAGAAGTGCTAATAAATTTAGTGAATAGGAGCCTTTAGCCTGCTCTACAAAAATGCAAAACTTGAGGACATAACAACATATGCTGTTCCATCAGGGGTCAGCAGCAAATTAAATTCACTGAAAGATAGAGTCTAGGTAGTAGTGGGGGAAGCTGCTGTAATTCTATTTGGTCTCTGAAGCTGCAAGCTGACAGAAGCAGCAAAGTTAGATTCAGGTTGATAGTTTACCTCAGTTTCTGTATTTCTAGTATTAATTTCAGTTGATAGGAACCATGCCATAGGATTTCTATAGCAAAACTTTGCAAACCTCTAATTTAAGCATTTATCACAAAGATAGTGCAACTTTTAGTTCAGTTTTTATACTACATGTTAGCAGCAAACACTAACAGCAACCATTTGTTTAATCTTCCCTCTCTAAAGAGAAAAAATGATTCCTAGTCTCAGACACCTTTCCTGATTAGATCTACACACATAGTGTTCTCTCAGTGTCATGTTCCCTGACCTAAACACACAGTCCTGCACAGAGGAGGATACTTGGAGAAAAGGCAACTGTCCCGGCCCCACCCCACCACTGCCAAATTTTAGCAAGCCAGAGAACACTACTTTATCCCTATGTTACAGGAGCCAGTAGCTTCAGAGCAAGGTATCAACACTTCCAGGAGCTAGAAGCTCATCAGAAGTTGGGGGGCTAACATTGTTCCTACACTGGTGAGCTGTGAGAAGGTCTATGTCCTTTGCTGAATCAAAAGCTACTTTTCCATGCTGAGATTGCTTCAGTCATCTTTCTTACAGTGATCTGTCCAAGGTGCTGATTGCATTTACCTAAGACAAACTCTGCTGTACCTACCTTTATACTATCTTATTAATTACTTTTAATTAATTATTTTATTTATTTATTTATTTACTTATTTAAAACATTTTTATGCTGCCCCATCACAACAAAGCCTCGGGGCAGCTCACGACAAAAACAAAATATACAAATATAACAATTATACAACAAAAATATTAAAACCCGGTGCATCTTGACTTAAAAGATTTAAAATCCTATAAATACCAATAAATTAACAATTAAAATAAGTTTTAAATAAAAATGTCTTAGCCTGGCACTGAAAAAAAAATTATTGGTTCATCACTTCTTTGTCTGTTTTACTATGTCAGCTTAATTTTGCTAGAAATATTATTATGAAAAACAGACAATCTAGTTGTTAATATTAATTCATAGATAATACCTTTTTGAGGAATGTATCAAGCCAAGTGACATGGATCATTCCATGTGCTACATGCAATCAAACTGGTGAAATATAGTGTAGATGTTACCTGTTGTTGAGAGCATTTGGTTATTCAATGCCAGCCACCCAAAGTCCCATTTTAGTAGAAAAGCTCAACATGCCATGGACAGTACTACAGAGTATCTTTTGAAAAATATTTCTGTCAGAAATGCCAAGCTGAAGATTGAGGGTTTCTGCTTTCCCCTTTGCTATGCTATAATGAACTATTTTTTCTTTCAGATGCAAGAGTTGCTCAAAAATATTTGTTTCCACTTCATATTTTTCAACCTGTGTCCATACACTGATATATTTGCATTCAGAATAGCAGTCAGGGATTGGCTAGGGGCTTACAAGAAATTCTTCTGGATTTGTTATTTGTCCTGTTTGTCATCTCAAATACTTTTTCAGAAAAGCTTACACATTCCTCCACTCACATTAAGGTTTACAAAATGTGTAATTTATGGGAAAATGCACTATAAAATGCAGGATTTTTTAAAAGCAGCATTTTTATAATTGAGTCACAGAATGGAGTGACATGGGAGTTCAATTGGGTGCACAATGAAACAAAAACAAAATACCAAAATACACATAGCAAATACCTTTTGTTCCTTACAAAAGGAAAAATGTGGGATACAAATGTAATGCAAGGAGAACTGGAACTGGAAACAGGACCAAGGTAATCAGTACCCTGATCTGATGCTCAGGGATTCTTGGTGAGCTCAAGGGCTGCTGGTCCTCTCAGTGCTGGGGCTGGCATCATCAGCCCACTGCCAGACTGTAGAGCTCCATTATCCTTTCTTGCTGCTGCCTGTTCAAGGAAATGAGCACTGAACTGACAGTAGCAACAGCCTCCACTCATCCTGCTTTTGCACTTTTCCTCTTGGGGCCAAAGCAGACATGCTTCAAAAGATGCATAGATCAGTTGGTTTCGCTCAGTTTCTTCAATGTAAGCATGCAGAAGTTGGATACAAATTGGGACAGTGTTTCTTGAGAAGTGGCGGGGTACTTGCCCTCTTTCCATTTGTATCTCAATTGCAAAACACACCCTACTGCGGTGGGGGAGCTTAAAAAGAAACAAAAATGTTGGCATTGGAATCGATGCAGGCTCTCTCTCTCTCTCTCTCTGTTTACTTCCTGTTTCAACTGCTATGAGCAGAGATGGAATTTCAGTGAAAGCCATAACTTCAGCAGTGATAAAAACTGAGCCCAAAAATGTTAAGGCAAAGGAATGGAAAGCTGCAGGTGCAGTGAAATGGAGGCATAGCTATTGAGAGAGATGACTCCAATGAGGACATACTCATATGTCCGAAGAGCTACCCAAACTTCATTCTTGCATCAAGTCAACTTGCTTTCTCATCTGTATAATGGGTCTTTTGGAATCAGGTTATATGTTGCATTTGATCCTCTAGGACACTGCTATCCCATGTGTCAATGGAAGTATTTTCTTCTCCCTAACTAATGCCTACTAGGAAGGGGAGATTCAAGGGGAAGGGAATATTAAATATCACTTCCATGTACATTATGACCACAATACAGATTGGAGTTCCACATGTACTTTTCAGTAAGAAAGAAAAACAACACAGATACAGCTATGTTCTATGTAGCAAAAGTAACATTCAGTTTGCTTCTATAGCATACAGGCTGCTAAATGAACAGACTGGAACAAAGAAATGCTACAAGGCACTGAAAAAAGTAGAGATTCTAAGATTATTATTTACTTACAACAGATGTACAGTTCATTTAGTCCTTTTGGCCAAGAGCAAGTAGTGCTGTCTTATTCTCATCCATCTTTATGATGTGCCATTGATGTTGGTTGGTGTTATGTTGATATTCCTGGTGCGAAACTGGGGCTATGAGGTACTGATTTTCTGGTTGCAACTCAAGACGTCATTTACCAGATACACTGGCAAAGCTTAGGAAAGAAATCTGAGCTTCAGTTTATAAAAGGGTTTAAGTCTTGGGTGCCCCTTGGAGAGCCAAAGGAGAGATGGAATATAGACAAGTTTATTAAATAAGTAGATTTTCACCTAATATGAAAAATGGCCTGTACGCACAGAAGAGGATTATATGAGTAGAGCAGGCTGGAGCTGGGAGTCAGAGTAGATGGCCCAGGAGGCCCTTTTCGACTTGCCCAATTTCTATGTTTCTAAGGCATCTGTGCTATTCTGAGCAGTGCTATCTAAATAAATGGTTACTTTAAAAGTTGGGTAATATTGCTTTATTAGCAGAACTGCAAGGTTTACTTGCAAAGAATTTGCTTCTTCTTAAATGCTATGCCTGAAACCTCTGCACTTTTTTGTTTTTCCAAAGCCCCGTTACACCTACATGGCATACACCTACATGTGGAATGTCCACATCATTTTCATGGAAGATTTGGGTGTTATATGTTTCCAGTTACTTTGGCACATTTTCTTCCTTCCTTCCTGCCTTCCAAAATTACTTTGTGAGCTTTTCTATAGCACCATTTCCAGTGCTGGCAACATATGAGCAGCAGAAAGATTTACCTCTTCATGGTGCTAAAAATTTTGTCCTCAATAGTCCACTGAAATTCTTCTTCCCATGCATTTACTTTATTTGCCCTTCTTTGAAGCATCTGCCTTGAATAATTTTCCTTATACGTCTGTCCACTGCATTCCATCCTAAGGCCCCAACAGTTTTAGGCTTCTGAAGTATAAGTATTTCCCTACCCTTTCATGCAAAACAAAAGGTTCCCTGTGAAGGCAAAATATGTGCTGTAGAGTTGAACTTAATAGAAGCTCTTCAGTGAAAATGAAGATCCTGGATTGGCAGAAAAAGAACTTGTTGTTTTGTGGCACTTTATATATAGCCGGTGTTATATTATTAGGAATACTAAGGTAAAGTATCTTCCTGTGAAGGGGAGGAACAGTTGCCAACACTCCTTCTTGGCATTCATTGTCCTGAACATGATTATAGTAATATAGAAGAGTGGTTTCCAAAGTCTAGCCCATTCAAAGATATTCTAGGCTCCTTCATGAAAGTTCAAGGTGTTTCTTTATGTCTTTGCCCCTTTCTATTAATAAAGGCACCCAAGGAGAACCATGCAGAAACTATTCTATCCAGTTGGTCAGAAAGAAAGAAGCCAGCTCCTACTGACCAGCCAACGAGTGCAAAAGTACTTCTTTTATAATTACATTAAATTATATTTTAATAAAATAATGTAATAAAATTGTTTACAATGAAACATAATATATTGCATATTTATATAGGTGTTTTCATAATTCTCACTAACTTAAGATACAGTCCTCACATTTATTTCTGGTATGGGTGTGTACCTTTCACAAGATTCAGCTTGAAACCAGATTTAGTTTGGACAAACATCCCAATTTAGCTTGGACAGATTTGGAAGCTGCCTGGTTTGATTTGAGTCCAACTCTCAGTTTTAAAATCCTACCTTGGTAAAATCCTACCATTGACTACCTTGGCAATAAAATTAAAAAGTCTATAACTCACCCCTCCTTCTTATAATTGGAAGGAATCTGCAGGTACAGTAGCCTTTATGATGGGATTATATCTGCAAAATCCCAGGCAAATATATGTACGTAAAGTTTGCTTACTGGTTTTTAAAAGGCATTCCTAACTTTGACTCCATAATATTTGTGGCCGTTGCCCTACAATATGAGGTTCACAAAGTGTTCCTTAACAAATAATGCTTTCCATTTCCATTCAAACTTTTGAATTTAAAATTTCTTGACAAATGCTATAACATTTATTAACAGGAAAAGTAACTGTATATAACTTATTAAACAATATTCATAAATCCAGATCTTTCATGGACACTCATTTTTATGAGTTCCCTTTGTTCATCTTTACTATAGAACGTGTTTTTTCCCTTCATCTGATTCATCCATACATATTCTATAGCTATTTACTCATAAATTTGTACTGCTGACTCAGGGGCTCCCTTAAATTCATTGCCTGAAAAAGTGGTGGGGGGTAGGCTGGTCAATAAATTATATCAATACATCCTGTTTCATAGGCTGACTAAAAAGCAGTTCTTATAAGTAGCAGACATCAGAAATATAGCTTAGTGCTGTTTGGTGATCTGCATGAAAGAAATTCAATCAAATTCTTGCCATGAACCTCAACTTCCTATTTGGACGGTAATTTTGACTTGAAAAAAAATTCTGACTCAATTGATGGAATAGGGATTGGTGGCTTCTCCTGAAGAAATTTCATGTAACTGCTGCTCTTTTAATAAGCATGCCATTTTCAGTATATTTAATACCTTATGGTGTGGTAAACAGTTTGATTCTGACAGCTGCATAGTGTTCTAGCAGTAAGAATGAAAAATGGTGTTTATACATATGCAAATCCACTTTAATAGCACGACAAACAGTTTTCCTGTAGTAGGGTTGGCCAATCTGAATGCTTAGGAGCACTTCTAATAAAGGTCCAAGAATTCAGAGTGTATTTACTTGACAATAAAAATAATATTTTATTATTAGCATTTATTATTGTTTATAATAATGCGTTATTATCTATTTGCTATCTTTTTGCCAAAAAACAATCAGGACACAGTACAAGTATTTAAAACCATTTACGTCAGTAAAAGCAAGAATATTAAAAACAGTAAGGGCACATTCCTATGGCCCACTGACATCAATCTGAGATGCTGTAGAATATTTTGGATTCCCAGCTCCGGGATCACAGATGGTATTCTGACCCTTATGTTGGGAATCAGAGCTCAAGCCCTATTCCCCTACTCACTTGCAGCCTGCATGGAAAGATCTACATCAGCTGCTCTCTGAGAGCAGGAAAGTGACTTCAGAGATGCTGAAAAGGGGATGTATCAGGGAGCAGGGAGGGCAGGAGACAGAAGATATCAAGATAAGAGGTATCCTGAAACTGCCTTGCTCCAGCCTTCTTCTTTCCTGCTTAATGATATTCAGGGAAATGATACTCAGGGAAACGGGCAAAATGAGAAAAAACTAGTACTACTAAATGAGAGCAGGAGGTTGGGAGGCAAAGGTCACCTTCCTGGCTCCTCCTGCTCTGTATAGCATGATCATACCCTATCAAGCTCAGATGATTACGGCCATCACAAAAAGAGTGCACCAGACAATACTAGAATAGCTTGATGAATGGAATACAGATGCTGATTTCAGGCAACTACCAGTGAAAGCTTTAATTATAGGCCACATGGTCAGGGCACTACATACAAACCAAAGAAACATTTAACACAGAAGCATTACCTGTCAGTTTATTTGTGGCAATAAATCTGTTTATTTTACTAGTTCAAAATCATCATGATACTTAAAATTTATTAGGGCCAAAGGCCTTCAGTAAGTTACTCCAGCTCTTTATCATCAATGACATTTATTTCATTCCCATCAGTATGCTATTAGCTGCATACAGATCATGAAAATCTATTTGTTGTTTAAATGCATGTATTTTATTTCTATATATGTAATCTTCTTGAAGCAAGATTTCTAGAAGGCATGTTTGTTTAATTAAGGAAGAGCAGTAGATAATCCAACCTAGGTTTTTATCAAAATAAATAAACAGATTTTTCTCAATAGCCTATGGACACCTAACATTTATATATAGAATTAATATGGGATTATAAGGAATGTGTTAAATTGTTGTCATTTTTAGGATGTCTTACAGTTATCACCAGAAGTCCCAGTTCTTTGGAAAGCTGTATTGTAATGTGTCTTTTTTGCCTCACCATTTGAATTACAACGGCTTTTCTCTCACTTTATCTTCAGTTCTCTTGACATAATGTACCACATGCTAACAATTTTGAGAATCAATTCAATTTACTAATATTTTGACCTTTGAAAAGGATTATACCTGCTTCTAATACCTCTCCTATATGTTTCAATGATATTCTTGACACTTCCAACCACATTTAAGTTTAGTTGTTTTGTACTTCCTCACAGTTCCTGAAAAAGTAAGGTATTTTAGTCAGGGCTTGACAGTAAATTTTACTTTCATATGCTTCCAGAGTGGCTAGCAGAACTATGAATAAATGTTGGATGCATCCCATTACTTATAGTAATTTTAATGCACAACTTGTTGGCATGATACGATATATACAAATAGAATGTAGGTAAGGGCCTCAGCTGCTACCCAGTCAGCCCAGGTCTGATAAAGTTTGTGTTGGAATCCAGAACCTGTGATTACATTGGCCCAAGAAAGGACCCAAAAGTCTAAGAACACAGGACTTGTTTGCAATGGGCCCTGAGTGGAAAGGTCAGCTGAAGCAAAAGAGTGCTGACTGGCTACACATTTAGCTGCACATGCAAGGAGGCTCCCAGGATGGTGCTAAGCCCCAACAAATCCCGAGCTGCTTTGGGGGACATGTCTTGCAGTATTCTACACACCCAGTCATCCTTCTGGTATAAGACTTTTTGATGTGAAGTTGCCTACAGCTTTTCCACAGGATACAGCATGCAATAAATCACCTGTACAACACTGCAAAGATACAGCACTGTGTGACATAAAGTTCCAGTTAGTGGAATAAGTGAAGTTAATAAATAATGCTGTTTTACAAACAGATTACACTTACTTAAGATTTTATAAAAACAGTAAATGTATTTTAATTATATTCTCCTGGCTTTTACTACAGTGTAAACAGCATTAAGTCTTCTGTTGAGCTTACCAGAATATAAAAGTGTCATTAAATTAACAAAATATAAATATGCAAATTCTGGATTATGATTCCTAGGTGACTACAGTGAGGCAAAATATAAAATCAATTATTCCCAAAATGTATGTAGGCAATAATCGTTTCCAAAAAACACTCACAAATACAAGCCATCTATTTGGCTACACTGTCAGTTTGGATTCAAAGTTGTTTGTACGTTTGCCTCACTAAATATGTATCTTGATCTTATTTATGCTTACTCAGGTCTTTCTCATGTATTCCCAAGCAAGCATATATATAATTGAAAACCTAGGCTAATGTCCTATCCTGGGAGTAAGTCCTACTGAAACCAGTGGGGATTACATCTGGAATGATGATTTTAAAAAAAATTAAGATTTTAAACTAAAACTACACATATCAATCATCACACACATCAGATTTACTGGGTCAGCCCCCTACAACATGTCTTTAAACATTCTATGATCATACTATAATCCTTTTATAAAAACATGAAAACGTCTTTAGATCAAAACCAAGTCCCGTTTCTCCAGCCAAATAAAAATGTAATTCCAGATTTGATAGAAGTCACTATCTTCCTTCTTCCATCTTGTTTATTGGGAAAATCAATCCCATCTTTTCTTGCAAAGTCCTGCTTCTCTTGACCATTATTTAAGGGAAGCTTCTCCAGGCTGGGTGAAATTGCAACATCTTCTTTCTTCTTCAGTGATAAATTTTCATCTAAACATTTCTGAACAATTCAAAATCCGGCTGACAAGACGGGTGCTCCTGTCGAGGCTCTGGTTGAACTGTGGAATGGGGAGATGACCAGGGCTGTAGACACGATCGCTCCTAAGCGTCCTCTCCCACCGGGCAGAGCCCGCTCTTCCCCTTGGTACACTCCAGAATTGAGGGCAATGAAGCAGCTTGGGAGACGGCTAGAGCGTAGGTGGAGGAAATCACGGGATGAATCTGACTGAACACACTTAAGAGCCCACTATCGGGCCTATGCTGTGGCGGTGAGGGCGGCGAAAAAGAGACACTTCTCCGCTTCCATTGCCTCCTCACAATGCCGTCTGGCGGAGCTCTTTCGAGTGGTGCAAGCCCTGGTTCACCCAGGGCCGAAGGAAGAGCTGATTCCACCCTCAAAGGCCCGCTGTGACGACTTTGCCAGGCATTTCAGGGAGAAAATCGCTCAGATTCGTCACGAGCTGGATTCCACTATTGATTCAGAGGTTTTAAGGGAGACACCAACGCTGCCGTCTGGTCCAGAATTATTGGATGAATTTCAGTTATTGTGGCCCGATGAGGTGGACAAGGTGCTTGGACGAGTACGTCCTACCACTTGCCTTTTGGACCCTTGCCCGTCTTGGTTAATAAAGGATTCCAAGCACGGGATTGGAACCTGGATCTTGGAAGTGGTTAACGCTTCTCTGAGGGAGGGTCGGGTGCCTGCCCCTTTAAAGGAGGCGGTAGTCTGACCGGTCCTGAAGAAGGCGTCACTGGATCCAGGGATGGCCGCTAACTATAGACCAGTGGCCAACATCCCGTTTCTGGGCAAGGTGTTAGAGTGAGTGGTGGCGGGACAACTCCAAGCACTCTTGGATGAAACTGATTATCTGGACCCATTTCAGTCCGGCTTCAGACCTGGGTACGGTACTGAATCTGCCTTGGTCGCCCTGTACGATGACCTGTGCAGGGAGAAGGACAGGGGGAGTGCGTCCCTGTTGGTTCTCCTGGACCTCTCAGTGGCTTTCGATACCATCGACCATGGTATCCTTCTGGATAGGCTGGCGGGATTGGGGTTCGGAGGCACCGCTTTGCGGTGGTTCCACTCCTATCTCAACGACCGATTCCAGAAGGTGGTGTTGGGGGACTATGGCTCTGCGCCATGGCAGCTTTGCCATGGGGTACCGCAGGGTTCCATTTTGTCCCCTTTACTGTTCAATATCTACATGAAACCGCTGGGAGAGGTCATCAGGAGGTGTGGGCTGCGGACCCATCAGTATGCTGATGATACCCAGCTCTACCTCTCGTTTTCCACCAATCCAGGTGAGGCAGTGGCTGTACTGAACCGGTGCCTGGCCAAGGTAATGGGCTGGATGAAGGCCAATAAACTGAAGCTCAATCCAGACAAGACGGAGGTCCTGTTGGTTGGCGGTTTGGGCTTCGGAGAAGGTGACCTGAACCTTGTTCTGAACGGGGTTGCACTCCCTCCTAGGGACAAGGTCCGCAGCTTGGGAGTGCTCCTCGACCCGGAGCTTTCACTTGAAGCTCAGGTGACAACAGCGGCGAGGAGCGCTTTCCTCCAGCTTCGGCTGATTCATCAGCTGCGCCCTACCTGGAGTAAGACTGCCTTGCAACTGTGACTCATGCGTTGGTGACTTCCCGTCTTGACTTCTGTAACGCGCTCTACGTGGGGCTACCCTTGAAGACGGTCCGGATACTTCAATTGGTTCAGAATAGAGCTGCCAGGCTGCTGACGGGGACTGGACGTTATGTTCACATGACTCCAGTTCTCCGTCAGCTTCACTGGCTCCCCATTGAAGTCCGGGCCCAATTCAAGGTGTTGGTAATGACCTATAAAGCCCTAAACAGCTTGGGTCCTGGTTACCTGAAGGAGCGCTTACATCCATATTTGCCCAGTCGCCCCCTGAGATCGGCGGGAGAGGCCCTTCTCCGTGAGCCCTCCGTGAGAGAAATTAGGAGGGTGGCTACTCGGAGAAGGGCTTTCTCAGCGGTGGCGCCTAAGTTATGGAATGCGCTCCCCAGAGAGGTCCGCCTGGCGCCGTCGTTATTTGTTTTTTGGCGCCAGGCTAAGACCTTTTTATTTAAGCAACATTTTAAATGCTAAATACAATTGAATTTTATCTGGCCAGGGCGGCTTATTTTATAATGTGTGTTTTAATTAAGATTATTTTATATGGATATTTTAACTTATTGTTTTATCTATGTTGTAAGCCGCCCCGAGGCTTCGGCGAATGGGGCGGCATAAAAATGTTTTAATAAATAAATAAATAAATAAATAAAATCTATCCATTTTTCTAATAAAAAAATAACTTCCACACTACCATGATTACTAGTAACTTCAAAAAGATCTATTTGACATCTCAAAGGGCATCCGAACTACTCTGCTTAGTGATAACTTTAAGATAATTTTCTTTAAACTCACTAATGTTTCATCTGACTTAAACTCCATTAAACACTTAACCATTTAATCAAATATAGTTAACTCCATACAGTATTACATATAAACTTACCAACCCATATGTCATTCATTATTTCTTAAAATAGTAAGTTCTCCTATTTTCAATTTCAAATATAATCAAAGATATCCATTTAACAATGTTTCATTAAGCTAAGTTGTTAAGTTTTCACCAACCACATTAAATTAGCCTTTCTGTATCTCATGTGCACATACCAGCCTATTTAAATCATCCCTTTTTAAGATGAAAAGAGGAACAAAGAGAAAGAAAGAGAAAAATATTTACAATTACAAATAACATCAAAAGCATCCATTTATCATCTCTAAAAATGGCTTAACAACTCTATTTGGTGACTATTAATACCTATAATAAATTCTTATTTTCAAATACAGATAAAATCAAAAACATCCACTTAGCATCTTTAAAAGCATCATTAATTTATCTATTTGGTGATAACTAACACCAAAGTACCTTTTAGCTGAAATTTCTTTAAACTAAGTTACTAATGCTTCACCAAAAACAGTAGCTTAGCTTTTCTACGTTACATATGAGCATGCCAACCTCTATGCATCACCCCTTTTTGAAGTAACAAGAAAGAATGTTCTCTTATCTTCCCTTTGATTTTTTTTTACACCTCTACCAAACCTTTCTGTTTTCTTTACATTATAACATCGTAATATCTGTAGTAGAATTTCCAAATGTAGCCACATAAACAAAGCCTCTCTTAAATGGTTAACTGTTTCCTCCTTCTCCAACATAGCAATCAAATCAAATAACCTCATGCTGATTAGTTCCACAGATTGTGCCAACTTTTCCGCTCGTACAAAAAAAACATGCCTGTAATAAATCATGTAATAAATCGTGTCCGCCCGTTGCTTCTTTGTTTACATTAGACTATCATAGTGTCTGCAGTAGATCATGTGTCTTGGACTATAGCCCAGCTATCTTCTCTTTTTCCAGCTTAAGAAGCAAATCACATGGAGGCTTTTTTATTCCTGATGTTTCCAAATATCCATCTGCTTGTTGTCTATTTACAAGCCCATCCCATAATGATTTATTCTCCAAATATCCATCTGCTTGTTGTCTATTTATAGGTCCATCCCATAATAATTCACTTGTTATCTTCTCAGTTTCAAATTTTTCTTCTGCTTGCTGGATATTTTGCATATTCTGCTCAGATACAAATTGTTTGGTCAAAGCTTGATTAATAGAAAAAACTAACTTATCAAAGCCAACTTTTGATTCAATTAGGAAACAGTCAAGTTGCTTAATTAAAACAGTCTTCTGTTGGAGTATTACTGCCTGTTGAGATCACTGCAAGACTGCTAAAAAGGTCTGTATTTCCAAAAGTGTTTTTTGAATTTCTTTAATTTCTTCCATATTAATTTCTTCCATATTGGCAGTGATTTTGCAGCCTTGGCAGGGGTCCAAGAGTCCCAGGAACAAAGGTGCAAAGATGACCATTATTTTGAAAGTAGTCCAACACACAAGAAGATTACTTCTATCGTTCAATTAAACATTAATTTGTTTTAGTTCTTCCCCTTGGAGAGATTGAAGAAAAAAAAGATCTTTTCCTTACTTACAAAGAGCTCTGTCTCTCTCTCTCTCATGTAATTCACCACCTTTCAATTCCATGGGGCGGGGGGAAGAATTCTTTCCCTCCTCCATCCGAAGGGCTTTCTGTTTCTTCTTTTATACCAATTAGCAAATAATGCAGCTTTTTCCACGGGTATCATTGCAAAAAAAAAAAAAAATAGTTCCCAGTAGATCTGATGCTAATAGCTAAAGTACTAAAGTAAACAAAAAGCGCATGCCGAGGACTTACAGAGAGCTGAGATCTCTCTTGTACCATCCAGCTGAGAAAAGCTTGATTTTCTCCCAGTAAGCGCAGAATTGCCATTCAGACACCTGCTGGGAACTTTGCCAAGCAATCTATCTTCACCCCTACAGGGCTTAGATTGGGCCCCCACAGCCCACCACCGGACCGTTACCAGCGTGATAATGGAGCCCCGTTAATCACATCTGTCTCATCCCGAAGCCATGCTTGTCTCCTCTGGAATGATGATGTTGATGATGCGGAAATCTAATCTTAAGGTGAGTTGTGAATTTTGCATTCCTGTCCTCACAAATTCACAACCAAAATCCCAGTATTTGTTTGAAGGTGTATATTCACCTTTCTACCAAAGGATCTCCATGTAAGCCCACAATTGGTAATTGGTGGTATTGGCCAAAGCAGATCTTAGGGTGCTTCCTGACACTCCTACTGCTATCTTCAATAGTTTCATGAGCATAAAGGACATGGTTCTCTTTTCAAGTTTGCTGCTTGGCAGGGGCAGCCTTATTGTCCGGGAGACTGAGCAAGCTGCTTCAGGCTGCAGGTTTGGCTGTCAAGACTGGACATCAAGTGGTTAGTAATTTAACAGTGGGAGTTTTCTGCTTCAGATATCAAAATGGCTTGGCTTTCCTTGAGCACTCTGTGACTTGGGGGGGGGGAGGTGTGGGTGTGCGCGCACACACACACATGCATGTTGCTCTTCCTTAGGGCTATTTTGGGTAGGGTCCTGCTGCCAGGAAGTATTGGATGTAATTGTCTCCAGGAGGTGGAGCTTTTCCTCCAGCTGGTCAAATGGGATGGGGCTCCACATATTTAATTCCTTATTTGTAGGGTGACTTAGATAAATGTGATGTTAAAATCTCAGCATAAATTTTTGGGGTTCTTTCCACCTACCACTGCTGTCCTTATGGGACCTGCCATGAGCTGAAGGGAAATACTCAGATTTGTACATCAGAGCTCTTGTAAACCAAGTGGCCAAGATTGAGGTTTCTCTTGTGTATTTAAGGCATCAGATGATTTCTGTTTAAAAGGATTATTTAAGATTTTGCATTTACTTTATCTTTGCTTCTTCAAATGCCATAATGATCTCATTTATCTGAAGGTGACTACATACTTTGATTCATGGAGGTTTCTAAAAGAGTACAATCTGCATAGGATAGAAGAAACTAGTCATTACGTGTCTATGCAGTCTTCTTGCCCCTGAATTTCTGGAAAGCTTTTGTTTCCTCTGCTTAAAGGACTGAAGCCAATTCTATTTACATTCAGTATTAATCTTAATATTAAATGTGGGCAGAGCAAAGATGGGGCCCATACAAGTTAGAGCTACAATTGGGAAAGAAAAAGTCTTATTTTGTACCTTCCCCTCTTTCCTACTCACTGCTGCTGTATAAAGTGATCTCAGAGGACCAGAGAAGAGGTGGAAAGGGTGGAAAGGGGCTGTGCCAGTAGGCAGGGCATGATGGGGAGGGAAGAAGAACAACCAGGATCCTTAAGCCTCTCCATTCTTGCCCCCACCTTCTAGAAGGGAAGCTCAGAGGCTTTCTACTAAAATAAAATAAAGTAAAACCGTTTTATGAGGAAGAAAACACTGCTCCACTGTTCCTACTGCCCTGACTGCTTTTTCAGATAGAAGCCTCTGCCTATACAGCCGCCTTTATCCAAGCTGTCTATCCAATAAGAACCAGTCTTCATAACTTCACATCTAGACATCTCTATAGCAAACCTGCTTAGAAACATGCCAATAAATATTGTATTTAACATGCCATACCATCAACTATCTTTTAAAATGTATGAATATTACATAAATCAGGCAATACCTTTTATTTTTATTCCATCACTTCATTGACATATAAATTTACTATATAAATTTATGCAATGATATTTCAAGTAAATCTTGGAAATAAATCATGTTGACTTCAGTTATACTTTTTCTAGGAAAAGTCAGTGCAGGATAAAGACTGTACTTGCTTTTGGGACCTGCTTTTGGGTAGATGAAATAGGGGATACAAATTCTTCTGGCTTTACCACCAGTAGGTTAGAGGACAACAGCAAACTGCACCACAGCTGCCTCCTCTTCTTTTGCCATCTCCTTCCTTCCCCATGCTTTTCTTGTGACAGGATGGAAGAGCTATCATTTTTTTCTTTTTCTTTTTTCCTTTGCACTTGTGCAATGCTTCATAGATTTATGTAGGGGGATGAGGGAGAAAAAGTAAAATAAAATGCATGAAACAAGATTGCCTTTTCAGGACAGTGGAAACCACACTGTGTTTATTAGCATGTGCCCAACAGTGGATATGTGTTTTGCATAAATATCATAATAGCATTTTCCAATAAAAGGAAGAGATGTAGTATAGATCCTGCCCTTCATTTATCTAATGACATAAGTCATTATGTCCATCTCCCTTCACAAACAGACTATTCCTGTCAGGAAGAGAAGATCTCCATGTGTTTATCAAAATCAGTCCCCACTCATGAACCAAATGGGACAGTCATTGCTTCTGCAGAAGCTGAAGAATGCACACCAGCTACTAGACTAGGGTCAGATCTTGGTATACCATGTGAACCACCATCTGAATGCAGAGTCTGAAAACAGCACATTGGTTCCACTCTAACTGCATAAAATAATATTGATATGCAATATTCCACTATCCCAGGAAAGACTCTAAATAGAAATGAACTTTTCTACCTAGGCAGGATAAAATTCTGCAATACAGGACTCTATTGGTCCCCCCCAAAGCAGCTAGAGAAGATGCTAAATTGTGGTGGTTTTGCAATGCACAATATACATTTCAATTTCCCTGAGATTTTTTAATGGTGGCAAATAAATTGCCTTTTACCTTCTAAAGAGCCTGGTGTAAACGTAATGCATATAAAGATAACTCCTTGGTTTCTAGTAAGAATTTCTCTGTCCTTTGAGAATTCTTTTCCAGATAGCAACAGGGTCTGCCACCATTCACCTTATCCTAACTTTTTCATGTTGTTATATTACACTGAAATTGGTTTTGTTGTTTTATTTCTAACACATGCAGACAAGCACTAGGGAGGGAATTGTTGTTAAAGGTTAGTGGAGGTCATCAACACAGTAATGTTGGGTGTGGGGAAAGTATAAGCAATTGTAGTATTTTTATCTCTCTCTATCTAATCTTGTGAAGCAACAAGAGACCAAACTTGCCATAGATACTAAGGATTTATTCTTATTCTTGCAATGTTGTATCCACAGAAGGGACCCCTTTGTGAAACGGAGGAGCCATGCTCCCATACTCAATTCCCTATCGTCCCCTGGAAATAATTTGCTAGATTATTTTCCACATTCCTGTTTGCTTCATCTCTTTAGATCCTGATCCCATGCATAGTTACTTAGAATTAACTATTCATTAAAATCAGTTGGGCTTACTCTAAAGTACGTCTGAATAACAGTGTTTTCTTGTACATGTCTGTTTCAAACCTGAACTCTCCAGATTCAAAAAGACTCTGCATCAGCACAATTTTACAGGTTTTATTTACAGAGCATTTATTCTTCAGGCTAGAATTGGTGTTCCTAGTTTTCTCAAGAGCAACCAGTTTTGGCTGAATTCAGCAGTTCTTTCTTGTTAAAATATCTATGCAGAAGTAATTCCACATGTGTTCAATGGGACTCATTTCCAGACAATTGTACCTAGGATTCTACGCTAAGGTTCAGAGAATGCAGAGAATTGACCTTAATGGAAGGTCTACTAAGGTGTTTCAATGCTGCCTGATAAATAGTTTGTGGCAAACATTAAATATAGCCTGAGTCCAAAATAAAACTTAATCAAGATCATTTAAGAAGACTACTAATTTGTTGAGGGCTTGAGGAATCTCCTTTGATTCCAAAAGGTGTTCAAATAGAAGAATATCTTCAGTAAACCAGGACATATGGCCACCCCACTATGCATCTTGAATGCCTCTAGTTGTGCTAGCCCACAACTTCCCAGGGCTCTCTGGGCCCTTCCAACTCTATTGTTCTATGAAACTATGATGCTTTTACCTGCTATTCTTTTGATTAAATTGTTGTTTGTACATTTAACAAATTCTTAAAATAAACTCAAAATACATATTTCTATAGTATAAAAGCTTCTATAATATAAAATAGTCCTGCTTAAAATAAACCCATTAAAATGAATGAGAATTAAGCTAGACTGTTACTGATACAATCCATTCTTTGTGACCTCATAATACAACTGTTAACAACTGGAGTTCTCCAGCATATGGATGCTGTAAATCAGGTGGGGTTGTGTATTCTTATTATGCACTGTCCCTTAGTGCCTGGGCAAGGATTTGAACACATTTTCCAACTCAGGTTTGCTCCATGTGGATTACCACTCTGAATTCCAGGAAAATGATTTCATACATATTACAAGCTCTACTGTATACAGGTGGGGGTGTATATGTGTGTGTGTGGTATTCTGCTGCAGTTACCTATTGTGCAAGAACAATGGTGAGGTGCTGTTGAAGCAACCATTATTGAACTCACCACATACTGACATGCACAAATTGTTGACAATTTCCAAGACTGCGAAAACATCTAATAAGGATGCAGATTGCCTGCTGTGAGCTGTAACAGAACTTGAGTGAATTTCACTTTTACGGCTTTACATACTATTATAGTGCCTTTATTTCCACTATTATTTCTTATTACAATCAATATTATCAGCCCACATCACTATCAAAGAAATTTCCCAGGTTTGATCATTTTCTACCCTGGTGGTACATCTGTAAATTATAAGTCAACATTTTATGTTGTTTGTTTCATGGAAAGAAATTTGCTCACTTACTGCTAAAATACAAGATGCTTTAACACAGATGCTGCATAATATTTACATTTAGTTTGTCAACTCTTATGTCTGTTAAAGTGCCACATTGAATTCTCTTTTCCCAAGGGCAGTGCTTAATGAAAGGGGAAGTCTGACCATTATTCTTAACTAAATCATAGCTGCCTGTGGCCTACAAAGTGCCGGCAGTGTCTGGGGGCCAGCGGCCGAAGGGCGATGGCCTAAGGGCGGTGATGCCGCCATTTGGGGGCCAAGCAGGGGCTGAGCGGGGGGCTGGGCTGGCTGGGGGCTTTGGTGGTTGGCCTTGGTTTTGTTCGTCTGTGGGCTAGCGGTGGTTTTAAGTAGGATGTTTTTAGTAATTTTAATGGTCAGCTTTAGGTTGCTTTTAATTGGTGCATCTTGGACTTTACTATGATGTTGCCTGGGGAGCGCGTGGGCGCCGCCATTGGGGTGGTGATGGGCAATGGACGTTATGGTGTTGGGGGTCTAACGGGTCTGCATAGAAGAAGGAGGGACAGATGGTTAACACCTGTCCCTCTTTCTGGTTATTCCCCCAACCGGTGGGTTCCAGGTAGACTTGTCAGCTGCCCCCCAGGCCTGTCGGTGCTGTTGCTTAATGCCAGGTCGGTCCAAAATAAGGCAACACTCATCCATGATTTGATCATGGATGAGAGGGCGGACCTGGCTTGTATCACAGAGGCCTGGGTGGGTGAGGGGGGCAGACAGGGGGCCGCTCTGGTTTATCGAGCTTCTATCTCCCTTGTGGGGCTTCCTGTCCTCTCGAGGCCGGGGCTGGAGTGCCTTCACTTGGTGTTGGGTGATCGAGACAGATTGGGGATTCTGTTGGTATACCGTGCACCCTTCTGCCCAACAGACTCCCTGCCTGAGCTGACGGAGATCGTCTTGGACCTGGTGTTGAGGACCCCCAGGATGTTGGTCCTGGGGGACTTCAATCTTCATGCCAAGATGGTTCTAACTGGGGCAGTTCAGGACTTCATGGCCTCCATGGCGGCCATGGGGCAGTCTCAACATGTCAGTGGCCTGACCCATGAATGTGGACACACTCTGGACCTGGTTTTCTCAACGGGGCAGGAAGAGGGGGATCTGAGGGTGAGGACTTTAAGTTTGACGCCCTTGTCATGGTCAGATCACTTCCTCATAAGGTTTGAGCTCGAGAGCAGCCTTTCCCTCTTAAGGGTGCAGACCAGATTGTATTGTTCCACCCCCAGAGCCGGATGGATCCTGATGGATTCCTGAAAGCTCTGGGGGATTTTCTGGTTGACAAGGCTGGTGATCCTGTCAATGCCCTGGTTGAACTGTGGAATGGGGAGATGACCAGAGCTATTGACACGATTGCTCCCAAGCGTCCTGTCCCACCTGACAGAGCCTGTTCATCTCCCTGGTATACAACTGAATTATGGGTGATGAAGCAGGTTGGGAGACGTCTAGAGCATAGGTGGAGGAGATCACGGGGTGAATCTGACCAAACACACTTAAGAGCCCATTATCGGGCCTATGCTGTGGCGGTGAGGGCGGCAAAGAAGAAATTCTTCTCTGCTTCCATTGCCTCCTCACAATGCCTGTCTGGCGGAGCTCTTTCAGGTGGTACAAGGGCTGATACATCCAGGCCCAAAGACGGAACTCATACCACCCTCAAAGGCCCGCTGTGATGACTTTGCCAGGCATTTCAGGGAGAAAATCACTCAGATTCGTCACGAGCTGGACTCCACTAGTGATTCTGAGCCCTCAGGGCAGGTGCCAATGTTGCCGTCTGGTCCAACATTATTGGATGAGTTCCAGTTATTGCGGCCTGATGATGTAGACAAGGTGCTTGGACAAGTATGCCCTACCACCTGCTTACTAGACCCATGCCCATCCTGGCTACTTAAGAAAGCCAAGGACGGGATTGGCATCCTGGAGGTGGGCAACACCTCTTTAAGAGACGGTTGGGTACCGTCCTCTTTAAAAGAGGCGGTAGTCTGACCAGTCCTAAAGAAGGTATCCCTGGATCCAGAGGTGGCCATCAATTATAGACCGGTGACCAACATCCCATTCCTGGGCAAGGTGCTAGAGCAGGTGGTGGCGGGACAACTCCAAGCACTCTTGGATGAAACTGATTATCTGGACCCATTTCAGTCCGGCTTCAGACCTGGGTATGGCACTGAATCTCCTTGGTCGCTCTGTACGATGACCTGTGCAGGGAGAGAGACAGGGGGAGTGCGTCCCTGTTAGTTCTCCTGGACCTCTCAGAGGCTTTTGATACGATCGACCATGGTATCCTTCTGAATAGGATGGCGGGATTGGGAGTTGGAGGTACCACATGGCGGTGGTTCCACTCCTATCTCAACGGCCGATTTCAGAAGGTGGTGCTGGGGGACTATGGCTCTGCGCCATGGCAGTTATGCCATGGAGTTCCGCAGGGGTCCATTTTGTCCCCCTTGCTATTCAACATCTACATGAAACCTTTGGGAGAGGTCATCAGGAGGTGTGGGCTGCAGAATCATCAGTACGCTGATGATACCCAGCTCTACCTCTCATTTTCCACCAATCCAGGTGAGGCAGTGGCTGTGCTGCACCGGTGCCTGGCCAAGGTAATGGGCTGGATTAGGGCCAATAAACTGAAGCTCAATCCAGACAAGACGGAGGTCCTGTTGGTGGGTGGTTCGGGACTTGGGATGGGGGACTTGGGCCTTGTCCTAAATGGGGTTGCACTCCCTCTGAGGGACAGGGTTCGCAGCTTAGGAGTGCTCCTCGACCCTGAGCTGTCTTTAGAAGCCCAGGTGACGGCGGTGGCGAGGAGCGCTTTCCTTCAGCTTCAGCTGATCCATCAGCTGCGTCCCTTCCTGGAGAACGATTGCCTGGCAACAGTGACACACACGTTGGTAACTTCCTGATTAGATTTCTGCAACACGTTCTACGTGGGGCTACCCTTGAAGATGGTCTGGATACTTCAATTGGTGCAAAATAGAGCTGCCAGGCTGCTGACGGTGACTGGGCGTTGTTCTCATATAACCCCGGTTCTCCATCAGCTCCACTGGCTCCTGATTGAAGTCCGGGCCCAATTCAAGGTGTTGGTTATGACCTATAAAGTCCTCAACGGCTTGGGTCCTGGGTATCTAAAGGAACACTTGCATCCATATATGCCCTCCTGCCCCTTGAGATCAGCAACAGATGCCCTTCTCCGGGAACCCTCTGTGAATGATATTAGGAGGGTGAGTACCCGGAGGAGGGCTTTCTCTGCGGTGGTGCCCCACCTATGGAATACGCTCCCCAGAGAGGTCCGCCTGGCGCCGTCGTTATTTGTTTTTCGGCGCCAGGCTAAGACCTTTTTATTTAAAACTTATTTTAAGTGTTAATTTATTATGGAGGATTAAAAAAAATTTAAGCCGAGATGCACCAGGTTTTAATATTTTTAGTGTATAAATTTTTGTATGATTTTGTTTGTTTTTGTTGTGAGCTGCCCCGAAGCTTTGTTGCGATGGGGGCGGCATAGAAATGTTTTAAATAAATAATGTTATTAATGTACATCAGTTGGTCAGCACCCATGTCCTGGTACATGGACTGAACATGACTTTAACCCATTTGTCTTATCATAAGTCAGAACCTGGAGTTCTTTGTTTAGGCTGTAACTTTGTTAAAGTGATTATATGCCTGCCATAAAAAGCATGCCTAGTCTCTTTCCTACTCAGAGACATCTGGTAATGCAAACACATGACATACAGAGAAACCGACACCAATTCAGTCATGGTAATAAGTCATGCTAAATCATGGATGTCAAGCTTGAAGGCTACCTGGGCTACCTTATCATACTGCAATCCTAATCTGGTTATAGGCAAAGTCTTTATGGAAGATGATGGTCTCCAGAGCTTGGCTGATGTCCTTCAAAAGCAAGAGGCTCCAAGCCAGAGCAAAGCTGATACAGGAATACAAAATCATGTTAAAAACAAAATAAATTTAAAAATTTAAATTTAAATTTAAAACAAAACAAAGCAAAGCAAACAAAAAGTCAGAGATTATAACAACATTGACTTTGGAAAAACATGCCAATGAGAAGGGAGGGGTCATTAGTCTTTCTGACCCAATTGATTCCTTCTCCTATCCCCTCTTCCTGCAAATATCATTGATTTCAAGGCAATGCACTCCTAAGTACTCCTAAGAACTAGGCAAAAGGAGATATTACAGAGTAGACATAAATGGGATTATACAGTTCACCTCATATGAAAAAAAATAATGCATTGATTTTGGCAAATTTGTGTTAATACACAGGTGTCACTATGTACTTACAATGGAGACACAACTGATGGAGATGACAGAGCAACACCTTGCTTATTAATACTTAAGAGCATGAGTAACTGGGAAAAACATGTTCCTTCATCTTCTGGTTTATTGGCAATGACTTGTTTGAAATATTCATCCATAGTTCCCAACCAATCCATTAGAACCATAATTTCTGCTACTGAACCCAGCTCCAGTGTGCTAACAGCTTTGTAGTCAGGAGCAACAGAAACCCAAGTGCTCAGTGAATCATGAATCCTGATTGTCACAGAAGTATTTTAAAAATGGCAAGAAAGCCCAATTCAAACATGGTACTAGAGGAAAGGGAAACAGGAAATACAACACAGTGATGTACTCCACAGAGCCTCCTGATACGCTGAAACTGAACTACCACAGAGGAAGGGTAGACAGGGAAGAAGCAGGAAGGATGACAGGAGGAGAATGAGAGTACTTCCAGACACACACAGGAAGAGAGAAAGTGGATAGCCATAGTCCTTCCCAACTTCCTTAGAGAGTTAGAGAGTTCCTTTTAAGTCACTTGCTGACTTAGTGCATCCTTTAGTCTCAAAACTTTGCCCCATCATTCCCCCTTTGATATATCTTTCTACATTTCTTATATCATTCCTATCTCACCAGAGAAAACCCATGTTGGGTGGGGACAAAACTATTGTTGCTTTTACATTACATTTCTAGCCGTTCTTCCTCTTGCAAAGAATCCAGGGCAGTTAACAAGTAGCTCCTTCTCTCTGTTTATTCGAAAATCTGTGACTAAGTCAACTTCATGGCTGACTGGAACTCAGGCCTCCATATCACTGTCCAACACTTTACTACTGTGTCACACTGGGCCTCCAGTGACATTTCTAGTTCCACCAAATGGCATTTCCTCCTGTTCCTTTTCTTCCTTCCAACAGGTAAATTGATTAGCCTTCCACTATGCATTTTTGTTGCCACCTTTTAATGGAAGCTCAGCAGGCTGTAACTGTAGGCTACAGATAGGATGCTATATCACCAGAAGACCTTTCAAAGCACAGAACAATGCTGGCATGCATCAGTTTTGTCCCAGCTCCACTAAGTGAGTTCACAGTGCTTGTAATCTCCAAAAACAATGGAAATAAAGACAGAAATCTCCTTGAAATCTCTTGCCTCCTTTATAATTAGCCCCATAAACTAATGTGATACCAGATGGAGCTCATATATCCAGGTGTAACCTGCAGTTGTAATAGTAACTTAATGAATTTCTCAAACCTCTGATTTTTAACTAAAAGAATAGGAAGAAAACTCTATAGCATATTGGAATCAGGTAATTAAGTGTTTGATTAAATCCTTTTTGATGGAGCTGTTTCTGAATTGTACTGGAATTAATCTTGTCCTCTAGACCAGGTGTTTTGTGTGCCTCTGTGTGTATCTATCATGGAAAGCTAAGTCCAAGCTTTGTTATTCATTTTGTTACAAATAACTGGATATTCTCAAATACAGCTGTGCAAAGTCAAAGCAAGAGCACTGTGACTTATTTGAAAAAAGATTGTTTAAAAATAAATAATCAGAAGCACATGCCATCTTTTTTTCCCCTGTGTTAGCACCAATTTTCTCATGTAAAACAATGGATTCTTGTAATGTGGTTATTCATTATTCCATAAAGTGGCACTTAAGAGAGGCATCTGTTTCTGAATAGTACAGAATGTTGGTGAAGAAGTGGCTTCTTGGGTAGAAGGTATTAAACTTTAGCTTACTTGTAAACCTCCCTCTTTATAGCTCAGCTGCTACTTATTCAGTTTTGTGTCCAGAAGAATGTCAGAAAGTGTTCATAACTTTGAACAAGCTAATTCACACATAGCCACTGGGGTGCCATGTTCTTTGTATTTCATCTGTGCCCTGGTATATCTTCCATGACACACTGAGTTCTTGTTAGGGAGGAAAGGATTGTGCAACATTGGTAAAAATACCATTGTTCTGGTAATTGTGGCTGTTGGCAGAACAATCAGATAGATATATAAAGAATAAGGGAAAGGAAAGTAAACTTCTTAAGATAATTTAAGGTATTCTATGTTAGAAATGCACTGTAATTCCAGGAGAGAGGCTACTGTTTGGTAGTAAATTGTATCTACTGTTAAGAATAGTAGTTCCAATGTGGTTTATCCATTTCTGGGGTTTCAAAGGAGCTAACCATGGTACTGAATCTATGTTTGTATCTATCCGAGCAGGGTTCCAAGGATAGTTCCTTAGTCCTGACTACAACCTTGAATGGATTCACTGAATCACCAGCCTCCACTGCATATCCATTGCATGCAAAAGGCCCCAGGTTCAATCCACAATCTGTTTCTGAGAACCCTGGAGATAAGCTGCCAGCCAGCTTAGACAATCCTGCACTAGATGGTGAATGCTGTAAAGCAGCTTCATTTATTCCCATGTTCATTGGGCAGGCAGAAACAGCTGATCGTGGTTACTTGTCTCATAAGAACCTAACATACAGCTATACTGTACAGAGGAATATCTAGTCCAAAACTGTATTCACAAAGTGGCCAGTCAGATACTTTCAGACATGAGCCCAACAGCACCTTCCTGTTCATGTTCCCCATCAACTGGTATCCAGAACCATACAACCTCTGACATTGGAAGTAATAGATAGTCATCATGAGAAATAGTCATTAAGAGCACAAGTATCAATGAGTTTGAAAAAGCCATCCACATTGGCAGCCATCATTGTATGTTGCAGTATCATGCACTTATTTGAGCTTGTCATGATCACACATTTTATTTCTAGCTGTACATTTTCAAGGTGTTAAGTTTACACCTTGAAAATGTAGCGTATAATGTAGCTCTGTGGCTATATGGTATCCTCAAAAGAGCCATTCCATTGAACCAACCATATTCTTCCTCAAAGACAAAAATGGTCCAGAATAGATGCTCTACTGAATGTTTCACAGGTGGCATTTGTATGCAATGTGAACACCTGCTGAAGAACAGTTGCTTACAACTCTCACCACTAGCCATAGTCATTCAACAAAAATAATAACCACAACTTAGCCCCCTTGCCTCCACTCACTAGGGTATTTGATTGTTCTAATCTTCTTTTAAAAGTTCTGTGTATCATACTAATGATATGATGGTCCACTGTTGCTCTAGCAATTGCTTTCTTCATGTTTAACTGCATAGTTTTGCTTCTGGAACCTTAAATTCTTTCTGCTCCAGGATTTTCCATTTCCTTCTTCAATTTGGAGTAACTTATCATGCAAATGAAATGGTTGTCCAAGAAAAAGAAAAACAGGCGTTTTGAGATGTTAGGTGTGGATGCTGTGCTTTTTGTAGGGTCCTCATTTACATATAAAGAGCCTACGTGCATTAGGTCAGCCATTTAAGTATGGCCAGAAAAGAGGAAATGCTTAACCAAAACAGAAAAAAAGGACAAAAGAGGACTGCAATTTGCATAATCTTTTCATATACTGATTTCTGTAGGGAAAGATACGAATTTAGAAATAATTATTATCATTTAAATAGAAATCCAGTCCATCTCACTGCAAGAGTGGAAGACTGATCAACAGGCATGCCTGTTCAATTTGCTATCCAGGTAGATGGTAACAGTGTCTATTCTTCTCATCTTCAAAAATTGGACCTTCCTTAAAAGAGAGGACATGTTCAAATAGAGGGTGATCCTCTGGAAGCCCTTTAAATAGAGAACTGTCCTCTTAGAGAGAGTATAGATAGGTACCCTACCATACAGTTTGCATGTGGATAGTGAATGTGCTTACAATACACCGCTCATATGGTTGGCCACTGCCATCCTACTTTACTTCATGTATATTGAGGGTTTTTACATGGAACAACTAAGAAGGGCTCTTGAGAGGAAGGATGCTTCCAGGCAGAAGGCTCATAACATGCCTAATATCAAAGACATTGTGTACCTATTGTGAACTTCATCTTCAATAGATTTTCAGTGGTCAGAAAAAGGTAGAAGATGTGATGGGAAAGCATCACAGAACTTCCTGTAACAGGGGTCCTCAAGCTTTTTGAGCAGGGGGCCAGTTGAAAGGTGTTGGTGTTGGACGTGGGCCGGAAAGGTGGTGCCGGCTGGGTGCACAGGCCGGCGCGGGAGTGGGGTCAGGGTGTGCAGGTGGCATGCGCTGAGGCAGGGGGGGCCGGGGTGCACTGGTGCGGTGAGGTGCAGGCGGGTGCATGTGCGGGGAGAGGGGAGGCGAGGCAGTGCGGGGGCAGGCATGCACCACGATGCAGCAGCGGGCACACGATGCAGAGACTTGCTAACTTGGAGATCATTTTCTCCGAGTGAGTCCAAAACGATCTCCTCACGAGCAAGCTGCCGTCTTTCCACGTGGGGGCTGCGGTGCATGGGTGTGCATGCGGCATGTTGAAAACCTCTGAGGCAGGCCAGACAAATGGCCATGATGGGCCGGATCTGGCACCCGGGCTGTAGTTTGAGGACCCATACCCTGTAATATCATATGTTGTATAGCGGTTAGAGGACTGAGTTGGGGACTCAGGTGATCTAATCACTGAGCAGTGAAACTCACTGGGTGACTTTGAGCTGTCACTCATTTTCAGTCTAGGGTGGTGGTGGTGGTGCAAATGAAATGGAATGGAGAAACCTCACCTGGAAGCACTCAAAATAGAAAAAAAACCATTGCATTATAATCTGTTGTAAGCCATCAGTGGTGGACAGGCTAGAAAAGCTTTAAATAAAATAAATATCACAAATATTTGTACAGTGCAGTACAGTAAAGATGTAGCCATGTATGATGGTGAAAGAGGAGTATGTCCACTTATCTTCATCTTCAAAAAAATAACTATTGTTAAAGGATTTTCTGCAAGGTAGGTGAACACGAATGTAAGGAACTGCAGTGCACCAAAGCTCATGACAAAAGCAGAGAGAAAGATATTGAAATTCACAGAAGTTTTCTAGCCCAATAGTTGTTCCACCTAGTCCTCTTTTACTACTCTTGGGCAACATAAAAACTGTAATGAAAAGTATTGCATTTACAGCTTAGAGATGCCCTTTATATTAGTAGAAGTTCATTCTTGTTGAAAGCATTACTCATTTGTATGAAATTGAAAGAATCTTCTCATTGTTTTGCTACCAATTCAACTCCTCAGAGATGTTTATCTGCTCCTGTGCTTATAGCCACCACAGACTACTTTGAACATATGGAACCCTGCAGCAGAACCAGATGACATGATGGGTTCTTCCTGAAAATGTGCTGCAGGTGAGCCGAATTACTGACTGGGGCATGACCTCTTTTCAATACTCATTACAGGACTATTATTTTATTTATTTAGGGAACTTCTATGCTGCCCCATTTGCCGAAACCTCGGGGTGGCTCACAACAGAATTCTAGTTCTTCTTGGAATAGCTGTAAGGTGAAGGCTGTTACCATTTCTCTTATAAATAGGCATATTGGATGGCCTGTGAAAGTAATGAAGCCACATTTGTACCACAGTGGGACTTTTTCCACTCTTCCTTTTGTATAAATAGGTAGCCTTGGCTTACTTGACAATGAAGAGAAATTACTATTATTATTATTATTATAATAACATTTCTATGCCGCCCCTTGCCGAAGCCTCGGGACGGCTTACAACACAATAAAATACATTGAAATACAATAGAACATAATAAATTACCATTAAATACAAAAATACAAAAAATACATTGAGTTACAAACATAACAATATGAAATTAAAATTATCAGTATAAAATAAGTAAATAAATAATATAGGAGGAGAGAAGAGAAGGAAGAAGAAGTTGCCCTCGCCAGATCATATATTTTAACAATTAAAATGATGTTTAAATAAAAAGGTCTTTACCTGGCACCGAAAAACCAGTAACGACGATGCCAGGCGGACCTCTCTGGGGAGTGAATTCCATAGGTTGGGCGCCACCGCAGAGAAAGCCCTCCTCTGAGTACTTACTCTCCTAATTTCTTTCATGGAGGGTTCCCGGAGAAGGGACTCTCCCTCAGATCTCAAAGGGCGGTCGGGCATATACGGACGTAAGCGCTCGTTCAGGTAGCCAGGACCCAAGCCATTTAGGGCTTTATAGGTCATAATCAACACCTTGAATTGGGCCCGGGCTTCAATGGGCAGCCAGTGAAGCTGACGGAGGACTGGAGTCATGTGAGCATAATGCCCCGTCCCCGTCAGCAACCTGGCAGCTCTATTTTGCACCAACTGAAGTGTTCAGACCGTCTTCAGGGGAAGCCCCACGTAAAGCACATTACAGAAATCTAGGCGGGAAGTCACCAGCGCGTGTGTCACCGTCGCCAGGCAGTCGTACTCCAGGTAGGGGCGCAGCTGATTAATCAGCCGAAGCTGAAGGAAGGCGCTCCTCGCCACCGCTGTCACCTGAGCTTCCAAAGAAAGCTCCGGGTCGAGGAGTACTCCTAAGCTGCGGACCTTATCCCTAAGAGGGAGTGTTGCACCATTCAGGACCAGGTCAAATCCACCCTCTCCGAAGCCTGATCCGCCAACCAACAGGACCTCCGTCTTGTCTGGGTTGAGTTTCAGTTTATTGGCCCTCATCCATTCCATTACCTCGACCAAGCACTGGTTCAGCACAGCCACTGCCTCACCTGGATTAGTGGAAAACGAGAGGTAGAGCTGGGTATCATCAGCGTACTGATGATTCCGCAGCCCACACCTCCTGATGACCTCTCCCAGCGGTTTCATATAGATGTTAAATAGCAGAGGGGATAGAATGGAGCCCTGCGGTACTCCATGGCATAGCTGCCATGACGCAGAGACATGGTCCCCCAGCACTACCTTCTGGAATCGACTGTTGAGATAGGAGCGGAACCATTGCAAAGCAGTGCCTCCAACCCCCAATCCCGCTAGCCTATCCAGAAGGATACCATGGTCGATGGTATCGAAAGCCGCCGAGAGGTCCAGAAGAACCAACAGGGATGCACTCCCCCTGTCCTTCTCCCTGCACAGGTCATCGTACAGGGCGACCAAGGCAGATTCAGTACTGTACCCGGGTCTGAAGCCGGACTGAAAAGGATCCAGATAATCAGTTTCATCCAAGAGTGCTTGGAGTTGTCCCACCACCACCCGCTCCAACACCTTGCCCAGAAACGGGATGTTGGCCACAGGTCTATAGTTAGTGGCCATCTTCCATAACTCTTCTGTTTGTTGAAGCACACTCAGATGTTAATGCATAATGTCAGATACAGAATAATTGAAAAGGACCTATGGTCAAGAGGTATAAAGGCAGGATCATATACAAGGTAATAAGAAAAGATGCAAATATAAGATCTGGATGTGCATCTCCCATTTGTGGAGCAGAGTGTCCTCATGTTTAACTAAAACTGTAAAATATTGATTCAGCTTAGCAATAACAAATCTGACACCTAACACTCATACTAGACTCTCCATGTCAATTTTCTGTTTGCATGCTTGCTTGCTTTCTCTCCTGTTGCCTGGCACCATGCAATTGGTAAAGTTTAAGCCTAATAAATGGAAAGCAGATGCAAAACTGTATAATGAAGTGGGCAATCCTATTTGTTGCCTTAATTTGAAGGGCAGCCATCTATCAAATGCTATACATACCCAGATCTTTCCCAGCCTCAAAGCCAAACAATGGCACATTGTGAACAGTACAGATTTGTAAAGTTTTTATTTTCTAGTTGAGCTGTTCAGCTTAGAAGGCATGAAATGTAATTTTAGCACTTTGAGCTATCTGAGAAATATCTGCATGGATGCACTGTCTGTGTATTCACTGGGAAACACAAATTACTTAAGATTAAAATCTGCTGCAAAAGAATTTAATATGATAGCTCTCTGGATATTTATAGGCATGGCTGATATATATGTTACATCTTACCCCATACATATGAGAGGGAGAGAAGTATAGAAAGCAACAATAATCAGTATCAAATGGTTAGGAGCTTCTGCAAATTATGAACAACTGTCCATGGTTTTTGTCTGTAGCTTGCCAAATATTCACATCTATTACAAGTTAATTCAAGCTTTTCCCAAGTTGCATACCTGGTTTTAATTTTCAAGTCTGAGAGAAACATTTCAAAAATTTTATCATCTTTATGACAGCAATGAAAGAGGTATTGTCCAATTATCCTTTGGTGGGCAGCATTTCCCAAATTGGGTAACCTTCAGATGGGCCTTATAAAGACATTTCCCTAATGTATTGATTTTAGAATTTTTGCTTTAAGCATGGTAACTAAGTCTGTCCTCAGAAAAACAGCCCTAACTTTAAGCATTTAAAATTAACACTTATCCCAATTCCTTTTATTAGAAACTTTTCTCTGGAAAGCCACATCTATGAGAGAAAGTGGGAGTTGAAAGAAACTAACTTCGGGAAAGGGCGAATTCTTACCACAGGTTTAGCAATGGGAGCAGGCTTTTCCACACCATTTTTTCCTTACTTTGCCACCACTTTAAAAACAGTGGTGTGGCAAATGCTCTTATACACCAACCTTTTAGAGCAGATGTACAGCTACAATGGGTAGGGCTTGTTACCTCTCCCAGTCCTCCACTGGCTGAATTGCAGAAATTCCATGCACCTTGATACAAAAAGGGAATGGCCACATGCCCTGACATTATTTGCTTCCGAGCAAGTGTTTCAGAAGATGATCATCTCAACATATCCACCAAGAGAGCCAGTGTGGTGTAGTAATTAAAGTGAAGGACTGGGACTCAGACATTCTGGTTTCTAGTCCCCACTCAGCAGTCATGAGCTCTGCTGAGTGGGGACTAGTGGGGACTAGTGGGGACTCTGCTGAGTTTGGGCTAGTCACAAACTCTCAGCTTAACCTACCTCACAGGGTTGTTCTTATGCGTACAAGGTTGAGAGGAGGAAGAAAATTATGCAAACCACCTTGAGTTTCATGGAAGGAACAAAAGGTGGGTTATAAATATAAAAGATACAGAAAGAAAGAAAGAAAGAAAGAAAGAAAGAAAGAAAGAAAGA